>NC_139246.1:69370540-69970813 GCF_977018435.1 Lepisma saccharinum | reverse complement strand
TTCTATATTATATTATATTCTATTTAAAATTGCTCTATCACTCTCTCATTCTTTACATCATATATATATATATATATATATATATATATATATATATATATATGATTTATCTACTATTAATATAGTACTACACGTAGTATTTTCCTTTAGAGTTTCATGAAATTCACATAAATTTTATATTAATTCGATCATTTAAACTACCAATATTCTTTTTGATGTATTTATTAAACACATTGTTCTGTGAATTATGAACTCATCTGGATTATAATACATATCAATGTTACCTTCATTACTCTTTTAAATGCACTATAAGCTTCATATAATTTTAAATAATCTTGTTCTGCAATATTTAAATTATAATTTTTACGAGGAAATACTTCATTTCTGCCATTCTTCAGATACACATTTTTAACTTTAAATTATCAAACTGGCTGCTATCTTTTTCCTGATTGTCATCTCTCCCTGTTTTAAACAGCATAGCTACAAACTCTGGCATGTCATATTCCAAAGATTGGAACTGATTAGTAATGTCAAATTCAAACAATTTACCCTCCACTGGCTTCTGAATGCATTGATAAGTATAAAATTGAATCGGAATTTGACGAATTTTCAAAATATTGGCTTTGCATTTGAGAGCATAATTCGATTCATATTCAACTATAGGCATTCGCAACTCCATAGACTGGATCACACATTTCGCAGTTTCGGGTAAACTAGTCTCATTAGCTGTTCAATCTGCATTCAAACTTTTGTATCTCATGAGAGCATTATGATCATTGCGTGTTCTGCGAAATATGACACATCATGGGGAACAGTACTGTGTTACTTTTACTTCAATTTTTGTTCCAGCTTCGAACCCACCATTTTATAATATGCACTCTCTGATTTGGACAGTTTCAATGTTCCCACCGTAGTGGATGTAATTCCAGGACAATCAATCCTGTCAATCACTGTACGATGCTTTCTAACTTCAATTTGAGAAAATAAGAATGGAACAAAATTAACTATACATTTTATATTAGCCCTGGGTGGGGGATATTCTTCACCATTACTTTGTTTTACAATATCAAATTTTATATACAGATCTGGTCTATGTCGATGAATGAATCCATCCCCCACCGTGATATCATACTGCATCCCCTTGTTGGGCTGATTCAAATTGCAAATGTCCTCCTGTTTGGAGGGAAGGACTGTAATTCATAACTTTCAATAATTTCCATCTTGGTATTTATTTATTTATATATTTTAAATATTAATTTCTATTATCGCAGTGCTATTAGCACCGGAAAAATCGATGATTTCATTTTTCTGATTCGTAATTGTTATCTCTATGTAATTAACTTTATCAATAGAAGCAGGGAAATAAACTGGTGGGATTGGAGAATAGAAGGTAGGTTCCATTAATTCGGTTTAAATGTAGCAATAATACCTGTTTCCTTGTGGCTGCCAATCTAATTTTCTTCTGCTTTGATAATCATACCTTTGGCAATGTTACAGTGATTATTCAATGTCTCTATAGCAAAGAATTTGGTATAAACTTACCTATGTGCCTAACACCTGGTTCTAATTTGCTATTGTTCTCAAATCCTTAAAGTTCTCCAATGGTAGATAAGTCCACTGTTTCATTGGTAGTTACAATCTCTACTCTGTGTGTTACAGACTTTTGAGAAAGCAACACAGTGGTTGGAAGTTCAAATTGAAAAGTAGATTAGTTATACTGTCCAGGAGGAATAATTATTTTTCATTACCTACTAATATAGTATTGTTGTAGGTTGTTATATTCGGTATCAGATGCATACTGTAGAATGCTCTCAGAGCTATGGATTTTGGATAGATAATATCATTGTAAAGATGTAGTTTCAGAACAGAAGTCTCGCTGGAGAGATGAAAAATTCCCATATTTAATATATAATACAGCTTTTTGAAAAACTTTTAATTTGATGTTTGGTATTTTATTTAAAACTCTGAGCATCGTAATGGAAAAATGACCACATATAAATTGATCGAAATCTTGAATACGATCGTCGTTGTAATAAATTGTAACATGTTTCCATTAACGAATTAATTCTGTAGGGGGTACCCCTCCGACAGCATCGAAAATACAACATTGCCATTTTGTTTATAATAGCATATCCAGTGAGTACCAACGTTTTCGGACTTGTCCAAATTCACCAAGCCACATTCTCGAGAGTGAGGACTACCTTTAGGGAGAGAATCAGACATGAAAACACCCCTGAAGTGTTTAATTTTAAATATTTAATTAAAGATTCAATGTCTTGGTTCGTGAGTGCTTTTTCTTTTTTTAATTTTCTGAGTGCTCTAGACTTCACACCTTTGCCTATTTTTTTCTCCATGGTAAGATTACAACGCTTTTGTTCTTCTAGTTCTGCTTTATTTTTTTTCGAATCAATTACAGTTTTGGCAATAGCATCACTACCTCCGGCTAAGCTCCCAACTTCCCGCAATGTAGCCAGGATAGCTGGAATGCTGAATTTGAATCCTCCACTAAGTGTTTTCTTTCTTGCATTTTGCAATCGTTTTAATTGTGGCGTACTGAGTAATAATTTCATTCCGTTCCCTTTCGCTATACATTGCATCTTCTTACATTGCCTCTTCTTTTCTTGTTGTTTTTTTAGTTAAAATCGAATTAAGTTATACATTTTTAAGATCGAAATAAGGTATTTGGTATACAACTCCTTCTGGTTTCATGTTTTTTATTATTATTATTAATATTCTTTAGGGTATTTATATTACATAACCCACCCTAATTTTTGTTTTGTATTCATAGCAATAGCTGAACCCAACGCTGTTATTTTTTCACCCAATGGTGCATCTCTGCTTGTTAATCTTCCAAAAACTGCTTCTTCCAGTTTTTATTTTGGTACAAAGCATCAGAGAGTGTCAAAATTTCAGAGTAACTTTGATAATCATCTTCTGTAAAAAAATTTGGTTGTTTTTTGGTAATGAGTTTAGACTTGCAAAATTTCCATAGTAACCTTCATTACCCTCCATAATTGGATACAATCCAAATACTTCATCTTTTTCGAATTTTCCTGTACACAGGTAATCAATTGCCAGGGGACTTAACTCGATTTTCTCTGATTATTCTATAGCTGCTTTAGCAGGTGGTTCCTTAAGTACCAGAGGAGTGTGGATAATAGACAATCGGCATAGAAGGAAATTTCTGCATAATTTTTAGCTGTAAGAGGTAACAATTCATTGATGAGGTTTTTATTTTGTTCTGTAACACTCTTAACCTCTTTACCAAGACCACTGATTGCATCGATAATAGGTTGGCCTAGACGCTTGTGTTGTTCGTAAAAATCTTGATTCTCAGATTTCCAACCTTTGAAACTTTGTACAAGTACTCTCGTAATTTCGAATTATCTTCAATTTTGTATTTCGTTATATTTATTTTTTGATTGATGGTTATTTTATATGGTTTCAAAGTTTAAAAAGTCGTTGATTTTATTTCTAAACTTACCATTGTTAGGTTTCCGAGTCATGTCAATGGTGAAAAATCCAAAATCTTCGCTGTTCCTACAAGATGAACACAATGAAAGTTGGTTGTAATATAAGTCTCCTCTCACATAATCATCGCATATATGTTTCAAATTAGTATCATCTTGACGAAACGAACAGATTAAGTTTGTATTATCTCGTAGTAATTGTTTGAGAATTTTGGAATAAGTTTGAGATAAATGAAAGTAGTATATTTCTTTGTGACGACCATATATAAAAAAATTTCAAATTTCATTCTTATTTTCCAGATAAACATCATCGAATACCACAACAGAATTTTTCAAACATTGGTCCAGAGGTTTTATTGTTGACGCAAATGTAGCTATGCCCAGTCCCTCGTACAGCTTCATTATTTGTTGGTATTTCGGTTCTTCTAAACTCTGTGAGAAGATATACAAATGTATATTTTTCCAATCTAGCAAATTGGGGAAAAGCAAGAAATTATCAACCAGCAAAGTGGTTTTTCCACAACCTGATGGGCCTGTAATATGGCATCTTATGTTATCAGGTAACAACTTTCCATTTTTCTTATTAGTTTACACTACATCTGATAAACGCTGTACCACATTCCATGTTGGTGTCAAAGAATAACCTGGTTTACTTCAATCCATCTTTTGTCGGGCAAACCTAACCGTTTCACATACAATTTATTATTTTTCTTCTCTAATATTTTCTCGATTAGAGATGTATCTCGATATTTTGTTTTACTAAGTTCCTCTTCATAGAATCTCCTATTTAATATTTTGTTATGATTATCTATTATGATATATGTATCTCTATTCCCTGGTGAAACGTAAACCACTGAGAATAACTCCGTACTCAATTTTTTAGTAAAACCCTTCTCGAATAACTGTTTATATTTACTGACCCTTACCTGATTTCCTGTTTTAAACTTTGGCTTCTTGCTAGTGTGTATATATATTTTTAGAATAAACAGTAGAAATTAATCGTTGCTCATCAGATTTGGTTACCTCAGCAGGTTTCATGTGAATATTACTGTGTACTGTATTGTTGTAATCATGAACTAGCTCGGGTAAAAATGGCACCCACTTGAAATTGCCCTGTAGAGTAAATTGTCTCCACATGCGAATTTTTAATGTTCTGTTGAATTCTTCCACTATACTTGCTTTCAGATCACTGTATGTAGAATAATGTTTAATATTATGTTGTTGCATTAACTTAGCAAATGTAGAATTGAGAAATTCTTTCCCTCTGTCTGTCTGTAAGTATTTTGGTATCCTTCCCTCACTAAATATCGACTTGAAAGCTTTGGTAACACAAGTACAAGTCTTCCATTTTAAGGGAACAGCCCATGCATATTTGCTAAAAGTATAAATAACGTTAGCATATATTTGTAACCATGACTTATCTTATCCAAGTTTTTTAAAGTCCCGCTTGGAGGGCCAACTTGATCAGATCAGCCTGAAACAAATCATTTATACCCTTCGTTACTACACTTAATCGCTTGTAATTGCGACAGGTAAGTTTGTGTAATTCATGAACTATATCTTGTATTGACATGGAGTTCGAAGTGAGAATATCGCATAAAATGGATTTTCCTCAGGGTATAACCGCTTTATGTCAAATACTAGTTTGTCACCAATTTCAATATTAAAAACTAATAATTGTTCGTCGTCATGTATTTATATTTATTGGTAGACTCATCCCAGTATGCAATACGTATTAGAACTGCCTTGTGTATACCATCTTCTCTCACTAAAGTAAACTGAGGAACTTCAATATGTTTTCAATGTTTTAGAAAACTAAACTTCAGAAATCGTAAACTACCATCAACAAAAAATTCATCTACCTGAGTGTACTTATATAATTTATAAACATTGCCAGCATTGACGAACGTCAAGTGCCCTCGAGCATTTGGAACATTTTGTGACATAACAATTTCCATAGAATAAAATTGACGATTATCTACGTCATCTAGTCTGCTTAATACCGCTTGCAAGTGTTCGTTGATAGTACGAACAAACTCATCGTAGCTAGGTTTGATTTTTACATCAACATACAGTTGTTTACATTCCTCTTTGAGATCGTGATGTTGTGTAGCAAAACCTGATAAAGCAGATTCTTGACTTGCTTCAAGAGAAGTAATTTGAAACGTAATATTACAAATAATCTCCTGTAAATTTTTTACAAGTTTCAATTTAGAACTCTGGGTAGCAAGATCGTGTACTTGACTTCTGATTTCTGTTAATAATGCATGTAGTTCGTTAATTATTTGATTGTTGGGGAGACAAGCATCAGTTTCTCTGATTTGCACAATTTCTGCTTGAATGTTTCCGATATCCTCAGATTTTAAAATTCGATGTACTGCTCTCTAACTCTGATTTCCTGAGAAGTAGGCAAAGCAGCTACAGTATTCTGAAGTGTGGTAAGAGTTAACTTTATAGCATCGAGTTCTGTTGCATCAGCTGCATTTTTAAAAATTTCTTGCTGCAGTTGCGTTATGTCATCCTGCGTAGGTGTAGACTGTTGCAGTGTCTCTAATATACTCTGAATGTCGTCAATAAGATGATGGATATGCGATAATTCTGATTCAGTATTCAAGCTTTCAAGCTTAGTAACTTGCTGTTGAACTCTAGCTAGAATATCAGTAATTCCAGGCAGTTTCGATTCCAGAGTTTCCTGTACACTTATTAGCTCATTTATCATAGTTGCCATAGAATCTTCTATGTGAGAAATGGTACCTTGTATCTTCCCAAAATCTTCATAAGCCTCCAACTGTAATCTGATGCCGGTAACGCTCAGAGCAACAGCATTTAATTCAGAAGATGAAGGTAAATTATTGATAAAATCTTCCAATGTCTGTAGTTTAGATTGAACTTCTTTTATAGCTGTATGCAGTTCATCTGTCTGTAATTCAGATTTGATACTTTGCAATGGAGGAACTTCGAAAGTTTGAAACTGTTGTTGCAATTTAGCAATACCAGCATTTACCTGCTCATATTCTTCTTGAGTTTTGATATTCTGGATGATGGTTTGCATTTCGGTACGAATACTATTTGCCTGGTCATTTAATTGGTGTTTCAGCTGTTCGGTATTCGTTTTCTGGATTTGTCTAAATTTATCAAGTTCTTTTTTCAAGTTGGCAATATTCTCTTCTAAGCTCTGAAGATTATCTATTGAAGCTAAATTAGTATATTTCTCGAGCAAGGATTTATGTTCTCCATCAATTTTTACTATAGGATCAATTAGTTGAGTTTGAAGATTTGTAAACTCTGCTTGAATATTTAGATTTAGCGAATTCTGTAATCTGAGTAAATCTGATTTTAGTTTCTTTAGAAGTACATCTAATCTAACAATCTCGCTGGAATTATCTGGAATCTCCTGTCGCCTTCTATTACCAAAAATATATCAATGTTTTTTTTGTTTTTAGGTATTGTATATATTAATAAGAAGATAGATTATTCTTATTTCGATAAACAGACGAATAAATTTATCATACTCTTCAATTATCTCAGCATCCAAAAATTCACCAGCTTCCACATCATAAGACGTATCAGGAAGTAATGTACTATGCTTACTTGTACACAAATTTCGACCTATGTACAAAACTGTCGCGTTCGGTGCAGAAACATTTATTTGAATTTTTCCAGTAACAGGTATCTTACATGATGATAAGTTATTATTAAATACAAACAAGTGCTTTCCAGTATTCTCGTCAACATGAGACCAAATACTGTTCAAGTGGACAAGAAGTAACCCTTTCAATTGATGATAAATTTTTCTAAATACAGTCATGTTTATTGGAATTCTCTCTACAGGCTGATTATGTTGTTGCTTTTTAAACCCAAAAATATCCATGACGTTTTATTTTATTATAGCTATTTTTTATTATATATAAAATATATATTTGTACTAAGTATAAAAAAATTAATAAGTATACCAAAACTCAAGCTGATCGAAATTACTATAAAAATTTACTTGATACACTTTTTTAACTTCAAAATAATATTAAGTATGTAGTTTTAAAATAAATTAAAAACTTAACTTTTAACACTGCAACAACACATCCGTACTCTTCGAACACTCTCACGATACTGACTGATCTGTAATGCGAAAACCCTTTAAGTAACCTAAGCGCGGATGAAAACATCCGAAACAGTAAGTCAATCAGAAGACACCCATTACGTCATAACCAACAACACGCTAGATATGGGTCTGCGTAATAACTTGCTGCGTAAACATTGCCAAATAACTTGTTGCATAGCGTGGGTGGGCGTGGGTGTGCGTGGGTGGGTATAGGTGTACGTGTGCATAGGTGTGCACGAGTGTGCGTGGGTGTAGGTTTGCGTATGCGTAGGTGTTCATGGGTGTGTGTGGGTGTTACGTACTTTAACTCAAAGAAATTATGACACTCGTACCAAGTATGAGGTGAAAAAAACACAGATTTGCAAGGGTATAAAATCAACAAAAACATCATCAAAATAGGTTTTCCAGTGTAGTTAATTAATAAAAGCAATAGGCCTCATACCAAGTATTGGTTTGAATCCGCAAAATGACTGTAATTGTATACTTAAAAAAAACTGGAAAAAACTCACAGGTGTCTGTCAAGTAGACTGGAAGTGTACCGGAAGTACACCGGACGTAGACCGGAAGTGGACCGGAAATAGACCCTAAGTGGACCGGAAGTAAATGAGTGTAGGTGTGGGTATTGGTGTATGCGTGGGTGTACGTGTGTGTGCGTGGGTGGTTGTGGGTGATATGTAAAAATTGGTTGTCATAGGGGAAATTATCTAAATCTTAGAATTTTTATACAAAAAAATTGAAATTTAAGCTCTTGCGTAAAACAATTTTTCAGTTTTTTTACACTTGGAAAATCAGCCAAAACCATGATTTTCAGTTAAATTACACTAAGAGAGCTCAGTATGAAATTGTTAGATTTTGGGAGGGTTATCGCTCGACCCCCGATTATAATTAGTAATTTGATACAAAAAGACAGAAATAAACTCTTATTTACGTAGTTGTAATCTCAAAGAAAACAATCTAGCATTTTTCTCGACAATAACTCTCAGACGAGATGAGGATCTACTTTCAGACAGTTTTAAGAAAAAAGAAGGTTTTACAATATTATAAACAAAACGATTATATTTGTGTAGAAATAGTCTGAGAGGGAATATGTTATCATTTTTTTCAACAACAACTCTAATAGAATATGACGATCTAATTTCAGGTACTTTAAGGAAATGAAGATTTAGAATAATTTAAAATAAACGCTGATATAGGTTTTGAAATAACCTAAAAAGGAACAAGCTATCATTTTTCGAACTACATCCAGCTGCAATGTATAACAATGTAAAAATTAGGTCGAGAGAGAAAATACATTCCCTCGAGCCGCCGTGATGTTCATGCATGCAAGTTGCGTTGTCGATGGAACCACGCATTCATGGCGGTATATTTTTTCTATTTTGGGGCAAGGATTTTCTAAACAAAAATAATTTTGATTGACACACGTTGTTTGCATTTATCAATTTACGCATATGTATGCCTCTTTTTATCTTCCACTTCGTAAATTGATAAAGACAAACAACACGTGTTTAGGTTAGCTTAATCCCGTGGAAGATCGTAAAAGTAAAAAAAAAGTAGATAACGCAGTACGCGTAGTAGGAAAAGACATGTCAAAAATTTCAAGAGCTAAAAAATAGCTTAAAATTGTTGGCAGAGAGAGAACACCTAACAGGGAATCTCTGCTGATCAGTTTCCGAACGCCGAATGTTCCAATTTTCCATCGGCTTCGTGACGTACATTGATGTCGTAGGCGTTCGTGTTGTATTCGGTGTTGTGATCCTTGCATGCGGTTTCTAGTGGGTGACCCCTCTGTCTCCTCTTTCCAATTGTTGCTCGAGTTTGGTTCCCGGACCGCAGAACTGGCAACCCGTCAAGTGCATATCAAAATTCAGTTTGTCCATGATGTCGTTCACCAGGCTTCGGCCCTAGCCAACGCTCCAGAACTTAAAAGGCAGGTTGTTGATGATGTTGATGAGGTAGACGTTGCCTTTGCTGTTGTTCATGATGAATATGGTCAGTTTGGCTCTGATCATGTCCACAATACCCACCTTCTCTTTTTGGAATTTATGGTTGGCTGCATTTTCTTCACAGGCTGTGACAAACAATTAATCATCGACCTTCACGTCATCCACCCTCAGGAATTCCTTTGGAATGGTGTTGTAGCGGTTGAATCCGCTGCGTGTTCGACTTTGTTCAAAACGGGTTTGATGAGATTCTTGTGTTATTCCCCGCTGCTGGATTTGACTCGTTTCGGCGTGGCGTCGTTGTTTTGGCACAGAGCATCCGACAATATTAAAATATTAATGTTACTTTGATAATCTTCATGAGTGTAATCTTTCAGATACTTTTTGGTGATGAATTCCCACAATCCCACCGTACCGGAGTGTATGTCCCAACTAGTATTTTAATTTAAAATGATTTTTACTTCGTCGCCATCAAACGTGACTTTCATTTAAAAATTTTCCAAACCACCCCTTCGTTATCTTTATGGCCGGGTATAATCCGAACACCTTGTCCTTGTAAAATTTTTCGGTGCTCAAATAATCCATAACTATCTCAATACTCTCAGAAGAGGATCAAGTTCTACCTATCGCTGGACGTTTGCGTGCTAGTTGCTTAAGTTCGAGCGGAGTGTGGATGGTAGACAGAACCGTTGGAGGAAAATCTACGTAGTTTGGAGCATCAAGCAGTACGAGCTCTGTGATGAAATCCTTGTTTTATTTTTTTGGTGACACTTCTGATTAATTTACCCAGTCTGCGTAATGTCCAAGGTTCTCGGATTTGCAACACTTGATTCGTTTTATGGTTTTGTCATTTTCAATAGGGGTTATTTCATACTTAACGATGCAACATTTAGAAAGTCGTTAATTTATATCTGTACTTTCCATCGTTTGGTTTTCGTATCATGTTAATCACCAATAATTCAAATTAGTCACTGTTCCAAAAAGAAGAGCAGAATTTAGAAAATTGATTGTAGTTCAAATCTCCACCCACGTATTCATAATGAACTTGATTGAGGTTGGTGTGGTTCTAACGAAGAAGGCAGATGAGGTTAGCGTTGTCGAGTAGTAGCTCTTTTGGAATCTTGGAGAAGGTCTGCGTCAGGTAAGAATAGTCCATCCCCTGTGACGACATTGAGTGAAGAAGTTTTGAATTTCATTTTGATTTTACAATATCACGTCGTCGAAGACCAGTACCAAATTTTTGAGACAAAAGGTCGAGAGGTTATATTTCGGATAAGAAGGCCGTTATTCAAAGTCGCTCGTAGAATTTAATCAGTTGGTGTTTTTTTGGTTACTCCAAACTTTTGGAGAAGATGTACAGGTGCCTGTTCCGGTGCGAGTCTAAAGTTGTCCATAAGCAGTGTAGTTTGTAGAAGCCTGTAGTATCTACGATGAGGGAACGGAAGTTTTCGGGCAGCAGCTCACCGTTCATTCTTGTTTCTTGATGTTTCTGTGTCGGCTAGGGTCCTCTGCACGTTCCACGTTCAAGTCATAACATCACCTCGTCTGTGTCGATACATTTAGTTTCCGGAAATCCCAGCTAATTAACCAAGAGTTTAATATATTTTCTGACCAACACTTTCCTGATTAATTACGTGTCCGGGTATATAATTTTGCTGAATTCCTCCTCGTAAGATCGTCTTTTCAAAACATCGTCGCAATTGTCCTTTATTAAATAGGTGTGCCTTCCCCCTGGAAAGAGTTTAACAACGGTGAATAATTCGGTGCTACAATTTTATGTGAAACCTTTCTCGAAAGTACGTTTGGATTTCCATATTCTCACACGGTCTCCTATCATGTATTTAGGTTTCTTTTCTGTGTTGATACTTGAAACAGTAAACTGTGGAGAACCATCGCAATCATCGAAGTGTTAACATCGGCAGGTTTCATGCGTATCGTACTCTGGACGGAGTGGTTGTAATTGTTTACCAGTTCCTGTAGCATTTCGAACCATTTGACATTACCCCGGAGCTAGAACCGTTTTCAAGCTTCTGTTGAAACGCTCCACGATGTGACTGAAGGTTCAATAAAGCTGAATGTTTGCTCTCGAAAGACCTGGTGGAAAAATAAGTTGTAGATTTGCTTGCCGTTGTCCGTCTGCAGAAAGCGTGGCGATCTTCTCCCTTCCTCGAAAATGGATTCGAAAACTTTCGTGACGAAAGTTCCCGTTTTGTTTTGGAGAAGCAGAGCCAATGCGAATTTGGAATTAGTGTAGATGTTTGTGAGGAGGCACTTGTAGCCCTTGTTGACTTTATGTAAGTTCCTCAGGTTACTGCTACTCATTTCGGAATGTTAGCCGACCACAGATCGTATATACCGTTGGTCAAATCCTCTAAACATGGGACATTTCGACGCGCTGGTCTGTGGATTTTGTCCACGATGAATTGCCTAGACATTCAGTGAGAAATTTTGTCAAAAGGAATATATTACGGATAAAGAACTATCCTCCAATTTCAGTTCTGTTCAGAGAATCTGGCACGCTCGCTTAAGTTAAAGATAAGTTTCGGAGCCGATTTAGTGTGGCAGTACAGCCGGTGTAAATGTTCGGGAGAATAGCACTCTGCAGTGTTGCTTACCACGAAAGCATTTTAACTGGTTGCAGTTATTTTTTGACTTGCCGAGTGAAAAAGAAACGTCTACAGGAAAGCTTTGCTATTTAATTATTAATGCAATGCAGCGTCCAGTTCTAAAACAGAATGTTGGAGAAAAATCAAGCAAATGTGTTATTGATCATCAGGATCTTGTAACTAAAAACAAAAAAACTGCTTCAGTCCCTTCGCTTGCGAGATGTTCTTGTTCATTTGAAAGCAGAGGTGAGTGAATGGTGGATTCATTACTTCTCTCTCGAGATTAACGTAGCAGCAAAGTCGACGTTCACCAAGAAGAACCGGGTTCGAATAATAAGTGGCTTATTTTCCGTCGAATGATCTCATTGTTTGGAGTTCGATGCACCAATAGCTGGACCGGGTGTGTATCGCTTCAGAGGAAGCTTTGCAGTTTGGCTGGTATTTGTTGGATAAGGTGATTATTTGCAACCTTTATGGAGGTGCCTATTACTGTCTAGGGTGGTAATAGGTGTTGCGCATTGAGGGCATGGTTTAGTTGGCACAAACGATTATTTGAAGAAGTTGAATGTTCACATATTGGCCGATGTTTGGAGAGATTGGTCCTCGAGATTGTCATTCTGCAAGTAGTGTATTCTGGTTTTTGGATGTTATGGAAGGGGGTCGGTTTGGACGACATTTTTGTACTGTTATTTATATACTGGGGGCACACGCAGCAAGATCACTCTTACCGTTGGTTCTGTAAAGAGTAAATCTATAGATATATAGAAAAAAGTGTACAATCGCTTTTTCTTCCTTACAATAATTCCTCACAACATGCTGATACAATCATATTTACGAGAATTTCGACAATTCAACAATTTCATTTTTTTTGTTTTTTTACAACACATTTGTTATTGTTGATATTTTTCAGTATGGTGTTTGAGAGTTAAAAATGCTTTAAATTTTTTAATGTTGCAAGATTTCATTCAACCCTGTTGATTTCGGAGATACAAATTTTCCGGTATCCGTATTGAAGTTGTAAAAGAAAGCTCAATATCTCTCGATAAGTCTCTGCACGATATATGAAACTAAGCAAGAATGGCGTTTTCCTGATATATAATTTCCGAGTTAGGAAACAAAAACAATTCTTAGAATTTTAATCTAAAATAGCTTGCAAACAATCGGGTGCAAATTATTGCCTTCTTGGCAGTTTATTTTCTTTCAATCATTTATCTAATGACGTTGAAATTACAGAGCTGCAAATGATACATTACTCGGAAAGTGTTTTTCTTAGAAATAGAATTCGCTGCATTTCGTCAACCTGCGAAGATGGACTACTTCTGTTACTTGCATCGAATAGTTTCGTTGATCCCGATAGAATGCAAGAGAAATCTGGATTCCACGTCAATTAGGTACCTAGAAAATCAGTGTTTCAGAAAGTGTCTTTCAATTAAGAAAATGGTATTGGCAAACCAGAAGTGACTTCTTCATGTCCTAATACGTCATGTCAAGAAAGCCTAAATCTTGCCTTTTGTCGGACTTAGAATAATCGCGTTTTTTGCAGCAAATTTTGTAGTCGTTACCAACTTGGACGAACAAATGAATGGTGAATCCATGCTGAACCTCAACTCCTCCACCCTCCAAAAAAGCTAAAAAGTGAGTGCACAATATGATATAGAAACTAATATGGTCGTAATAGGGAATGGTGGTGTGTTTTTTCAATGGATCGAATCCCCCTCCATCAACCTTACGGGACCTCCCCCATGGCGAAGTGGTACCGTCATTGCCTTGTAATCAAGGGGTCCCGGGTTCGATACCCGGTGGAGGCACAAGTGGTTCGGATCCCACTTTAAACTGTACGTCCAGTCCCGATTAGCCTTACTGTGCATAAAGTGGACTTAAAACACCAACTCACGAACTCCAACAACCTTACACAGTCCGATTGAGCTAATGTTATGCACACATATTCCATAGCCACTCCGATTAAAAAAATGCTCACTAACACCACTCGCAATAATTAAGTTACATAAAACACACACATGTGAGGGAAATAACAAAAAAGTAATTTACCTAAAACCTTCTATCAGTATATATTAACAAACCCAACGGTTGAATATAAACACCAATATATGTAATTGTTGAACACTTTCATTTGAAACTTTTCCACAGTGTTTCAAAAACCTTACTGCCCTCTAGAGAAAATTCCATGCAACTTCTCAGGATTTGGATAACAATCAACGTGACTTTGCCGTGTTTGAGCTCACCGACAAAAGCAAACGTTACACAACGGAAGTTTCCCCAAATCCGTCACACGCATATACCCGAAGTCACCTCCTGAAGGAAAGTACGGCAATAAAAAAACTAGGTCGAGAGAGAAAAGAAACATTCCCCCAGCCTCTCTTACCGCCGAGGAGTTCGTGCCTGCAAGAAGCGTGTCTGTTTTGAACAGCATCGTCTCGTAAAATGATAAGGCCGCACCTGTGGATCAATTATTTTTTTCTTTAGTGGCCAGAGAATTTTCAAAACAAATAGAGAAAATTGTAATAGTTTTTTTGAATATAGAAACCAGCCAACACAACCCTTCCTACATAGATCTGCTACGATAGAAGGAAGCAAGGAAGGAAAGAACGGGCGACAAGCTAGGAGATGTATCAAGTATACTTAAAGTGAGAATCAAACTTAAGGGTGGCATAGAATCGGCGGTGGAGGATCCTCTGAGACCTTCTGGGACTTCCGCAAACCCCCACGTCGTGAAAAAAGGCTACCACCCACAAAGAGCTACCCCAATGCCATCCTATGAAAATACATCGTGAAAGGGCTACGCCCAAAGAGCCTCACTTCATACTTAGGGCAAGAGGTTCGATTAGTGGACTCTCTCAACAATTACGTCGTTAAATACTACCATAAAAAAGCCAATGAAGTTTAAACACATTGTGAAAGGCTAAGCTATTGTCTAAATGGCTTACGGACCCTCAAACAAGTCAAAAAATGACATGAGCAACGGCACATGAGGTTTAAATACATCATAAATAGTATGGCCCCCTAAAAATATATATCGTAAATGGCTACGTCAAGTGTCCCTAGTACTTAGGATGACTTATAATTGATCTTGTCGAAGTAAGTCGGATTAGTTGGGAAATTTATTGTTTCAGTTAAGAAGGAAATTTGGAATATCAGATCCTTGATTTGATATATCCAAAAATGTAAAATTATGATCGGTAATGTTTCTTCACTGAAACGTTGTCTGTTTCTTACGTCGAAGCATTTATGCTGTTCATTTCGTATAGTTTTTAAATGGTTATGACGTATGTCAGTGGAAAGAGGAATTGCATTTTTTATATATACGTTCAAATATTACTGCGAGAATGAAACATTTAGCTGAATTACAATATGTGATTTTATGCAGACAAAAAACTAGTAATATTTCAAAGCTCAGAAATACCGCATGCCCTCTAGTATTTATACACATTAATTAGTAATTCTCCACTTAAAATAATTCAAGTGGAAGATAATTAAATATCGCTCCCAAGAGAGATCCGACTTTTTCGGGAAATGTCCCGCAAGCTCAAGGGAAATTTACCAAAAAAAAAATCGAAAAAGTATCTTAGGCACACTTAACCCGCAGCTGGAAAATGTTATTTTGGAACTCTGATATTATAAATCATGAAAATTGAACAGATTAAATAATAAAAGATATCGCCTGATACGATTAAAACTACAGCAAGAGTTAAGCAATTTTCAGATACAGTAGTTGCAAGAGGACAACAAAGTGTTGTAAAATTAAAATCTTAAGAATGAAAAAATAATTTGCTAAACAAATTAACTCATATTCAATGCACATAAAAACTCACTGTTGAATGCAAAGGTGAATTGATGGATATGAAATGTTAGTATCGTCATAGAATTTTCGAATTTCATACTGCGTTGAAGAAAGTTCTTGTATTTCATACAGTTTCTTCACAAAAAGCGCAGATATTATGAAATGAAGGACCAACACTAGACACCAGAAACATCTGCAAAAATAACAAGAGTTACATTAAGTAAGATAATGTGTTAATTTATGTATTTCAACAATACATTTCATCCATATGGCCAAATACTATATTATATTTATTTTTACATTGGAGAACCAATTTTATTAGAATATTATATAATAAATGGTATGCTCTATTTATTCTATGAAGGAAAACAGAGGACTTATTTAAAATTTGGAAAAGGAAATATTTATTCGTATAATTCTAATTTTATTGGAGGAAATATATCAAGTTTACACAGTGTCCTCATTAACAATTTCATGGTAGAGGGCATGCTAATGTATGAATTAGCAAGCAATATTTGTTATGCACATTGTAAGAAAGATTGCGTTGGTAATAGTCATTTATGAAATCAATGTGTGTGTGTGATTTTAGAGGCATACATGATAATATAGTATTAGCAATAAGCCTATATGCACTGATCTTGACTTTAGCTATATACATGAAAGAAACATTATAAAAATATCCTGATATTGTACTCTTGGAAGCACCTATATGTTGCAGATGGTCGTCCCTAAGTTGCATAAACGAATTATTTAAAAGTGTGTGGTCATTTTAGCTACTTAGGTATTCTTGCACACTTAAATACACGCAGATCAATGTTCGCTTATTTATACTTCTTACGTCAGAGATAACATTTTGTGAAAGAGGATACTTAGAGCATTTTCAATACGCAAATTGTAAATGGAATTTCACTGGAGAAATAAACATATTATACATGCAAATATATATTTCAAACTTCATCGAAGACTGGTAGAAACTAGCTTTTGTAGAAGAACTAAAAAAAAATGGATAAACACTGTCGACATTTCTGAAAAGGGATAATCAATAGTTGGTAAAATTGAAATTCTGCCCTATGAAGGCAAAATTGACACATTCAATAACGTTATTCCGAGAACTTAAAATGGTATTATAGATAGGAATTATATGAGAGTTAAGGCGTCTGACTACCAAGCGAAAGACACGGGTTTAATCACCGGCGGGGGAGAACTTGGCTTATTTCTACATGATTAAGCGGATCCGGTGCCCACCGTATAAAGTTGGTACCTGGAGGATGCTATGTGGGGATAAATACGGCTAGGAACGTGGTGCTGATCACATTACTCCCAGCTTCGACCAAGATCAAGAAAGTGTAGGTCACTAACTTCACAAACTATTTACGTCTTCAATTGTTCAAAGCACAGAGGAGAACTTCACTTCTTTAATTTTTTACATATTTCATAGTCCAGCCTTTGGAGAAAATGTTCCAATATGCAGTCGATAGAGAATAATTTTCTCTCTACGGGAGGGACGATATCTCGGACGGCATGCACAAATTGTGTGCTTAATAGTTCGAAATGTGTTTTCGATAATTCATCTCACACTCCTTTTCAAGTGTTATTTTGTAGGTATGTGGCTGGCATATGTTGAACACGACTGTCAGCAGACTTGGCCACAGCTTCGGTTGCCTCTTTATAATCAGATTACTAGTGCTAGCAAGATATAATTATCAGAACTATCTTATAAAGACACTAGGTGATAAGCGATCGCTTCACTACAGTATGAACAGATTTGAAGGTACATCAACTGAAAACTTACTTTTATACCCTCACACTTCGACTAAAGCTAAGCTATATAAATAGTGTAACCTTGTTGGTTTGCACTTCTCCATACGTGCTCGTGTAGGTTTAATTGATGCAACCAGTAACGTTGCAATACAAAGGAACGGAAAATGTTATCTGCCAAGGACTGAGTACGGAATCGGAATGTGAAACGTCGATAAATTTATTGGATCAGTGGATTATGTTGCATGAAAAACTTACTTGCATTATTGTACTTGAATTGCACTTCCTTCGTTGTTATTGAAACTGACTTTCATTTTCCTGCCGAAATTATTAAATTATATGTCGAAATCGTCAGCAATGTGAATTCATTCTTGTCTTTCGAAAGAAATTTCAAGAGGAAAAGTACTTTCATGAAACTGTAGGTGACGTAACATGAATTCTGGAAGTATCCCAGGTAGTGTCTATGTATATACAACCTTGGTGACAATGAAGTTCGACCAGAAAGGAATACGTGATTAAATGCACAGAGGCATAGGCGGTGGAATGGGTGACCCGCAGAAGTGACGCATGTGTGTAAGAGGAGGCGGTGTGAGCAGGCAAGAATCGTGATCCCAGCATGTTGCACCCAAGGTCACGTAAAGAACGAAAACGGGGAACAATAGGCGTGACATTGAACTTCGACCAGGCACCAGACCCATACGGAAATTCCAGATAGTGGCGCATTCGACTAAAGCATGACGTCACGGACAAGACAAGGGATTCCGCCGTATATAAGCGCGTGCTGTGCACCGAGGAACCGCAGTGCATCATCACCATGGCCAGGGGCAAACCTATTGACAACACCGTGAGGAGAAGAGTGGTGCAGTTACAACGGGATGGACTCAGTGAACGGGAAATAGGGCGAGAACTGAACTTACCCAAGTCAACCGTCCACTGCATCATCAAACACCACCAAAATACGGGTACTACAGAGCCAGGTAAGGCCCCCGGTCGAAAACGCCTGCTGAGCGTGCGTGACCTACGGATATTTAGGCGCTATATCCAGACCAACAATCATGTTTCTGTGGCCGAATTACGACTGTGGACTCGAGAACGCTTTCACATTGAAGTGTCAACCAGAACCATTCGCCGTTACCTACAGCGATGCGGTTACCGATTGTACAAGGCGAAACGTAAACCCTTCCTTTCCATGTTGTATAAAGGCAATCGACTACGGTGGGCACGAATGTACCGGGGATGGACATTTCGGCAGTGGAACAGGGTTTTGTGGACGGACGAATCCATTTCCAATGTTCTGTACGGGAAAATACGGAAAACAGTAATTTGTCGGAAGGAGGAACAGAATGAAGCAAAATGTTATGCACGTTTGGTAGAGAAACCTGCGTCAGTGATGGTATGGGGATACATGACGGAATCTATGGTTGGCCCACTACACGTCTGTGAGGGCATTGTGAATGCACACGCCTATATACGCATACTGGAGCGGCATCTTCCCACAGTGCGAAGGCACCTGTTCCAGAGGCGGCGTCTCATCTTTCAACACGACAATGCCAGGCCTCATACAGAGCGGCTGACAAGAGAATGGTTGACTCGCCACCACGTGCGAACTCTGCCATGGCCACCATCGAGTCCCGACCTCTCGCCCGTTGAGAATGTGTGGCGTGTTCTTAAGCGACGTGTTCAACAGAGGGGACCCACGACAGTGGCTGCTCTTATCGCCTGCCTGCAGGAGGAATGGCACCGCATCGATGTGGAATACCTTGAACGACTCATCCGCAGCTTGCCCCGACGCATTGCCACAGTTATTCGCCGACGGGGCGGCGTCACACCATGGTAAACAGGATCCCCTCTAACAGTGGTCGAACTTCAATGTCACGTGTAGATGGACGAAAATGTTTCATTTTGTGTGGACACCATACATTGCTGCGTTGCAGCGGAAATTTATGTTTTCCTTTGTTCCATGTAGCCTGCTGAATAAAATATGTTCAGCATATGCATGTGTTCTCCTTCTTTCACAACGCACTCCTATATTTGTGACTGGTCGAACTTCATTGTCACTAAGGTTGTATATAAAAAAAAATTTCACGTTCCTAGACCTCCGTAATGTTATCCGAAACACCTCGAACGGTGACGTTACATCGGTGTAGATCCTATAGGTTGTTTCGCCTTCCGTTCGCGTGTTCTCTCTGAGAAGTTGTCACAAGCGGACTTTTTAAATACTCACCACACTCCTAGTATAAATATTCTTAAGATTCACATTACCACAATCTATCAGCGTTTGAATATAATTTTGTTATTTTTATCTTCTTCCATCAAACGTAGATATTGATGGATGCCGGGTAGGAAAGGATTTACATTTTTAAACTCTACAAGTACTCTTAGAAACATCTTAATTGACCGCTCTGAAAAAAATCAAAGTCCAGAATTCGTAAATTTGGCATTTCAGATTTAACAAATAGTATCCAACTTAGCAACAGTTTTTCTTTCTGAATGAAAACGCTCTTGTGAATTTCTTTCATTCTTTCACATTCCATGAAGTTGGAAACCCTAAACCAGTAATATAATATTCAATTAAAGAAAAACCGTAAATTGGAAATACAAATGTTGATATATTTTTTAAAAGTATTCGTTCTGAAATAGAAAATTTGGGGAAATTATGTGCATTTGGAAACATTAAAACTCGTTCTCCACCACCTGGAGAGAAATGAAATCACATTTCAATGCAATGAAGCAAATTTCTCTTGATTTTAGGCAAACTTACTGTAATGATTAAATGAACAATACCGGACGATTCTACAAAGTGCGTCTCTTGATCTGTGGCGAGAAATGGTTCGGAACTCCAGGGAAATGTTATTTCAAGTGAGATCAACTTGTTTTACAGAGTTTCACGTTCGTAATTTTCTGGAGCAGTTGGTTAGACGGTCGTCTCGTTTTACTTTTTGTCGAGAACGAAACATCATAAGTTCAAATGTCACTCACTCCTGTTTTTTTTCTTTATTACGTAGTACGAAGTGTTGTAAAATATGTAATATTAGATTATACGTATTAAATCACTGTAAATATTTATGCGACGCATACCTCGGGAATGTTCCTCTCATCTTTTTGATTTTTCAGTGATTAGTAGGATTTTTGGCAAGATCTTTCTTTTCGTTCAGCTGTCATGAGCTACGTTAACACACATTAAGAATTGAAAGGTCATAATTACATGTTCTTAAACAACATGTTGTAAACGCTTTGAAGTTGAAGAGGAAGGACGTGTTTTCTAAACGCTCCGTTCCAAGCTCGTGGTAAGCAATGGGGGTTTCGACCGAGACCTGGCGTTGGCGGATTGGAATTTTCGTGGTGAAATCAGGCCTGAAATGTCAGGTGCCTGCGTAATGTAGCTCTGAATCGAAGCAATGTTATTGTGCATATGGTTTAGTGATTTTAGTGCTACTAGTGATAGGTGGTGTGGAACAAAATCCTGGACCCAGTGATGAAATGGGAGAGATCAAAGCAATGCTGCAAGAACTCAAGGCTTCGAACGACTCCTTAGTTTCCGAAGTTCGGCAATTCGGCACCTCACTCAAAACCCTCGTCACTAGAGTGGACGTTCTGCAGAGAGATATTGGCTCCCTTACGAAACGTGTGGAGGAACTGTCACAACAAGATAACTGGCTGGAACAAAGACTGGACGACCAAGAAGACAGAAGCCGACGCGATAACTTGGTGTTATACGGTGTTGAAGAAGGGGACTCGGGAGAAGACTGGAGCCAGACTGAGACAAAAGTGCGAACAATAATTAAGGACAAATTAAACATCGATCTGCAAGAGGATTCCATCCAGATAGCGCATCGGATTAACACGAACAGTAACCGAGGTCCTCGTCCCATCTTCTGTCGCTTTTTGCGATAGAAGGAAAAAGAAAAAGTTATTGGATGCCGCAACAAACTGAAGGGAACGAAGATATTTCTGGAGTAAGACTTCTGTTAATCCACTCGCAAAGAACGCCAAGGATTACTTGAACATATGCACCGAGCCCGGAACGCTGGTCACCGTGCGTACATTAGTTATCGCCATCTTGTGGTCGACAACATAAGATATTCCATGCGCGATCTGCAACTGACCCTGGCAACCCTTCCGATGCCCAAAGTGTTGGTCCCCGCCGGGAGCAAAGTGAAAGCGGAGGTCAAGAACCCTCACCCCTCGTTCGTCCAGGAAATCTAGGAATGCAGGATGGAAGGGGGAGCAAGTGGGCAAGAGGTAGCGGTCTCCGAGCTCTTTGAGAACGTCAAGGTAGCCACGCCCAGCTCAACTAGTCAGGTAAGAAGTTTATTTCACCTGTTCGTGTCCCTGCTTTTCTGGAGACGTCAATCAATCTTGCTAGAACTGACCCTTCCAAAACTCTGTGCTACAATGAAAGAAACTTAATTAGCATGAACATAATTTATCAGAATCTGAGAGGACTTCGATCAAAAACCAAACAGTTCTTTTTAAGTGTATTGAGTAACAATTACGACGTGGTCTTGTGCACGTAAACGTGGCTAAATTCTTCAGTTTCAGATTCCGAACTACTCGACCATAGATATAGCGTGTTCAGGTCAGATCGCAACACGTTAGAAACTGGCAAAACACTAGGTGGTGGTGTCCTCATCGCCAAAAAGAAAAAAATTAATCCTGTAATAGTCGATGCTCTTTTACACGAACAAAGCATTGGCAGTTTAATTACAAAGTTTAAAACAGAATCTGGTCGCGATTGTTACATGTGTGTAGTGTATATTCAACCTGCATCTCCCGTGGCCGTATACGAGAACTTCTTTAGTCATATAATTGCACATTACCCTCTGGGTAGCCCGTTGGTCATTGCAGGTGATTTCAACATCCCTGAAATTAAAAATTCCAACACTGAGTTGCTCACGGTAGGCGCACAATGTCGCGAACTGAAATATTTCCTCGATTTAAACGACCTGAAAAGCAAAAATTCCATCCAGAACGCCAATAGTAGAACTCTCGACCTAGTCTTAACAAATATTGAAAATACTAAAATATTTCGCCAAGAGCCTCTGGTAAGCGAAGATAAACACCATCCGGCTCTAGGAATAACTTTAACACAAACCATGCCTAAACAAAGAGCTTTAAATCCAAACATCCAGCGATATAATTTCAAGAAAGCAGATTTCATTAATTTGTATCGGAAACTCGAATTAGCTGACTGGGACCAAATAAAAGAATGCGAAGACGTAGATATTGCCGTTGATAAATTTTATGAAATGATCGAAAGCATTTTTAATGAATGTGTTCCACGCTCTCGCTCCTCTGTAAAAAAATCTTACCCACGTTGGTTCACGCGGGAAATTATTAAAAATCTGAAAGCAAAATCACGTCACCACAAAAAATGGAAACAAAGAATGGGAAATGTAACACATCACGAAATTAAGTATAAAACTTTAAGAACGAAATTAAAATGGGAGATCAGTAAAGCTTACCAAAACTATATTGAAACTTCAGAAATCAATCTTGCTCACGATACTAACCAGTTTTGGTCCTTCATTAAAAATCAAAGAAAAAATCCACCCGTGCAGCCAACCAAGTATAATGATAAAACCATTGACGATAATGAAAGTATCCAAGATCTCTTTGCAAAGTATTTTGAATCCCTATATTCCAAAGAACCATCTATCTACAAAGATCCGCATCCTAATGTAAACATGAACTCACTTCCTAATATCTTAAATATCTCTGAAATTTCAGCCATTAAAAAACTGAAACCTAAAAAATCCGCCGGCCCTGATTCAATCCCCCATAATGTAATTAAAGGATGTTCGGAAATTCTTAAGTACCCTCTTCACACCCTTTTCAACTTGGCTGTCAGAGCTTCGAGATTTCCAGCAATGTGGAAAACAACAGAAATCTGTCTGATTCCCAAAGCCGCTGATAAGGCTGACATATGTAACTACAGGCCTATTGCAAAATTGTCAGTACCAGCAAAACTCTTCGAGCAGAAGTAGTGCAAGTGGCCCGGTTCTACGCCCGAAAATGAGGCTCGGTGAGGCTCGCAGTGTTGCCAGCCGCTTACTCGAAAAAATCACCAAAGTTCTTGGTCTAACCTAACCTAAAAAGCAAGGAGCTGGCAACCTTGCTTGAGAGTTCAGAAACCGGAAGTGAGGCTCGGTGAGGCTCGCAGTGTTGCCAGCCGCTTACTCGAAAAAATCACCAAAGTTCTTGGTCTAACCTAACCTAAAAAGCAAGGAGCTGGCAACCTTGCTTGAGAGTTCACAAACCGGAAGTGGGACTCGGTGAGGCTCGCAGTGTTGCCAGCCGCTTACTCGAAAAAATCACCAAGGTTTTTGTCTTGGTCTAACCTAACCTAAAGCAAGGAGTTGGCAACCTTGCTTGAGAGTTCAGAAACCGGAAGTGAGGCTCCGTGAGGCTCGCAGTGTTGCCAACATCTTACTCGAAAAAATCACCAAGGTTTTTGTCTTGGTCTAACCTAACCTAAAGCAAGGAGTTGGCAACCTTGCTTGAGAGTTCTGCAACCGAAAGTAAAGCTCGCAGTGTTGCCAACATCTTACTCGAAAAAATCACCAAGGTTTTTGTCTTGGTCTAACCTAACCTAAAGCAAGGAGTTGGCAACCTTGCTTGAGAGTTCTGCAACCGAAAGTAAAGCTCGCAGTGTTGCCAACATCTTACTCGAAAAAATCACCAAGGTTCTTGGTCTAACCTAACCTAAAGCAAGGAGCTGGCAATTTTGCTTGAGGCTTGTCTAACCTGGCATAAAGCAAGGAGCTGGCAACCTTGCTTGAGGCTTGCCTTAAAGTGCATAAAGCAAGGTTGCCAACCTACTGGTACTTTTACCATAGCCTTTTACAAAAGAGAGAGGAGAGAGAGAGGGAAGAGTTAAACAACCGACAACCTTCCTACAGCTTTTTTTCTGGTCTAACCTAGCCTAAAGCAAGGAGTTGGCAACCTTGCTTTATGCACTGTAAGGCAAGCCTCAAGCAAGGTTGCCAACCTACTGGTACTTTTACCATAGCCTTTTACAAAAGAGATAGAAGAGAGAGGGAAGAGTTAAACAACCGACGGCCTACCTACAACCCTTTTTCTTCTTGGTCTAACCTAGCCTAAAGCAAGGAGCTGGCAACTTTGCTTGAGGCTTGCCATACAGTGCATAAAGCAAAGTTGGTAACCTACTGGTACTTTTACCATGGCTTTTTTACAAAAAAGAGAGAGGGAAGAGTTAAACAACCGACAGCCTACCCACAGCTTTTTTTTACTTAGCAAAAGCTACTATTTTTTTAAGGCTTAGCCAATTTATATACTGGCGTAACATACACACACTAAACAAGGAGAGCCGGCAACAAATATATACTGCCGTAAAAGAGAGAGAGAGATTTATGGCTGGCAACAGTGACGAGCGAATGCGCCATATCGTAATTTTCCAACTCCGTATATCGTGACCTTTGTAAACCTCTCTCGGGGGCGATGTGTTATACACACGTACGCGCGCTGGCGCCTCTTATTATTTTTGTATTGTGAGGCAAACAAACAAATAAATAATTGTTTTTTTTTTTTTAGGATACCTGGCCCCTATAACCTCGCCAGGGTGCGTGGTGCCCAACCAAAAAAGTAAAAGGTTCTAACGGCTGCGGTTGTAGATAACCGCACCTCTGTAGGGTTTCACGTGTTTTTTTTTCCCAAACTTCCATGAAACCCTACAGAGGACCTCCGTAATGCATGCAACGTGTACTAACGACTCTAGTGTTATTTGATGTTGTAATATTTTTGGATATAGAGTTTTATTGTGAGATATAGATAAAAATAATTATGTTTATTATAATATTTTCTTGATGAAGATGGAGAATGTATGTGTGTGTTACAAATAAAGTTGCATGCTTTTTTTTCTAGTGTGTGTTTGTGTTTTTGATGTTTCGGCAGCATCTGAAACGATAAAAAAAATTTTATTGTTAATTTTCACGTGTAAAAACAACAACAAATTTTGTGCAAATTCTGATTGTCTTGTGCTATAGTGCAAAAAAATATATTGTAACTGATAACTGATGAAATTGACATTTGTAACTGATCTGAACTAGTGAAATTTTTGTATTGTGCTATTGTAACTGATTGTGCTAGTACAAAAAATTTCTTATTGTGCAAGAAAAGATGTTAAAAAACTTGTTAAAACTGCTCTGTGACCCTCTCGTTCTTCACGTCGTAGGCGAAGGACTTCTCTGCAATCAGGATGACACTGCATAGGGTATCCTCGGGCAAGGCATCGTGGAACTCGCAGACGACCTTGATGTTGGTTCGATCGTTGACCACAACCTTCTTTCTCTTAGATGTATTGATGACGAACATCGGCCTGCGGATTTTGAACTCGCTGGGCGTGTAGTACATGTCCACGCTTCCCTCGGTCACGGGTTTGTAAGAGGTGTAAGCTTCGTAAAGTTTGAGGTAATCGTCTTTGGTCACGTCGAGGTTGTAATTCTCGCGCGGGAACACTTCGTTGCGTCCTTCTTGAGATAAACGTTCTTGATCTTGCAGTCGTCGAACTTGCTGAAATCTTTTTCCTGATTCCTGTCCCTCCCGGTCTGAAAGAGCACTACGACGAAATCTGGCATGTCGAACTGTATGTTGTTGAACTGCGTCGTCACGTCGAATTCCATGTGACTCCCCGACGCCATCTTCTGCACGCACAGGTAACCGTGAAAGTGAATCGCCACCTGCGGACTTTTCAAGATCTCCGCTTTGTACTTGAGGGCGTAGTTCGTTTCGTATTCCACCACAGGCATTCTCAATTCCATGCTCCGGATGACGCATTTCGCCGCTTCGGGTAAAGTGTTGGCTATCGGCGTGCCGTCGGCGTTCAAGTTGGTGTATCGCATCAGTGCGTTGTTGTCGTTGGCAGCTCTTCGAAACGTAACGCGCAGTCCTCCCTTCCACATGATCTCCTTGTAGTCGGAGAAGAAACCGGGCAGCAGACGCATGGGAAAAAGTACTGTGTGATTTGTCGTCGATATTTTGGTTCCTGCTTCGAATCCTCCCGCTTGATAGTATGCGGCGTCCGTTTTGGATAATTTCAACGTTCCCACTGCCGTCGACGTGATGCCTGGATAATCGATTCTGTCGATGACGGTGTTGTGTTTCCTCACCTCCACCTGCGAGAACAGGTGAGGCACGAAGTTGTCCACGAGTTTCAAATTTGCATTGGGTGGAAACGCTTCTCCGCTTTCTTTCTTCACCACGTCGAATTGAAGGTAGAGGTCCGCTCTGTGAGGATGAACGAACCCATCCCCTACGTCCACATCGTATTCGATCTCCCTGTTCCCTTCGTTGAGATTGGCGAACGTGCGACGGTTGGGAGGAAAAGATTGCAATTCGTAACTTTCGATTTGCTCCATTTTACATGTATGGTTATTTATTATACGTTGATCTCTACGATGGCCGTCGTAGTGGCACCTGCGAAATCCACCACGTCTCCTTTCTCGTTCGTCACCACCAACTCTATGTCGTCTATGCGGTTGCGACATACTGGAAAATAGATCGGCGAAGAGGGCGTGTAGATGATCGGTTCCATGAACTCGGAACTTGGTTTGAAAGTGGCTATGATTCCCGTCTGCTTGTGACTTCCTAACAATCCGTCCGAAGATTTCGTGATCATGCCTTCCGCCACGTTCCAGTGTACGTTCAGAGTCTCTATGGCCAAGAATTTAGGAATGTTGGTTGCCACGTGCTTGATGCCAGCTTCGAGTTTGGTGTCGTTCTCGAAACCTAAAAGTTCTCCCATGGTGCCCAGGTCCACGGTCTCCGTCGCGGATAGGATTTCCACTCTGTGCGTGACCGAATTTTGAGAAAGGTATGTGCCTTTGGGTAATTGAGCTTGCAAAGTGGAAAGATTGTATTGTCCTGGCGTGACGACGATGTGTTCGCTTCCGACGCTAATTTTGTTGTTGTGCTGCGTGACGTTAGGTATGAGGTACATGCTGTAGAATGCACGCAGAGCTACGGATTTAGGATAGACGATGTCGTCGTGCAGCGTGAGTTTCAAGATCGAAGATTCGCTCGTGAGATGGAACACGCCCATCGTGTTTAAGATTCCACAATGCTTTCTGAAAATGTTCCACCGATGGGTTATTTATTTTAGACATGTATGCGAGAACGGAAAGGCATATGTGGCCGCAGTTAACTTCGGTGAAAACCTGGATGCGTTTGTCATTGTAGTAGAGGTTGGCAACACTGAGATACTTCACCAACCTGGCAGGTGGTGTGCCACCGAACGAATCGAAAACAAATGCATTGTTATCGTCAATTTTGAAGTAGCATATCCAATGTGTACCAGGATTTTTGTAACTGTCCAGGTTGACCACGCCATACTTCTTTTTCTTCACAGCAGAGGGTAGAGAATCGGACATGAAAACACCCCTGAAGTTTTTTATCCCCAACGGTTCGATCAGAGATTCAATATCGAAGTTGGACAGGGCTTCTTCTTTTTTTTATATTTCTTCAAAGCATCGAGGTTGCTTTTTTGTTTTTTGGTTATACCTTTCCCCTTCTTCTCCATAGCCAGGTTGTGACGTTTCTGTTCTTCCAACTCGGCCTTGTTCTTCTTCGAGTCGATGACGGTTTTCGCGATGGTGGCACTTCCGCCGGCCAAACTTCCAACGGCCCCCAATGCTGCCAGGATGGCCGGGATGCTGAATATGAAACCTCCGATCTTTTGCTGTTTCCGCGAACGCTGCAATCTTTTCAATTGAGGTGTGCTGAGCAGCAATTTCATTCCGTGTCCTTTCGACAAGCAAGAACGTTTCTTCTCACGTTGTTTCTTGGTAAGTAACCCATCGAGGGCACCTAGATTTTTTAGATTCGAATATGGTATCTGGTACACGACACCCTTGGGCTTCATTTTGATGCTCTATGTGTTATTTTCACGGTATGTTATTTATATATATATTCTGAGATTTTTTCTTGTGTAGTTTTTTACGGTATGTTATTTATATACCCCACCCCAATTTTTGTTTCGTGTTCATGGCGATGGTGGTACCCAGTGCGGCGACCCGTTCACCCAGCGATGCGTCTCTGCTCACGAACCTTTCGAAAGCTGC
This sequence comes from Lepisma saccharinum, assembly GCF_977018435.1. Lineage (NCBI taxonomy): Eukaryota > Metazoa > Arthropoda > Insecta > Zygentoma > Lepismatidae > Lepisma > Lepisma saccharinum. The sequence goes on along the minus strand of NC_139246.1, from coordinate 69,942,063 downwards.
GTGCTCTAACTTTCTGTCTGCTTCGTGACGTGCGTCCAGATCCGTCTGCGTGGTGTTTGTAGGCGATGTCGTGATCTTTGCATGCGGCGTCCAACGGATTCACACCCTTGTCTCCTCTCTCCAATCTTTTCTCGAGTTTGGTACCCGGTCCGCAGTACTGGTAGCCAGGTAGATGCATCTCGAAAGGTAACTTGTTGATGATGTCGTTCACGAGTCCCTTTCCTTCGGCCACGTTCCAGAATCTCGGAGGCAGCGTGTTGATGATTTTGATCAGGTAACCTATACCCTTGTCGTCGTTCACGATGAAGTTGGAAAGTTTCGTGCTGATCATGTCCACGATGCCAACCTTCTCGTTGTAGAAATTACGATTGCCTGCATTCTCTTCGCCGGCTATCACCAACAATCGGTCCACGAGTTTCCTAACGTCGTCCACCCAAACGAATTCTTTGGGTAACGTGTTGTAGCGTTTGACGCCGCTGCCTGTTTTGACCTGGTTCCAAATCGGTTTGATGAGATTCCTGTACTTCTCGCCGCTGCTCGATTTCACCCTATTCTGCGAGGCGTCGTTGTTCTGGTACAAGGCATCCGTCATGATCAGAATTTCCTTGTAACTTTGGTAATCTTCGTCGGTGTAATCTTTCGGCTGCTTTTTGGCGACGAGTTCCCACAGTCCCACCGTACCCGGATACCTGTTCCAACTATCCTTGTCGCCTAAATTGACTTTAATGTCGTTGCCTTCGAAGGTCACCTTCGATTTCCCAATCTTCCACACCACACCGCCGCCTTCGCTGGTTTCCATGCTGGGATACAATCCGAACACTTCATCCTTGTCGAATTTCCCCGTGCTCAGGTAGTCTCGTGCCAAAGGTCCCAACTCGATTTTATCCGAAGACGACGTGCTACCTATGGCTCGACGTCGTGCCGGTGCATCCTTCAGTTCGAACGGCGTCGAAGGAATGCTCGAAATGGGTGTGGGTACGGCGTAACTTTTAGCTGCGAGCGGTACGAGTTCGTTGATCAAATTTTTATTTTGTTCCGTGACACTTCTAATTTCTTTACCTAGACCGCTGATGGCATCGATCACGGGTTGATCCTGACGTTTCTTCTCTTCGAAGAATCCGCGATTCTCGGATTTCCAACCTTTGAAGCGTTTCGCGAGGTAATCGCGAAGCTTGAGATTTTCGTCTTCGATTTTTCGTTTCGTCATGATGTTATTTATATACGTCGTTTCTCACAACGTTGCAACGTTTAGAAAGTCGTTGATTTTGTTTCTGTATTTTCCGTCGTTTGGTTTTCTCGTCATGTCGATCGTCACGAATCCGAAATCGTCACTGTTCCAGCAAGAAGAGCAGCCTTCCGAAAATTGATTGTAGTTCATGTCTCCGCCTACGTAGTCATCGTACGCGTGCTTGAGGTTGGTGTGATCTTGACGAAACAAACATATGAAATTAGCGTTGTCGCGTACTAACTGTTTTGGAATTTTGGAAAACGTTTGAGCTAGGTAAAAGCAATCCATTTCTTTGTGACGACCTTGCGTAAAAAAGTTGCGAATTTCATTTTGATTTTCCAGGATGGCGTCGTCGAACACGACGACTGAATTTTCACGACAATCGTCGAGTGGTTTTATTTCCGAAGCGAACGTTGCAATGTCCAGACCATCGTACACTTTCATTAGTTGCTGGTATTTGGATTGTTCCAAACTTTTCGAGAACACGTACAGGTGCCTGTTCTTCCAATCTAACCAATTCGGTGCGAGGAGAAAATTGTCCACGAGCAGTGTCGTTTTCCCACACCCCGAAGGACCTACGATCAGACAGCGGATGCTGTCGGGAAGCAACTCGTCGTTTTTTTTTTCTTGTTTGACTTTCCGGATCCGGTAGACGCTTCACCACGTTCCACGTACTCACAAGATCACTTCGTTCGCGTCGATCCAACTCTTTTCCGGAAGTCCCAGCCATTTGACAAACAGTTTGTCACCTTTCCTACGCAATACTTTCTCGATGAGGTACGTGTCGGGGTGTTTCGTTTTAGAGATTTCCTCTTCGTAAAATCTTCCTTTCAAAATCTCGCCGCTACTATCTTTTATTATATACGTGTGTCGGTTTCCGGGTAGAACTCGAACCACCGTAAAGAGTTCCGTGCTCCAATTTTTTGTGAATCCCTTCTCGAAGGTGCGTTTGAATTTGCTGATCCTCACCTGGTCTCCAATTTTGTATTTAGCTTTTTTTGTCGTGGGAGTGTACTTTGGACAGTAAACTGTAGAAATTAAACGCTGCTCGTCAGATTTCGTAACGTCGGCTGGCTTCATGCCTATCGTTCTGTGTACCGTATCATTATAGGTGTCGACGAGTTCCGGCAGGATGTCGACCCATTTGTAATTTCCCCGAAGCGTGAATCGTTTCCACATGTGTGTTTTCAAGGTTCGATTGAATCTTTCCACGATGCTGGCTTTGATGTGACTGAAGGTTGAATAATGTCGAACGTCATATTTTTGAATAAACTTTTGGAATATGGCGTTGTAAAATTCTTTACCGTTGTCCGTTTGCAGAAACCGTGGTCGTCTGCCACCGCTTTCGCGAAAAATTGTCTTGAATGCTTCCGTGACGCACGTTCCAGTTTTCGCCTTCAAAGGTAGAGCCCATGCGAATTTCGAAAACGTGTCTATGACGGTGAGAAGGTACTTGTTGCCCTTGTTCAATTTATGTACGTTTTTCAAATTGCCGCTACTCATCTCCACGAGGTCACTTTGCCAGAGGTCGTCGATGCCCTTGGTTACCACAGCCAAACGTTCGTAGTTGCGGCGCGCAGGTTTATGCAATTCTACGACGATGGCTTGCCTAGACATTTTTTTAGAGATTACGTTTCAAGAGAAGCACAAGCGTGATGGGATTCAAAGAGGGTGGCACCTCGCTCGTGTTTTGAATGATCAGCTTATCGCCGGCACTCACGTCGAAAACGGTGAGATCTTCGTCTTCGTGTATTTCATATATGTTGCGCGTTTCGTTCCAACGTGCCAGAGGAATGTTTCCTGCTTTCTGGACACCACGATTCGATATCAAAGTCATGGTAGGAACGCTAGCTTTTCTACCGTGAGACCAGTACGAAAATTCGTTTATCTGAATCGTGCCATCGAGGAGAAACTTGTAGTACGGATGATAAGGATGTAACATGTACAGTTTGTTACCTTCGACGAACGTGGAGATTCTCTGTTGATTGGGAACGCTGTTGATTTCGATGGCTTGCAGAGAATGCAGTTTAGCGAATTTAGTGTCGACGCCGAGCAGATTACTGTGAACGTGTCCGAGTTTATTTTCGATGGGCAGCAAATGCTCGACTATGGTATCCGTTACGGCAGACAACGACGGTTTGATTTTCACTTCCACGTTCAACTGCTTGTAGTTTTCGTTGAGTTCTTGCAACTTGGCGCCGAAAGAGGCCAGCGTCGATTCCTGCGTGGATTCCAGCACTCCGACTTGATCTCTGATGTTGACGACGATGTTCTGAAGGTTCTCGACTTGATTCAATTTCGAGCTCTTCTCGGTAAGATCGTTTACGATGCTTCGCATCTCTGTTAACTGCGTGTGAAGATCGGCTACGCTCTGCGAAGTGGGCAGCGTCGACACCAGCGAACTGATTTCGTCTCGAATCTGTTCCACGTTCGCCGTTTCCGTTTCCAGTCGTTTCAGCATTCGAGATATGTTTCTTTTCAAAGCGTGCAATTCTTTGGAGGTGGGGAGATTGTCCACCCTACTCTCGAGATCGCTCAAAGAACTTTTGATGTCGCTCGAATCGGATAGTGCCGTCACCGCCGTTTTCAATTTTTCCAAATCTTCGCTCGAAGGCACGCTCGTCCGTAACGATTCCAAGTCACCCTGTATGTTGTCCAGTACGTGATGAAAATGAGCGAGATTCGTTTCGACGTTCAAATTTTCTAAATATTCGATCTTCTGCTGAACCGTGCTCAACGTGTCTTGAATGCTCGTCAACGCTCTCGCTTCAGCGTGAATATTTTTAATTTCTTCGTTGATCAATTCCAAGGACGCCTGAAGCGTAGCGATGGTGGTTTGAATGTGTTCGAAATCTCGATACGCCTCCAATTGAATTTTTATGTTCGCGACGCTTTTACCGATGACATGCAGTTCGTCCGACGATGGTAGGTTCGTCATTGTATCTTCCAAAGTCTGCAACTTGGATTTAATTTCTTCCAACGTGCTGGTGAATTCTTCTTGTAATTTGGAAACGACGACGTGCAAGCGTTCTACATCGATATCGTTCACGACGGTTTGAAGTTCAGAGAAATTCTTTTCGATTGCGGAAGTATGTTCTTCGATTTCGAGTTTCAATTTTTCCAAATCTTCATTTTTCGCTTGAAATTGCTGTAATTTGGCCAAATTATTTTGAAGCGAATCCACGCTCAATTGTATATTTTGAACGTTGTCGTAAGAAGGTACGTCGACATAATTTTTTATGAGCGTCTTCAGTTCGGAATCGATTTTCAGAATGGGATCGAGACATTGCGTTTGGAGCGTAGCGATTTCCGACTCTAAACTTTTGTTTAAGGTCTCCTGCAAAGCGATCAAATCGGTCCTCAACTTCTTAACTCGAATGTCCAACATGAGAATCTCTTCTGCGTGGTCTACACGCTTGGTGTTGCCGAAAATGTCGTTAGGCATTTTTGGTTAACTGTTATTTATAATAGGATAGACGATTCGTAATTCTACGAAGAGAGGAATGAGTTTGTCGTAATCTCCGAGGAGTTCCACGTAAAAATAATCTCCTGCAGACACATCGTACGTAATGTTAGAAAGCATCTTGTCGTGCTTGATTCGAAAAATGTTCTTGCCGGTAGAAATTTTGATTTCGCCGGCGTTCTCCGGATTCACGGTGATTTGAAGTTTCCCGTCGATCGGAATTTCGTAGAAATGTAAATTGTTATTAAAAACATAAAACATCTTGCCCACATCGTCATTCAGTTTCGTCCAAATGCTGTTGAGGTGAATGATCAACAGACCGTTGAGTTTAGGTAACACGGAAGGTAAGACTTCATGATCTGGTATGGTTTCCATAATGATCTGTTTTTTGAAACCGAACAAATTCATAGGCATGCTGGTTATTTAAGAATACGGTCAAAGTTTCTTGTAATGACAGTCAAAGTGTTTTTTTTGTTTTGTTTTGTTTTTATGAATCTTCTGTTGAAGATGGACATATGTTGCAGGTTTTGCTTTCTGCTAAACGATAGTGCCCCCACGGCAATGTGTGAATACCACACTCGAGGACGCACCTCTTATGGTCATCGGGATCCAGCGCAATTTTTCTAACTTTGTTTGTGGTCAACACATGGTCGACGCTCTGGATGCGCTGTTCTGCTCTTAGAACCGACGACCTGGTCTTGAGGCAATCGACGAAGTCCTCGAATGTGAGATGCTCCCGAACCACCTGTCTGCCGACACCCTTGGCCTTCTTGGTAACGCTGCCCTCGGCTTTGATGGCATAGGCCTTGGCGCGAAGACCTGCAAACTCGAGAATTACATCACCGTCCTTCTCGTCTTTGAGTTTGCCAGGCACCTTTTTGTTGCGGGCCAGGATACCATACTTGTTTTGCTGGAGATAGCCTGAGGTGTCGAAGAGGTTAACCAAAGATGGAACTGTGGCTATATCCCCGTACGCGTCGTCCGTGCGAACGTGGTACACCAAGCTGTCCGTGTCCGTGTAGAGTAGGCTGAAATTGTTGTTATAGTGCTGGCGTAGTTTCCCATAATATATTTTAAACATGTGCAGCTTGCTCAGGTCTAATACTGAGGCGCCAACATAAATTGGCTTGTTGAGCTTCACCTCGCTCTTCCTCATATGCACCAGAGCAAGCTGTTCGTTATAAATGGTCCTCGATTTGAATAACGGGTTTGCTACGAGCCTGCGACATTGTGCTTTGTCTGATATTAGCCTCACATCTACACGATTCCGTACATTCTCCATGGTTTTCCCGAACACCGCATTGTTCATAAGCTTGAAGAAATCCTTATCAAGCTCGGACGTGGCTGCGGTGCGGTGTTTGGTGTTGACTTCAATATATGGACGCAACCACGGAGAATGCTCGAACTTGAGGATGCGGTGAACTGCGCGGACCGTGACCCCTCGCTGCATCAACCACCGGAGATTCTGGTAGTGCAGGACGTAATTCTTCTTGGGCTAGAAATCCATGACGAGCTTCTTCTGGTTGGAATCGGGTGGACACTTGAACTCGGGTGCAGGGGGAAATCGCTGAACAAATCCTGCAGCTTCTCGGAGAACTCAAGGTCCACCTCGGCGAAGAACCCATGTTCTGAATCGTCAAAACCTTCAACGTCAAAGTTGGAGGGGTCAGCCCACTCGAAGCCTCTAAAGGGGAGTGGCTGCATCATGGAGTGTCCGTAGAGGTTATTGACGTCCGTGTACATGATGTAGCTGGACGGTTGTGAGGGGTCGTAGCCGGTGGCCATGTGGTGATTGTTGGCGTGCGAGTGTCGCTGCGACACCTGGACCATTCCACCCCGCACGGCATGTTCTACAAACAGCACCATGTCCACGTCCGAAAGAAGCTCCAGCTCGATCTTCGTCACCAAAAACATGGCTGACCACGCCAGTCCGGGGAGACTGTAGAAGTAGGCAGGGTCCAGCTGGTAGATCTTCATTGCGGTCGCACGGAACGTCTGGAACACGTCGGCGAGGAGCGTCACATCAAGTCTGAGGTAGGCGTCGTGGTAGTCCCCGAGAGTTCGAGAGCCCAGCTCACGCCACATGGACTGGGCATGGTGATATTCTTCGCCGGTGATGTTCGAGCCTCGCAGCTTGCTATAGAAGTTTGCTCGAGGAGGTAGCGACGTCTCTGCGAACTTGGAAGGGTCTGTGATGTATTCGTAGGGATAGACCCCCTTACGCTTGAAGAGGCCGGCGTCCAAGTTCGGAAAGTTTCCGGAGGTTATGAGCATTTGCTCGTCGCTAAGCTTCCCTGCGAGAGCATCGAGGCTGGCCGGGAGGAACCTCAGGGAGTCGAGGAAGCGAAGCTCGACGGTAGAATGTGATCCTGGGATTCGCACCCACTTGCTCAAGCTAATGTAACGCTCCTCGTTCTGCGCCAGGACGTTGATTCGCATGTCGTCGTACCCAAGATGCTTGACGAGGTGGTGGAAGTCGTATCCCGAGCCATTGTGAAAAAACACAGGGATGAAGCGAGGGTCCCGGGCCATGAGGTTGCATCCGTTGCACCAAGGACCAACATACCTACCGTTAAAGTGATCGTGGTGTTGGACTTTACGGTTGTTGGCGGTGTACTCCTTGTCGCAGACAGGGCAAGCGATGGCCTCGTCGTGTCTACGTTGATCGTCGGGGGACAGTGGGAGCATAGACTTGGGGGCCAACAGTACCTTCCCTATCTCGTTGGCCTCGACAACCATTCTCTCGAGGAAGTGTTTGGCTGCGTCGGGGCCACGGTACACGTAGGGCTCGGGGGCGATGTGCTGGTCTCGTCGCACCACAACGTAGGCATAACTCGAGGCCTCGTGGAGTTGGTAAGAGGTGGTGGAAGAAACTTCGGGGTCGGGATCGCAAGTGGACAGGGGTTTGAGGAAGGCTTCGAAATCCGCGATGATGATAGCGGGATGCTCTACCATGGCACCGTGCATGTGGAAACGCTCCACGGTGCCAGGTTTGGACAAGACTGCCACACCCGGCTCGTTGGCATTACAATAAAGTTTGTGGCGAGCGAGCTTCTCTGCAGCGATGTTGGGACCTCTGATGCGCTGATAATACTGCTGTTCTCGATTATGAAATGTAGACAGGCACCTGCGACACACCTCGACGTGGTGACTATCACTGCTCCGTTGGCTCGAAACAAGCCGAGAGAGGGAACGGATGAGGGTGTAGTGGTGATGGGTTTCGTCCTTGATGAGCAGAAGGTGAATTTCTCGAGCATCATTGTTGTTTACGTCACTCACCCTGATGGGGTACACCACATTTTTGTCAGTGAGGCCATAAACGTTGATGGCCAACCGAGGGTTGTGTGTAGGGGCCTCGAACTTTCGAATGTCCGAAAGCGCCACCGGGTAGTCGATCCCAGCCATCGCATCTTTCAGCTCTGCCTCGTAGGGTAGGTAGTGGTTAACCCGATGTGGATGGTTTTTCCAGTGGACGGGGTGTAATGCTGCCAGAACGCACCATACGAAGCACTTGGCGTCACTCTTCTGAATGTTCAGGACAGCCTTTTTTGCCGCAATAGTAGGTGGTAAGGGGACATAGCTGGAGGCGGAGAGAGGCGCGAACTTACAAAGTTTGACGCACAGTTCGTGAGGCTCGCCACACAGCGAACCCCCCGAGCCTTTAGCTTGATGTTCTTCTTGTTTAACCAGCAGTTCCTCGGCAAACTGGTTGTAGATGACCTCGAGGTTGTCGACATCCGCCAGATGCAGCGTCTTCGCCTTGGTGTTGTGGCAGAAGCTGTAAATTTCATCAGACGACTTCTTGTACTGGCAACGTAGCGATGCGTAGAATTTGGTGGAGTGCGTTGCAAGCGCATCGCCGAGGATGGAAATGATTTTGGCTTGCACGTTCTCCAAAAAGCTACGCACGTCGCATGAGCCCTCCGAAGTGAGGACAAAGTCCTCTAACAACCGCTCGAAAGCAGTCTGGTTCGCTTTCGCCACGGGCTTGACACGTTTGGCGGATGGTGCATTGATGGAGGCTGCTTCTGCCTTCCTCTTGGTGGAGGTCGAAGGCTGGGCCCCAGATGTATTTTTGCTTAGACAATTAAGCTTATGCTCCTTGGCATACGCAATTGTGAACTGTTCATTGCATCCGGAACATAGTTCAGTGGCAGCCAAATGCTTGCCTGGCACGCAGGTGCGACAATGTCTTGCAAAATTTTGGCTTGATTTGCTTCTTTTGCACACAGGACAACTTTTCATGGAGCGCATTTTTTTGGGGGGGTATGTTTATTTATATGTGATCTGTTGGTGGTAGAGTGTTTACAAAAAATGCCTTACGAGAAAAATTTTGTAGGCTAATTCGCTATAATAAAATATTTGTGGGTATGTTATTTTATATATATATAGTGGAGTGCCACAAAATAAATACTGTGCAATAATTCACAATGGTGCTGGGTTTGGTGGGAGTGTGCTATTTATGTATATGCTACTTCTTGCTTCTTAATGAATCCTGTAAATAATTGGAAAAAAAATAATTAGGCTTGTGTATAGAAAACACAAAAATATTATGTGTGCATAATTCTACCAAACAATCTTTTTTTTCTAACCCTCAGCCCTCTCGGCATATGAAGTATCAATCATAATTTTAGAAAAAAAAAAGCATGCAACTTTATTTGTAACACACGCACATTCATTCTCCATCTTCATCAAGAAAATATTATAATAAACATAATTATTTTTATCTATATCTCACAATAAAACTCTATATCCAAAAATATTACAACATCAAATAACACTAGAGTCGTTAGTACACGTTGCATGCATTACGGAGGTCCTCTGTAGGGTTTCATGGAAGTTTGGGGGGAAAAAAACACGTGAAACCCTACAGAGGTGTGGTTATCTAGAACCGCAGCCGTTAGAACCTTTTACTTTTTTGGTTGGGCACCACGCACCCTGGCGAGGTTATAGGGGCCAGGTATCCTAAAAAAAAAAAACAATTATTTATTTGTTTGTTTGCCTCACAATACAAAAATAATAAGAGGCGCCAGCGCGCGTACGTGTGTATAACACATCGCCCCCGAGAGAGGTTTACAAAGGTCACGATATACGGAGTTGGAAAATTACGATATGGCGCATTCGCTCGTCACTGTTGCCAGCCATAAATCTCTCTCTCTCTTTTACGGCAGTATATATTTGTTGCCGGCTCTCCTTGTTTAGTGTGTGTATGTTACGCCAGTATATAAATTGGCTAAGCCTTAAAAAAATAGTAGCTTTTGCTAAGTAAAAAAAAGCTGTAGGTAGGCTGTCGGTTGTTTAACTCTTCCCTCTCTCTTTTTTGTAAAAAAGCCATGGTAAAAGTACCAGTAGGTTACCAACTTTGCTTTATGCACTGTATGGCAAGCCTCAAGCAAAGTTGCCAGCTCCTTGCTTTAGGCTAGGTTAAACCAAGAAGAAAAAGGGTTGTAGGTAGGCCGTCGGTTGTTTAACTCTTCCCTCTCTCTTCTCTCTCTTTTGTAAAAGGCTATGGTAAAAGTACCAGTAGGTTGGCAACCTTGCTTGAGGCTTGCCTTACAGTGCATAAAGCAAGGTTGCCAACTCCTTGCTTTAGGCTAGGTTAGACCAGAAAAAAAAGCTGTAGGTAGGTTGTCGGTTGTTTAACTCTTCCCTCTCTCTCTCCTCTCTCTTTTGTAAAAGGCTATGGTAAAAGTACCAGTATGTTGGCAACCTTGCTTTATGCACTGTAAGGCAAACCTCAAGCAAGGTTGCCAGCTCCTTGCTTTATGCCAGGTTAGACAAGCCTCAAGCAAAATTGCCAGCTCCTTGCTTTAGGTTAGGTTAGACCAAGAACCTTGGTGATTTTTTCGAGTAAGATGTTGGCAACACTGCGAGCTTTACTTTCGGTTGCAGAACTCTCAAGCAAGGTTGCCAACTCCTTGCTTTAGGTTAGGTTAGACCAAGACAAAAACCTTGATTTTTTCGAGTAAGATGTTGGCAACACTGCGAGCTTTACTTTCGGTTGCAGAACTCTCAAGCAAGGTTGCCAACTCCTTGCTTTAGGTTAGGTTAGACCAAGACAAAAACCTTGGTGATTTTTTCGAGTAAGATGTTGGCAACACTGCGAGCCTCACGGAGCCTCACTTCCGGTTTCTGAACTCTCAAGCAAGGTTGCCAACTCCTTGCTTTAGGTTAGGTTAGACCAAGACAAAAACCTTGGTGATTTTTTCGAGTAAGCGGCTGGCAACACTGCGAGCCTCACCGAGTACCACTTCCGGTTTGTGAACTCTCAAGCAAGGTTGCCAGCTCCTTGCTTTTTAGGTTAGGTTAGACCAAGAACTTTGGTGATTTTTTCGAGTAAGCGGCTGGCAACACTGCGAGCCTCACCGAGCCTCACTTCCGGTTTCTGAACTCTCAAGCAAGGTTGCCAGCTCCTTGCTTTTTAGGTTAGGTTAGACCAAGAACTTTGGTGATTTTTTCGAGTAAGCGGCTGGCAACACTGCGAGCCTCACCGAGCCTCATTTTCGGGCGTAGAACCGGGCCACTTGCACTACTAGCAGATAATATACAAACATATATATTTTCATATTAAACCCATTCTTTCCCCCAAACAGCACGGATTTGTCCAAAAACTCTCAACCGTAACCAATCTTGTCGAACTGACAAGCTACATTGCACCCAGTATAGCTAATAAAGGGCAAGTTGACGTTTTTTATACAGACTTTTCAAAGGCATTTGATACAGTTCACCACAATATATTAATACAGAAATTTGCCAACAATAGCCTTTCTCCTCCACTTATTACCCTTCTTTCTTCCTATCTGCAGAACCGCCGACAATATGTCGTGTATCAAGGCTGCAGATCAACCGAATTCGTGGCCAGTTCGGGAGTTCCACAGGGGTCGAACCTTGGTCCCTTGCTATATTTAATTTTTATAAACGATTTGCCAGAACTACTCACAAAATGTGAGACATTAATCTTTGCTGATGATGTTAAAATATACAAAAATATCGAAAACGCTGATGACTGTACAATATTACATGAAGAGCTGAATAACTTGCTTGAGTGGTGTGAAATTAATAAATCAGCCTAAACCTAAATAAATGTAAACTTGTATCATTCACCAACAACAGACACCTTATTCAACATTCATACACTATTTCTAATGTGTTAGTACAAAGTGAGAATATAGCTACCGACCTAGGGGTCAATTTTGACCAAAAGTTAACATTCCAATCACATATTGCCCGCATTTTAAGCGAAGCTCACAGAAATTTGGGATTTATAATCAGAAGGGGTCATCAATTTAGAAAAAAGGAAACATTTCTCTTGCTATATTATACGCTCGTCAGATCTAAACTCGAATATGCTTCTCTTGTTTGGAACCCGCAATTCAAGAAAGATATCGAAAAATTAGAAAAGCTTCAAAATAAATTTCTCAGATATCTACTATTTAAACTTGATGGTACATATCCAAAACTCACTCCTAGCAACATATTACGCGAAATCTTTAATATTCCGTCACTCGACGAAAGGAGGCAAACAAGTCAAATAACTTTTCTCTCCAAGCTTATCAATGGTAAAATAGATTTTTTTAATCTGTTGTCGAATTTAAATTTTTATGTGCCAAACTGTATGCTAAGGCCCAGAACTGATCTCTTTCAAATCCCCCTTGGAAGAACCAAAATGACCGAAGCTGAACCCATGAGGAAAATGTGCAAGTTATTTAATTCAGTTTCTAAGAATAATCCAAGCGTAGACCTATTTAAATGTAAGTGTAACATTAGATCTATTCGCTGAATTTCTGTATGTTTTGTTTCGTTTTGTTCATTGAATTTTGGTTTTCATTCAGCTTGTAAGGTTATATCCAACAGTTTAGCTTCATTTATTATTGTATTGTCTCTGTGTTCCCTTTGCTTCTATAATGTAATAATTAATTTCTTCTCACAATTGTTTTTAAATGTAAAATGTATATTGCGTCATTCATATTTCTTGTTAATTTTCTTAGTTATGTTCTTGTTTATGTAATGGAGTCATCCCATATTGAACACTGTAATTGGGCATGCGCCTGTTGTGTTTCAATTAAATAAGTAAATAAATAAATCAAGGTGTACCCGTTTTAATATCAGGTGGAGTCTCATTGCACAATCGTTCGGATTCCTGTTTCAACTGTCGGTTCAATCCCGATTAGCGTATCTGTGCATAAGGTAGAGTTAAAACAACGACAAAAACAACTCACACACACATACCATCACACGTACACACAAATACGATGCTCTTTGTTTGTGCTCTTCACTGCGACCCTAAAATATACGTCGGATTTTCAAATGATACAACCACAAATATTATGCTATATTCAACGTTCGAAACTACCCACCTCATACTATTCATCGCATCTTTCTGCATCCGGAAAAGCTGGACATGAGTCGCATAAATATCAACGGAAATATCCAAGAAACGTAGATAAGCATTCTTGTCCAACGCAATTTACTTTCCGAAATATATTAAATGATTTTGCTAATAAGTAGAAGTGAACCCACGACGCAAGCAAACACGATCCCCCTACACCTCACGGTTCACGTTATTTTATGCACTCGGTTCGAGGGATGAAGACACACATTTCTGTTGTGGTGTAGTGCAGTGTGAAGTCGGAAGATTTAGGTGTTTGCGCGATTTATTGATTGATTGATTTGTTGTTTTAAGTCCCCTTTATGCACGGTAAGGCTAATCTGGACTGGGCCTACAGTTTAAAGTGGTATCCGTGTGTTTGCTCGAGTGTTCACGATTGCTGAGCAATGCTTGTAGGATTAAACATTATGACTAGGGCTGGAAAGTTTATGACAAAAAGAAATTCAAAAGATGTCCTATAGAATTACCTAAAAATGATAAACAAAATAATATAAAATAATTTTCATAATGAAAATGAAAGCTTGATTTTTTCGTAAATTTCAAGAGAGTAAGAAGAACGTTGTTTGGTGGTTGAAACTACTGAAGCAAATGGGAAAAGAGCAACTAAGTGATAATGTAGCTTTCTTTGTTTACTTCAAGTACAACGCCTTGAATAACGTAGTGTGGAAACCGACCCAAGAAACTGGTTCCCCAGACGGATGAGAAACATAGATGGCAGAGCGATCAATGTCGGCGCTAATTTTCTTATGAAAGTAATGCGGCTCTGTTAGTTTTTGGAATATATTATGTAGATTTGTTTGTCTTGAAAGGCGGTACGTGGATTGATGGAAACATTTATATTTGTGGAGTGATATGCAGTCACGAAATGACATTAATTTGGAAAGAAAAGTAAAATAAAATTTATAAATAAATAGCATGCGTAACACAAGAAGAAACATCGCAAAGTGTCGGATTGTGTAATAGAGTTTTATTTTTCTATGTTATTAGAATATAAATAGTATCCTGAGAGATATTTCATACCGAGGCGACAAACCACAAATTTCGCTAGGAAGCGAGCAGTCCGTAATCAATGTAGCCTTTCGAACCGTAGGGACAAAAACTCTGACTGCACCGTTTCCTCAAGGATATTTTACACCAAAGCGACACGCGACAAACGATACGAGGATTTTACACCAAAGCGACACGGGTCCTTCGGTCCAAGGCAACTTTCATACCGAAGCGAGTCGCGACACGTGTTGCTTGGAAACGAGCCTATCAAGAGCAACATTTCACATTGTAAAGGCATGACGGGCAGCACAGGCCAGCGTTCGGTTGGTGAAATCCTGAAGCGATAAGTGTCTCGTGCCGCTTTGGTGCGCAATCTCCCTCAAGCAAGACACTAATTGCATCGCGCATGAGCGAACAAGAAACCACGGCAACACGTTGCAAGCTAATGAGGAAATGGCCCAGTTTGAGCGACACACAAGCGACAAAGCGACACGTGTGGCTTATCGTGTCGCCTATATCTGGTGTTCGCACAATTAGCAGCAAACGCTTGCTAATAGACTGAAGTGCCGCTTGAAGGCTGTCGCTTGTCACTTAGTTGGGAACTCCCCCTGTAGTGCGTCGCTTCGGGCTGAGCACCCTTCTTTACGACCGAAAAAAACAAGTAGCATGCGAATACGACATTTCAACGTGTCGTTTGCTGTTTCGACGCTCATATGCAATGAATGCAATTTTACAGTCTGGAAGTGTGTATCACTAATGTGACAGTGTGAACATCCCGTGTCGCTTGTCCCATTGGTTTGAAAGTTTCCTTACACTCATGTCGATGGCACTAAGAAAGTTTTGTGGGGTTCCCCTCGTCGTTTCATAGAATCATCATTATCATCATCGCCGCGATTAGTTTAAAGCTTAAGAAAAGATACAGTAATAAAAAATATAAATGCTTCAGTGTGTATATCTTTAAAAGAAATGATGATGATGATAATACTAATGAACCTAATTCATACACAAATATTTAGTTGCCAAGAGCATTCCACGCGTATTTTTTCTCCCGTATTATTAACGAAAGTATGAGGATAACAGGACTAGGGCGACTGTCTAGAATGTTCGTTAATATCTTCGCGACCACTGTACCAAATATCATAGCAATTATCACATTCATAGAAATGCTTCATGTAAATTAATCAGACGTTGCAGCGAAAACTCCATTTACTTCCATTATAAGCAGACGAATACCAAGCACCGGGTTCAACATCAGCGCCTCTAGCGGATCTGTGCCGTTTTCCACACTACGTTATTCAAGGCGCTGTACTTCAAGGTTACATATAATATACCTCAACATTTTTCTTTATGAATCATTCATTTCCTTTCCGGTGGAAGCATATAGTGGTTCGGATCCTACTTTACACTGTAGGTCCAGTCGAGATTAGCCTTATTGTGCATACGTTTGACTTAAAACACCAAATCAACCAAATCATCTCCTTTTGGAGTGGGCCTTTCACCATACTGTAGTCGACCAACGTTCGAAAATACAGTTCTGCTTCGCGTACACCAGAGTATAATTCTATCTAATATTGTGACTAATTTTACTTTAAAACCACAGATTAAAGCGATTATTGTGTCCCGAAAAAGAACCTCAAAGTTGTCTTCACACAAAGTATTTCAATCCATTGCCAAACATTTCAGTTAAGAATAATATTATGCTTTTCTAATGATCGTTTTTCGATTCATGGTGAATTTGCTAAAAGGACCATGTGAAGCAATGTAAATATGTAAGTCCGCTCGCACTATGATTCATACGTTTTACTAGTGAATGCATATAAAATGCACGAAACAACAGGGGAGGAGAAAAACAAACTTAGAAAATAAGTAAAAATAGAATAAAAACTCTTAAAAATACTGACAAATAAACTAAAAGCCCAAAAGGCAGAAAATACAAAAAAAAAATATAATAGAATATTCGTTGAATATTCCTTTCCTCTCTCTCTCTCTCTCTCTCTCTTTTCAAACAGTCATTGAAAAAAAGCTGAAGTTCCTTGGCAACCGGGTTCTTTTTCAAATTACTCCTTTTCGCTCTCATGTTACAACTGAAAAATGACAACAAAATATTTCGGAACTAAAGGATTGCTTGTTCAAAACACGAAATTTTTACACCATTTAAAAAATATGACAAAATACCAATAGACATGTTCATCATTTTTCCCTTTCAGCGTTTCTCGATTTTTTCTGAGTTCGTTTCCTCATGAAAATTGCCATGAGGAAAGTATAGACAAGACATTATGTGGGACTTGGTTTCTTCAAACTGGTATCAAATTTAACATGAGCTACCTGGAGAAAAGGGAGCGTACTTGATTCTCACGAAGGAGGTCGTAGGTTCGATTCTCCACCTAAGCAGGGTTTCTTCAGGAGTTTATTGTTGGATGTAAAGTTTATACACCGTGCTAAGAAGTTAACATTGGTCTCTGTATTTCAGGTGGTGAAAGGAAATAGTAATAGGACGTTATTTCGATGATAGGAGGAACTCACATGCCACGTGTAATGCGCAGAATCAAGTTACGTAGAGCTAAGTCTGTAACGGAGGTTTCGAATATTGCAAAGTTAGTGCGGAAAGTTTGTTATATCTGATACTCGTACTTTCTGTTCAAAGAAGACAAACATTTTAGATTCAAAGCAGTGAGGAATTAATGATCATTATGAGGTTTTGGATTTTTTGTTTGTCACTCACTATATAAATACTTATTAGTAGTGTCTTATCAAATTGGCCTCCTTCGCGAAAACCATTTACTTATGTTAATTGGCGATTTACTATTAGTTTTAGACGCTTGGTAAGATGGTGGTGACGGGGGATTGACAACAGTCATTACGAAGAAACGGGCATAAAATTACCAATTTTAGCAATTTCAACTCATTAAACGCTCTCCTTAGTTACAGTTTTAAACGACATCACCACTTAACATAACTGTATATCTTTTTTTTAGTGTATCGAAATCAAATAATCAATATTTTAGGTGTCAGTGAAGAACTGACAATACATAAATTAAATAGCCAACATTATATTTTGCATCCTCAATACATATATGTGATGTGAATTAATCATGATGTGAGCATTAACACAACATTTGAACAAAAATTAAAAAAAATAACCTTAAATACTGGAAATCTGCAACTTCTATGTAGATATATGTGCAGAAGGGACGTCCCTCAAGTGCGAATCGGATTAATTTTTAAATATTCTAATATCAATGGTCTCTGGTCAGCAAAAAACTAGAGGAGAGGAGAGGGTAGGATTTGAATCCTCGACCTTTCATGCTTGACGAAAAATAATGACAGCAACGTCTAACCAACTTTTTTTCTTTTCTTTTAAAGGAAATACCTCCTACACGGATGTATCCCCCCCATTCACACTTTTCTCACTTTTACACTTTTCAATTGTTACAGTTTCTCAGTTTCTTATCATCTGGAGAAAACAAAAATACCCATGCCTTAGACGGGACTCGAACCCAGAACCCAAGTAGTTGTAGCGCGGTCTGCTGACCACTCCGCCTCGGAGGTCGAAAAAAAGGTTAACTTGATAACGTCATATCCTTAAAAACATGTTGACGTTCATGAAGACTCCCACCTTCCTGTGATCCAAGCACATTTTCTCGACAAGTCGTGAAAAATATAACTTTTTGAGAACTGTTCAATAGTATGCAAGGTATTGTAAATAAATTGTCGCATAAACTCCTCACAAATTTGCTTTTTTCTGCACAAACGTGTTGCTGATTTCCTCATGGTGGAGAAAAACACTATTTAGTGTTTCAAATCCGTCATTTTCAATTGGAGCAAGCAGAATCGTAAATATTCTTGAAGGTTCTCTTTCCAATTTATTATTTCTGTTTGATTGTGTATTATAATGGAGGTTTATAGTTTCTAAGTTCTTGGAAAGTGTAAAATTGAAAACTTCTCACCGCAGCGTTTTTCGTCTAGTAGAAGTAACTACTCAAAGTTGCCTACTCTCACCTGGAGCTGAAGTGTAATGTTGCTAACTTTACGAATTCGGGACTTAGAATTCTTTCCGGACGGTCAAATAAGATGTTGCGAAGTGTACCCCGAAAGTTGATGCTTTTCGTCGTATCTTGAGGTAATGCTGAACGGAGATGTATGGTTCCCGAGAATTTACTTGCAGGAATTTGAGATACTTCTTTAGGATATCTTGCAATAGGACGAAATGTTTCACTTCCTCTTCGATCCACACGATGTTATTTCGATCATCATCAGCAAATGTCATATTAGGCACGGATGTTGTGTTTGGTCACACCGTTCCTCTTAATATTCTTTTGTTGTGGCGATGATGATTACAGACCGGGTCGACTAAAATGTGTCTCTATAATTGAAAGGTCAGATTGCAGTAGCTGCTGAAATATAGAGGAACGCATATGAACACATTTTTTTCCCCCCAATGCGTGATGTTCATGTTGAGCTTGTATTCTTGATTCAGTAAGGAACAACATATGATTTCGTTCCTATTGAATTCAAAGGGAACGCATGGGTCGCCAGTAGCAGTGGTAGAGCATCCCCGAAACAATCAAAAAATAAGAAGTGTAATTTGAACCTGAATTCCTATTTTCCATTACTTTTTTCCATGGCACCTGCATTTAAACATTTCATCTTCTTAACCCTTAAACGTATAGCGTTACCATATGATAACGCTCAACATTCGGACACTTCTTCCTACAGAGGAGTCTATTTTGAGTATGGAGGCAGAGCTAGCGCCAGGGGTCGCTCTAGTATGCCTAAGGCTTGTGTTTGAAACAGTTAGTTTCATTCCAGGTAACAGTATTGCGAAGAGAGGATATATATATATGTTTCGATATTCGATTTTTCTAGCCAAGATGCCATACGATGAATAGTCATTACTTTTTTAAAAAATTCTTGCGTTCATTATGGCGTTCTGAATGCTTCCAACAATTAGTAAACACCTGTGATGTAAAACGTATGATGATTCCTATTCAAAAATTTCCATCAATTGTTTGATTCTTATTCATAATTTTAGCGTAACTGAATGGTAACGAAATGCAGATACAGTAGCAACAGGATTCTTAACAATTATTTAATGTATTCTACTTTTTAATATTTTTCTTTACATAAACATACTTTAATCGTATTTAATTTCTTTTTCTTATGATTTTTATGTTAGGTAATTTTACACATAATAATACTAGTATTAATACTAATAATAATATTGATGATAATAATAATAAATGATCACTTTTTCATAGAACATTTTTTGTCTGTTCAGTGACTCATCTAGGTCTAGTACATGTTCAGGTTATATGGGAAACATACCTGCAAACAATTTATTAGACGTAAACCTATAACATTAAGTAAGAAAGCTTGGTGAATTAATACTTTCACCCGACAACTTTTACTCGGCAAGGGTATAACAATGTTACACTGACATTAAACAAATTTTGAAAGACTGAACAGCAGTTATACGGGATGATCGGAAGAAAGGTTACAAAGCCTATTATGGCGTATATGTTAGACATAGCTGGAAGATCAACACACTTGATGATGGAGGGCACTCAACACTAGTCCTCTATGTAATCACCTTTTTTGTTCAAGCACTTGTCATAACAGTAGATGAGGTTTTCCATACCGGTTGCACAGAAATCTGCTTCAAGTTCTCGTAGCCACCGTGAGGCAGCTCTTTTTGACATTATCACATGTCAGATAATGGTGGCCAGCCAATCAAATGGTAGTCCCAGCTCAGCTGATATTGAGCGTAATGTTCTTCTTCTGTCCTAACGAATACGCTCATCCTCAATATCACAGTTTACGTCGGTGGTAGAGGTACTGGGCCTACCGCTGTGTCCAGGGTTGTCATTAACAGTACTGGTCCGTCCTTCTTTGAAGGCACGACACCACTTCGCTACATATTGCCTTGAAATTGTTCCCTCCCCATACACCTCCACAATCTGCCTATGAATGTCAGCAAGTGTATTGTTTTTGGTCCAAACGAACCGCACCACTGCCCTCACTTCTACTCTTGACCAATTTTCTAGACGAGTCATCATTTTAAATGTCCGCTTCTCTGGTATACATATTCAGAATCCGAAGTCCTCAAACTTGCAACAAGACAAACATGTTATTAATTTACACATACATTTTCGTTAAGTTACAGTGAATAAAACAAAAGTTATATGCTTTGAAACCTTTCTTCCGATCATCCCACGTATATTTTATTTACTTATATATGCTGATATCATACTGCTGATAATCAGCTGACGAACCTTAGTACAGCAGTACGTATGCATGTAAAGATATATAAGTTAAAGGTAAAGGTAAAGTGTTCCCTTTGCATAGCACCACGCCATGAAGGCGTATAGGGGGTGTGGGGGTAATGCCCCACACTTTCTTGATCCGGTTGTGAGTGGGGGTAACGTGATCAGCATCACGCCCCTGACCGCCTTTACCCTTTAGGGTTTCCCCCAGGTACCCATGTTATTCGACGCTGGGTGGGCGCCGGGCCGCTTCCACCGTTAGAAAAGTTCCCGGATTTGAACCGGCCGGGGATCGAACCCGGGACCTTGAGCATGGTTGTCAGACGCGTTACCGACTGAGCCACCGCGGCCACTAAAGATATAAGTTAAAAGATAAAAGATATAAGTTACAAATATAAAATAGAACACTTGTAAAAAGGAATACAGTTACATCAAAAATACATTAAACTATACTTGTAAATGCAGTAAAGTACTGATAAGTACATGGAAAAACATAATAAATACGTTAGGATTGGTGAAAATTATTACAATTGCTGACTATAGAATATAACCTTTGTAAGTTGTCAGTAAATTATATATTTTTCTTACACGATATGGTGTAGCTCATAGAGATATTCTTGGAAAAACAACGTTGGGATAGCGTAATAACTTTCTGAGATATCTTCAACAATTTTTTCATCATTTCTGATTCTCCTTGATTAGGAGATTCAAATTTAACTTGTTCAATATAATGTCATAACTTTAAAATACTATACACGATTTAAATCTAAAACATAATTAGAAAATACATTGTTTTGTATATTCTCAGTGATGTCACTCTTCCCAATACAACAGGAAAAATCCATGATACAGAACATAAATCTAGAATGGGTTTCTTAAATTAAATAAGGTGAAAGTTTCTCAGACGTTGCCATTTGCTTTCGACGCAACTTGTCAATTTTCCTATATCATGAAGAAACACTTGAAAGCTTAATTTCTTGCAAGAAAACACTTGGACCCTTTACATCTTCTATATGACTTGTTTTTACATTATCCATGTTATAATTGTAGCATAGTGTTGTTTGTTGTGTGAGAAGGCTATTTCTTCAGACTTGGACAAGATAACAGAGAGTTGTTTACCATCTAACCACTTCTTAATTTTATTATCCATATACTATATAAATGTAGAAGGTAAATATTCACCTAGTGTGAAATCAAATAGGAAATCGATGAATATGCTATGACATCATTTCATGTTTCACCAAATATAGCTTAGAGACCCAGTACAAGTACAAGTTTTCAGGCACATGAGTATACTCGTCATGTAGCAGTAGTGTTCGTATGAAACCTGTCAAATAGGATGTGGCATTTTGTGTTTAGTCTTTCATACTTTTCCATGGCAAGTGAATATTTAGGAATCAAAAGTAATAGGAAACATGTTCGTATAGAGTGATCATTATTTAATAAATAGTTACCTGATCATCATCATTTCAGAGTTTCTGAAAACTTAACATTTTTAAAAATAAAAAAATAAATATATAAAAAGTAACATTTTAAAAAAATAAAAAAAATATTTTAAACCTTACATTTTTTAAAAAAAATAATACATAAAACCTAACACTTTTTAAAAATATATATATATACAAATGATATAAAAAATAAAAAATGAAAAACAAAAAAAATACATTATCCCACAAATAAAAAAATGTATTCAAATAAATATATCACATCAGACATAAATGATGACGATTCAGATATTCCAAATTTTCTAGCTAAACTAAACGAAAAAATAAATATGCAATTCAAAAGAAAACTTGAAATGAGTTCTCTCAAAATATATTTTAATCTATTATGTATGTATATAAATTTCTGTGATAAACCTAAATTATTTGTCACATAGTAATTTCGATCCTATTGGCTTCATTGAACGAAAGATAATAAACAAATTGAATCTTTTCATTGTCGTTAGTAAGATCTGTGACAATAACTTAAGAGTTTCATTGAAGAAAAAAGCAGATTAATATTTCCATTTTAACGTTCACTTGGGAAATAAACATTTGGAATATTTCCTTACACTGTTTTTTACATTCTGTTAAAAAAATCGTGAAGAATGTTAATAAATTATGAAACAATAAACATTATCACTGATTTAATAATCAAAGTTACGAACATTGAAGCTTCACAAAGACAAAAAATAAAAAGCAGTTCATGTGAAACAGTTTTAAAAATTTAATACATTTGTAGTTCATATTAACATAGCTAGGTAACAAAATGCTTTCTGTGTGAAAACATTTGTATTTGAAGCATAAGTAATATATTCTTGGATAGTTTTACCCACGAATATTTCATCGAAGTTCTTGTTACACATCGCGACTTTGTATTTGAATGTACAACATATCTTCCATTAGCCTCCGATTAGCGTAAAGAAGCATAAAGCGGGATAAAATAAGAATAAATGTACATATGTATCAACTTTGCCCCGTTGTATAGCTTTCTTTCATCAAGCACATTTTGAAACTGAAAATTTGTGTAAATAATATGAATAATTTATCGAATGCTTGCATAAAATTTACACTAACAAATTGCTTTGGTAGACGTAATATTAACCAACGTTTGTAATTCAGGGTAAATTATTTGATATTCTAAAAAAATTGTTGACATGTTGTCCACATTTACGAGTATATTTGATGCCTATTCCGGACACATGAAATGTTTACATCATGAACTATTACTCTTATTTATTTTTTAGTATAAAACACTTAACTTGTATCTTTTCGTAGTGACTGAATCACATGGAATTGCCATAAAAATTTCTCATTTTTAACAACATCTTCTAGAAATGTGAACGTTACTCTTACCTTTTTCATTGTAATTCCATCTGCAATTGAGTACACAAGACTTATACACCATACCTCTTCCACATTTAAGCATATTTACACGTCATGTAAACTCGATTACAGTTCTTAAATTTTCATTACAATTCCATATTTACTAAAAAGGTCCAACATTGATTCCGAAGAAGCAAATCAAACATGGCGGCTATCTTGCCTCCAGTTGATGACGCTTAGTCACGTGACCGGAGCAAGCCATGAGGCTTTCAGATTGAGAAGGTAATGGTTGGACGCGATGCGAGATCGTCCTGACACCAGCACACGTGTCATTGCTCGTACGCAACAAACCCACCATAGCAATGTGTTCCGCGTTATTCAGGAGGAGGGATTACACACATACCAATTGCATAAGTTGCACCACATACTGCCCACGGACTTTCCCCTATGCATGAATTTCTGCTAATGGTACGTGCAACAAACTCTTGCATTCCAGATTCCCCAACAAGTGTTTTGTGAACCGATGACGCAATGTTCACCAGGACGGCATGTTCAATAGCCACAACAGCCACGTCTGGGATATGAACAACCCGCATGCAATCATAGTGCGCCATCATCAACATGGGTTAGCAGTGAATGTGTGGTGTGGCGTAGTAGGTGACCACTTGATAGGCCGGTACATGTTGCCGTCCACTTTGTGTGGTGGGAATTATCGAATGTTTCTAAATGACGTATTACCTGAAATTTTGGAAAAAGTGCCACTGGCAGGTAAATATCGTATCTGGTTTGAACATGACGGCGCCCCCGTACAATTCGACCGTTGAGTCAGAGCCTTACTCAACGATATTTTTGGCGATCGTTGGATTGGCAGGGGTGGACCTTCACCGTGGCCACCTCGTTCCTCCGACCTCACACCACTGGATTTCTTTGTTTGGGGAGAATTGAAAAGGTTCGTGTATGAAACCCCTGTGGAAAGTGCAGAGGACGTAGTTGCTAGTGTTAGTGCTGGGACAATTGTTGACATGCCAGAGGTATTTCCGCTTACCAGACAGTCAGTGTTTCGCCGATGCCATCTTTGTCTTGATGTCAATGGCGGACATTTTCAACAAAGTCTCTGAGTATACGGGTGTTTGTGAGCCCTATCAGCACCGCATAGTGTCCTTTAGTGCACGGTGCTAGTTAAGATGCTGGCGATCGCTGTACTTCATAATATCAATCTGCATGTGCGGAGGTTGTGCGCTTCTCAGTGGATTCCCTTCAAAATGTGCTGTGCCTGGAAATCTTACATGCTATTGTGTGCGTTTTCTCGCCATTCTCCGTCTTCAAACCTTCGTGGATTACCCACTTTCTTTGGGGAGCTCTCTTGTAGTAAGTACAACCTGACGACATGTGGCCATTGTTTAACTTTTGTTTATCGTACTGCAAAGTAGTGTGTCAACATTAAGCAATTGAAAGGGCCTCTCCGATGGCGCAGTGGTAGCATCGTCGCCTTGTAATCAAGGGGTCCCGGGTTCGATACTCGGTTTAGGCTCATGGGGGTTCCGATTCCACTTTAAACTGTAGGTCTAGTCCCGATTAGCCTTACTGTGCATAAAGTGGACTTAAAACACCAAGTCAACCAACCATTAAGGGATTGAAAACTTTTTATGATTTTCCCGTATTTTTTTCCATTTGGGATGGTGTCCGAACAGTAGTGGGACATGCGACAATTAGGTTTCTTTTCTTCTTCGTACTTCAATGTGAACCGTGTACAACAGGAGATTTGCAGTTATTTTCTTATTTCTCGAGTGTGGGACGGTGTACCAGCAGTAGTGGGACATGTGGAAATACGTCTTCATTTTTTACTGCCTACATTCCGATCTCAATATTATGTAGAAAATAGTAATAAATTGCTTGTATTTTCCATCAGCGGATTCCCCACTTTCTCTGGGAATCCCCTTCCGCAATTTACACTGGGCCTCAATTGCTGCACTATTGTATTAGTCAGGTACGATTTTGTTTGTATTATTTTATTCCGACATTGATATCTTTGTTCCGTCTTGAGTTATTGTGCTATGAACATGGTGTGAGGCGATTTGCGCACGCCTGTCACTCGAAGACGGGTGCCGATTTCGACATCTTTTCACATGGCATTTTTTCCTTGTTTTTACTTGTCGACTCACCTCCCAAGTGTTGTAAACGGAATTTTGCACCACCCTGTATATATAAGAAAGGTCGTAAGAAATGTATAGGTTAAGTTATATTAAGTAAGATCGTTATAGGTCGTAAGAAGGAAAAATGATGTAACCACAAACAATAATCCTCATGACAGGTCACAACAAGAGTGAATGTATATTACCTAAGTCGTAAAAAAGTGAATAGGTTAATATACGTAAGATCGTAGCATACCTACAAATGAGGTGGTTGGAAAAACCGAGTTGCGGTGAAAACTGTACTGGAATATCGTCGAAAGCTTTCAAATCCACAAAAAAATATAATACAACTGAGATTACATCCATCGAAAATAGGGAATATCTACTTGGATATGTCGCAGAACCCATTAATAAACGTTACTTCTTTATAACTGTCGCTCCAAATATTGCATTCTATCATCACAGATTTCCATTGTCTCAAGAAACAAAAAATGGCAAGATATACATATTAAAACATTCCAAACAAATCAGTCAGTAAGGGGGTCCTTGATAGTTAAGTAATCACATGGACGCTACTTAATCAAGAGTGATGGTTCGATATCCTGTATATGAACATTACAAGTGAGTTTCTTTGCAAATCCAGCGAAATTGATGACATACTACACATACATACGTATATTAATAATGTACATACCCGAAGCACATAATGCACATTAGGGTGAAGTAAAAATGGGCTAAAAAAATTTCGTTGGATTAAAATTAGCTAGATATGTCAAAAGGTGCCAATAGTAAATAGAACACTTCGTATAAATTTCAAGACTTTTGAAAAATATTTTGATCTCTCTTCGCTAAATTTTATTTTACAATACTAAGCGACAAAACAACGATATAACGATATAGTCAGTCAATAGTGATTATTAGTGCGTTTAGTGTCAGTGTCTGTCATTGCCATGATTATGGAAGGGTTCGAGATAGGGCAGACTGCCCAGTCGATCATGTCGAAGTATTCCAAGGCGTCGAAATTGAGATTTTCGGGAACCTTAAACCTCTATATTTGTCCACTGGGGTCTCCTGCAGCACTGGCCTTCATCACTTGTCGCAGGCCCAGCTCACGTCTGTGTGGTCGATGGTCCGTCATCATTTCCAGGAGCAGATTCTCCGGGTGAGCGAAGTATTCATTGCCATGAATGACGTGGTCAATGATCTTCTTGTGATTAGGGCTGAAGTATCGTGACATCACCAGCATCTGGTGAAGGTGCTTAGCTCCATCTTTGCATGACCAGTTGGCTATTACGGCGAACCACGTTGAAGCATCTACGCGAATGATGAACCTCACTAATGTTTTCAGATTCTCTGACAGTTCCATGTCGCTTACATATAATCGGAGGATTCGATTGGCTCTCGTTATCCATCGTGATTAATTCAGGCAAGCAGGGTTTCTCATTCCCAGACTGGCCCTACAATCACCTTTGCTAATGCTGTTAGACATTTCCAGTAGCTAGCGAAGATCTGTGCTCAACTCCTTCGGGTCAACATTGGACAGTTGCCCTGCAAGCTGCACTGGTGTAAATGAGGAGACAGGCTGGTCGCTACACGTCACTAGTCCCTTTCAGACATCTCCAGAGAATTCGCGCGGGCCTGTCGTCGTGCCATCGAGTGTCTATAATAGCTCATTTTCATGAAGCAGACATACCAGCCGCTGCAGAGAAAGTTCGAAGGTTTCTTCCAGTCGGCGGAAAACCCCCGCTCTGCGTCCCGTTTTCAAAGTTGTGCCGTCACACCCTGCAACTTTAAAGTTCTCTGTCTGCGAATTCCGCTGTTTGAAACCGGCGATTATTGACTTAGGTATGTCTTTGCTGGAGCCTGATGGCGGAGTCGCGTAGCTGAAGTACGAAGAACCCGACGCTGCGATGATGCTGATGTGTTTTTCCGTGAGGGTGTTTCTGTGGTACTTGTTTACTTCGCCGAGAACTTGTGGCAAAGTTTGATTGTTGCGGCCATCAAAGAATAGTCCCTCTATGCCATTTTGAGTTTGGTAAAACTGGTCATCATTCTGCTGGAGTTCCTTACGAGTTTTGCTACGTTCTCGGCGGATCTTTCTTCGATCGATTACTTTATTTCGGTCGATTGGCGACACGAGACCAAGATCATGCAGAATTGATGTTTCTAATACAGGAGCCGATCTACCCGTGACTCCGATCCGATAGCAAGGTTTAGCGAGTGAAGTTAGAAATTGTCATTTTCGTATATTGGCGATTCTGCTTTGGCTTAGTCTTGACTTATTCTGTATCTGGAATGTACTAGTCGCCAGTGGCACTGACCTACGGGTACGTGTCATCTTCGGCATCGCCACTACTGGAAGCATCGGCTTGCAATTTGCTTTCAACGGTCCTCTGATTCTTCATTTGTTCAAGATTTGATTCCTCTCTTTCAGGTTTCCTCTTCAATTTTGACGTTTCCTCTTGATCTATACCGTCGATTATCGTATTTCTTGGTCCTCGCTCGTATTCAAGGAAATGGCGTTCCTTTGCCTGAACTTAGAATCCTTTCGCGCATTTGTAGTTAAAAGCCATGTCAAAGCACTTGCATTTGCTAATATCAACCAGACTGTTAAATCTGTCGCTAAAGTCCGAGAGTCTTCGTTGGTAGTTTGGTTGATCCTTTTTCCTTTTCTAGAATTTTAGGATTGTGCTGTATTTGATGTGGAACGATCCGAGTTTTTCAATCGCCTGTGCGTGAGATACTGTTGGACGTGAAGCCCTTTCCCAGATATCTTCGACTTCATATCACTGTTTGTGAGATATGTCCAAAAAGGATAGGTATTTTCCATGGTCCGTCCTCATGTCTTGTCGCAGTTGTATATATTTCTTCATAAGATCGCTGTAGGTAGGCAGAGTATTGGTCGGTAGGTTTCGTGGAGCACCATATATCACGCACGACACTTTGTCTCTTGTAACTCCCATCTCTCTTAAAGTAGAAGGCATAGAATATTTATTATTTATTAACAATATATAATAATAATAATAATAATAATATTTATATTTTAATAATAATGTTTAATGTTCTAAAGCCTATCCCCAGGATTTTCTAGGGATGGGGATATCATGAGGATAATATGATATCCCCAGGATATCCCAAGGCCCACCTGGGGATAAATTGTGTTGTATAGGTAAGCTTTAGGGCAAATGGCACATTTTCCATATTCTAGCTTATAAAAGTAAGAAAATAAAAGTTTCACTCCCCCTATTATACAACACACATTATCTCCATGATGTCCTTGGGATATCATCAGGATATCCTCATACAATGTACATGTAAGCTTAAGATCGACAAGATCTGCTTTAATAAGTAGCTCGCTTAGATTCGCTACTTAACAAGCCATTCTGAAATCAGACTAAATCGGGCTACAAAATCATAAAAAGGGTTAAAATGTCAATTATTTCAATAAGGTGAGGAGCGATCAATTATTTGAAAGAAAATAATATGATTTTGCAGGATTTTTACTATGAACAAATGGCACATTTTCCATAATCTAGCTTATAAAATAACATTTTTCACTTCACCCTAATAAACATGCGACCATCTGCGACATTGAGAAACTTTCCAAATGACAAAAAGAAAAAGAAAACTACTTAAGGTTGGGTCACATTTAGGAAAATGCGTTGCTAGGAATAAAATATTGAAAATTGATACGAAAAATCTAGATATTTTATGAAATTTTAAAGTATTGTTCTTGACCACAGCTAGGAGAAAGTTTTTGTTACAATCAAAGTGTTCGAGAACTATGACAATTCGAACTAAAATTGTAAAATTGCCTTGACCGAGAAGAGGCGTATACAGTACTTACTGTTAATATAATACCACTTTAACCACTTATGGAATTTTCACTACCTTGTCAGCTTGCGCACCACAATTGCAAACAGCAGAGAGGTTTTTGCATGTTCATTTGTTAAGTTTCCTCCTGGACGGAGCAGATTTTGAGATGGATTATTGCAGCAACGTAAACTCTTTCTCGTTACGTCGTTCATGCGGAGGATCTACAACTTAAAATTGAACATAATGAACATCTGCAGCATTAACGCCTTGAGCCTGGTAACTTGGAAGTACATGCCATATTTCCATATTGATGCCATACAATGAATGTGAGCATTCCTTCCGCATTGCTTCGATTTTTCTCAAACAATAGTTTATTCCCTGTCTCTCATTCACATTCCCACCCGTTGACAGGTTCAGTCTGAAATGCATCTTATATACATATCACCAACATTTATATTAAGACAAGCAATTTTGGATTTCTTTTCCATATTAAACAGCTTCTTCTATTATTTCATTTTCATTTTTAATAGTGTTCTTTACCTTCTGCAGTTTTCTGAAACAATGTACGGCAAGTTCTGCCTTAAAATGCTTTGATATATCTAATTTCTTATATTAATCCATATTTACCACAACATAGACAATGATCGTGCGCCTCCTGTCCCTGTAACATGAAGACTTTACTAACTAATTAAAGTGACGGAATGGAAAATGCAAATTATGCATCTATTAGAGTAGATAGTAAATATGCCTTTGATGACAACCCTGATTTTTTTACCTCTAAGAAAATCGCACCAAAACCTCAAAAACTCACTTTCTCTCCACGTTCCGCGCCTCATTTATTGCGCTGACGATGTTTCACAGCGCAGAAAAGCCGGTACGAGTAAATACACTTTCTCATCCTTGAAGTACGAATGCGCCTTATCGCAATTTTCCAAGTCCGGGGACCATGTTTATATATCGTGACCTTTGTAAACCTCTCGGGAACGATGTGCCACACACGCACACACACGCGCCTCTCATTATTTCTGTATTGTGACGCAAGCAAACAAACAAAATAATAATAATTGTTTTTTAGGATTCCTGGCCCCTATAACCCCGCCAGGAGTGCGTGGTGGCGAAATCGTCACTAGTTTGGATTTGTATTGCGAATGTTGCCAGAAATTTAATCAACGTTGTTCGTCCTCGATGCTGGAATCTTACGTAGATTATTCCATGAAAAACAAACTGATAATCCTGTGCGAAGTCCCCAAAGCATTCGTGCAATTTTTGATGTTTGCGTGGATAGCGACGCTCGGTCGAACGAATCTTTCAACCCCTATAGAGAAATTGTGTTCCATCGCTCAACGCAACGTCTTCATCACGGACCAAACGCTTTCGAACGATCCAAATTTTCTCCAAAACGTTCGAGAACGAATTCCAAAATATCGAATGTCGCTGGAGAGTGGGAGAGAGAAAAATTGAAATCGATTTTCGATTAGATGAGAGCATCACCCCAAACATTAACCATTCCGGAGCTTGCACGGCAAGAACCCGAAAAATTTCGTCCAAGATGGAATTGTTTTCGCACAACGTGCGAAGCATCTTGCAAGCGTTTCCGAAACTATCGTCTTTTAACGACGCAATTTTGGAGGCGATATGTGCGGGTTTTTGCGGAAATCGAACGTTCGTGGTTTCGAAAACCTCACTCGCTTTTTCTGCTCCGAACCTGCATATTGGAACGATTCGCAATTTCGCTCGCAATCTTTATGTCTTTCTTGCAAGCGTGTGTGCTCGATTGGGGAACAATGTTATTTTTTCGAGGGAACTACAATCGCAAGAAATAATTGCCGTACTGCCCATGCTACCCGCTTCGACAACCCCCCCCTCCCCCGTCGCCGCCGCAACAACGGCAAAACCTCCCCGAACCGATTCAGCTTGCATCCTCTTCCACCCGAAGAGATTCTATTTTTTCTGCCTCCACGGTCATGAACGAAGAATCCACCACATCCCCGATAACGATTAAATCAGAGGAGGATGCGGTGGAAGCGAGCCCAACAACATCCGCTTTGGAAGTTTATCTATCCACATTATGCTCGACCAAAAAAGCTGCATTGTTGGACGTGGAATTTTTTAAATCTTTTCGCGTATTATTTTTATGGAATCAAGTAGTGTGATTTGTGGTATTATAAACTCAACAAATGATGAACGCCCCTCAGGCAGATTTGGCTACACTTAAACCTTGCTCAAGATGAGCATATGAGCTTTTTGCTCAAGTGTAGCACCCTGTCTAATCCAAGATTTTTGAAAAAATGCCCTCGGGAATTTCCCGAAACTACAGTGTACAAATGATGAGCCCCCACAGATTGATTTGCCCATACTTACAAAAGTTGCATCAGCCAGATTGTTGTCCATAAGCTTGTTAAAAATATGCCCCTTCTTGATATTGTTTTGGATACACTTGAAATTAAGCCAAAATCCTCATAAAACACACACACACACACACACACACACACACACACACACACACACACACACACACACACACACAAAGCACACTGCTGAACCCAACTGATATTTTTTATTAAGTATAGAGTTTTGATTTGAACCCCAAGAAATTTTATATAAATACCAAAGCCAAAAAATATTAACACACATACACACACACACACACACACACTAAATATACAAAACACACTGCTGAACCCAACTGATATTTTTTTATTAAGCATAGAATTTTGATTTGAACCCCAAGAAATTTTATATAATAAACATAACAAAATTCTAATATTTATTTTTGTTTAACAGGTACAACAGGTTCTGAGCACATAAGCAGTTTCTGAGGAATACAAGGCAGCAGCAGCAGCAAGCAAATAACTTATAGAAGGCAGTGTGTATCGTATCTAATTGCATGGATAATCTTGACACAGGATTTTTTGAGAGAAGATGTATTTCAAAATACATAAAATCTAAGTCACTTGTTGATGATTTAAAGCTTAGATTCTTTGGCCTGCCCGAGTATGACCTGTTTACAGTGCAAAATGAAACTGAAATGCAGTGGGTGCTTGCCAGTGACAGGCCATTCCAATGCCTATTTCTCAATTTTATCAGCAAGTTTGAAAGGCTTGTATACAACAAGTACAAGAGAATTGTTGGATTGTTTGTTAATTTTTATACAGACAGGTGCCATTATAATTTAAGATGAAATTGTTTGACAATTATTGTTTCAACAATTGCTATGAGCATTGTTTTGAGTATAGGATGCCCATGATTGCATCTCAGAGTTTAAATTGGAGACATTATAAATATTCAAATAAAATTATTAACAAGATATCTAAAAATAAGAAGATTGAATTTGTTACAACTGATAATGGGAATTTGTACAGTGGTGATGATTTCAATCCAGAGTTTGTATCTTATTCCAACTATATATATTTGAATGAGCTTGTCATGTATTTTATAAGGCAAAAATTTAGAGATTGCACTTATGATTGTATTGTTGAGGCACTGGGGCAGAATAATTTGCATGACATATGCAACTGTGGGAGAGTTTTGTCCAGCCTCTCAGTGTGATTTCAGGCACAGGAATCTGGCAGTTGGGAATCAACCCGCAGCAGGCAGCCCTGATTATTTCAGCAGAGACAGCAATCAAGGTAAATAAATATTTGCTGCAAGTGTAATTTAATTCTCTTCTCATCAGTGTAACACATTTCCTGTCTTATGCAGTTCCAAATCCCTGCCCCATCAGTGCTGTAGAAATATCAGCCAGGCTCGGGTCTGTGTGCAGGAAGAGGCAAGACATTTGTTTGAAATCTGTTTTGAAGCCTGTACCTAATCACAGCACAGCTCTGTCAGAGATAGGGACAATGAGTAATATCTGTAATTAATAATTCAGAAATCATTTCTAACAAGTTTAATTTTCAATAGGCTCTTCTCATCAGTGTACACATTTCCTGTCTTATGCAGTTCCAAATCCCTGCATAGCAGTGCTGTAGCCAGGCTCGGGTATGTATGTAGGAAGAGGCATAGTTGAAATCTGCTTGGGTATAATTTTTTGAAGCCTGTACCTCATCACAGCATAGCTCTGTAAGAGGATAGGGACATTGAGTATAAAATCTGTAATCAATAAGTCAGTAATCAATTCTAACAAGTTTAATTTTTAATAGGATCTTCTCATCAGTGTAACAAATGTCCTGTCTTGTTTCACATGCAGTTCCAAATCCCTGCCCCATCAGTGCTGTAGAAATATGAGCCAGGCTCGGGTCTGTATGTAGGAAGAGGCAAGACATTTGTTTGAAATCTGCTTGGGTATAATTTTCTGAAGACTGTACCTAATCACAGCACAGCTCTGTCAGAGATAGGGACATTGAGTATAAAATCTGTAATCAATATTGTCAGTAATCAATTCTAATAATTCTCTTCTCATCAGTGTAACAAATTTCCTGTCTTGTTTTACATGCAAATCCCTGCTCATCAGTGCTGCAGCCAGGCTTGGGTCTGTATGCAGGAAGAGGCAAGATATTTGTTTGAAATCTGCTTGGGTATAATTTTCTGAAGCCTGTACCCATCACAGCATAGCTCTGTCAGAGATAGGGGCATTGAGTAATAATTAATAATTATTCTTGTCAGTAATCAATTCTAACAAGTTTAATTTTTAATAGGTTCTTCTCATCAGTGTAACAAATTTCCTGTCTCATGCAGTTCCAAATCCATCATCAGTGCTGTAGAAATATCAGCCAGGCTCGGGTCTGTATGTAGGTTGAGGCAAGATATTTGTTTGAAATCTGCTTGGGTATAATTTTCTGAAGCCTGTACCAAATCACAGCACAGCTCTGTCAGAGTGTAACAAATTTCCTGTCTTGTTTCACATGCAGTTCCAAATCCCTGCCCAGCAGTGCTGCAGCCAGGCTCGGGTCTGTATGCAGGAACAGGCATGATATTTGTGAAATCTGCTTGGGTATAATTTTCTGAAGCCTGTACCAATCACAGCACTGCTCTGTCAGAGATAGGGACATTGAGTAATATCTGTAATCATAAATTAATAATTATTCTTGTCAGTAATCAATTCTAACAAGTTTAATTTTTAATAGGCTCTTCTCCTGTCTTGTTTCACATGCAGTTCCAAATCCCTGCCCATCAGTGCTGTAGAAATATCTTCCAGGCTCGGGTCTGTGTGTAGGAACAGGCAAGATATCTGCTTGGGCATAATTTTTTGAAGCCTGTACCCATCACAGCATAGCTCTGTCAGAGATAGGGACATTGAGTATGTATTATTACTGCACCTGCCCCATCTAACATGTTGCTGTGTTTCTTCAATACATTAGTCATAATCAATAAAATATTCAGAACAAACCTCTATAAGATATGACAACCTGCAACAATCTGGATATATGAGATGTTTTATTTTCTGTATCTTGTTACAATCTTGTTTCTCTCTCCAACATTGCCATCACTATAATTCCACATGTTCTATGCTAACAACTTCAAACCTGAAAACATATGTGTAATCAATAATTAATAATTATTCTTGTCAGTAATCAATTCCAATATTTAATTTTTAATAGGTTCTTCTCATCAGTGTCCTGTCTTGTTTCACATGCAGTTCCAAATCCCTGCCCATCAGTGCTGCAGCCAGGCTCTGGGTCTGTGTGCAGGAAGTTTGAAGTTGAAATCTTCTTGGGTATAATTTTTTGAAGCCTGTACCTCATCACAGCATAGCTCTGTCAGAGAAATGGACATTGAGTATAAAATTATTACTGCACTATATTTTAAAACCTGCCCCATCTAACATTGCTGTGTTTCTTCAAAATCAATAAAATATTCAAAACAAACCTCTGAATGTATGAGATGTTTTATTTTCTGTTTTTCAGGCTCTCTTGTTACAATCTTGTTTCTCTCTTCAACATTGCCATCACTATAATAATATCTGCCACATGTTCTATGTTAACAACTTCATAATCGATGCAAAAAAAATAAACCTGAAAACATGTCTGTAATCTAATCAATTCTAACATTTAATTTTCAATAGGCTCTTCTCCTGTCTTGTTTTATGTACAGTTCCAAATGCCCATCAGTGCTGTAGAAATATCAGCCAGGCTCGGGTCTGTGTGCAGGAAGAGGCATGATACCTGCAGTGGTACATAAAATTTTGAAATCTGCTTGGGTATAATTTTCTGAAGCCTGTACCTCATCACAGCACAGCTCTGTCAGAGATAGGGACATTGAGTATAAACTTAATTGAACACATATCTGTAATCAATAAGTCACTAACAAGTTTAATTCTTAATAGGCTCTTCTCTGTATTGTTTCACATGCAGTTCCATCCCTGCCCATCAGTGCTGTAGAAATATCAGCCAGGCTCGGGGGGTCTGTATGCAGGAACGGGCATAGTTGAAATCTGCTTGGGTATAATTTTCTGAAGCCTGTTCCTAATAATAACATCACAGCACAGCTCTGTCAGAGACAGGGACATTGAGTATAAACTTTATTGTGAAAACATATCTGTAATCAATAAGTCACTAACAAATTAAATTCTTAATATGCTCTTCTCTGTATTGTTTCACATTCAGTTCCATCCCTGCCCATCAGTGCTGTAGAAATATCAGCCAGGCTCTGTCTTCAGGAACAGGCATAGTTGAAATCTGCTTGGGTATAATTTTCTGAAGCCTGTACCTAATAATAACATCACAGCACAGCTCTGTCAGAGACAGGGACATTGAGTATAAACCTCTATAGGATATGACAACCTGCAACAATCTGGACGTATGAGATGTTTTATTGTTTTTATGTTTCTGTATTTTTCAGGTTCTCTCTTGTTACAATCTCATTGCCCTACCACATGTTCTATGATTATATGCTCTAACAACTTATCTGTAATCAATAATAATTTTTCTTGTCAGTAGCTCTTCTCATCAGTGTAACAAATTTCCTGTCTTGTTTTGCATGCAGTTCCAAATCCCTACCCATCAGTGCTCAGCCAGGCTCGGGTCTGTATGTAGGAAGAGGCAAGATATTTGTTTGAAATCTGCTCTGAAGCCTGTACCTAATAACAGCATCACAGCATAACTCTGTCAGAGATAGGGACCTTGAGTATAAATTTAATTGAAAACATATCTGTAATCAATAAGTCAGTAATCAATTCTAACAAGTTTAATTTTCTTCTCATCAGTGTAATAAATTTCCTGTCTTGTTTCACATTTCCAAATCCCTTCACATCAGTGCTCAGCCAGGCTCGGGTCTGTATGCAGGAAGAGGCAAGATATTTGTTTGAAATCTGCTCTGAAGCCTGTACCTCATCACAGCACAGCTCTGTCAAAGATAGGGACATATATCTCTAATCAATAATTCTCAATAATCAATTCTAACAAGTTTAATTTTCTTCTCATCAGTGTAACAAATTTCTTTCTTGTTTTACATGCACTTCCAAATCCCTTCACATCAGTGCTCAGCCAGGCTCGGGTCTGTATGCAGGAAGAGGCAAGATATTTGTTTGAAATCTGCTCTGAAGCCTGTATCTCATCACAGCACAGCTCTGTCAGAGATAGGGACATTGAGTATAAATTTAAATTATATTCAGAACAAACCTCTATAAGATATGACAACCTGCAACAATCTGGATGTATGAGATGTTTTGTTTCTGTATTTTTCAGGCTCTCTTGTTACAATCTTGTTTCTCTGCAACATTGCTATCACTATAATAATATCTGCCACATGTTCTATCTAACAACTTCATAATCGATGCAAAAAAATAAACCTGAAAACATATCTGTAATCAATAATAATCTTCTCAGTAATTAATTCTAACTCATCAGTGTAACAAATTTCCTGTCTTGTTTCACATTTCCAAATCCCTGCCCATCAGTGCTGTAGAAATATCAGCCAGGCTCGGGTCTGTGTGCAGGAAGAGGCAAGATGTTTGTTTGAAATCTGCTTGGGTATACATTTCTGAAGCCTGTACCTAATAATAGCATCACAGCATAGCTCTGATAGAGAAGCAGCCATTATAAATATACATATAATGCAGATATTTGTGAAAACAAGACAGGAAATATGTTACACTGTTGAGTTAGAATTAATTACTGACAAGATTATTATTGATTACAGATATGTTTTCAGGTTTATTTTTTTGCATCGATTATGAAGTTGTTAGATAGAACATGTGGCAGATATTATTATAGTGATGGCAATGTTGCAGAGAGAAACAAGATTGTAACAAGAGAGCCTGAAAAATAGAGAAACAAAACATCTCATACGTCCAGATTGTTGCAGGTTGTCATATCTTATAGAGGTTTGTTCTGAATATAATTTAAATTTATACTCAATGTCCCTATCTCTGACAGAGCTGTGCTGTGATGAGGTACAGGCTTCAGAGCAGATTTCAGACAAATAGCTTGCCTCTTCCTGCATACAGACCAGAGCCTGGCTGAGCACTGATGTGAAGGGATTTGGAAATGTGAAACAAGACAGGAAATATATTACACTGATGAGAAGAAAATTAAACTTGTTAGAATTGATTACTGACTTATTGATTACAGATGTGTTTTCAATTAAATTTATACTCAATGTCCCTATCTCTGACAGAGTTATGCTGTGACGCTGTTATTAGGTACAGGCTTCAGAGCAGATTTCAAACAAATATCTTGCCTCTTCCTACATACAGACCCGAGCCTGGCTGAGCACTGATGGGTAGGGATTTGGAACTGCATGCAAAACAAGACAGGAAATTTGTTACACTGATGAGAAGAGCTACTGACAAGAAAAATTATTATTGATTACAGATAAGTTGTTAGAGCATATAATCATAGAACATGTGGCAGGGCAATGAGATTGTAACAAGAGAGAACCTGAAAAATACAGAAACATAAAAACAATAAAACATCTCATACATCCAGATTGTTGCAGGTTGTCATATCTTATAGAGGTTTATACTCAATGTCCCTGTCTCTGACAGAGCTGTGCTGTGATGTTATTATTAGGTACAGGCTTCAGAAAATTATACCCAAGCAGATTTCAACTATGCCTGTTCCTGCATACAGACCCCCCGAGCCTGGCTGATATTTCTACAGCACTGATGGGCAGGGATGGAACTGCATGTAAAACAATACACAGAAGAGCCTATTAAGAATTTAACTTGTTAGTGACTTATTGATTACAGATATGTTTTCACAATAAAGTTTATACTCAATGTCCCTGTCTCTGACAGAGCTGTGCTGTGATGTTATTATTAGGTACAGGCTTCAGAAAATTATACCCAAGCAGATTTCAACTATGCCCGTTCCTGCATACAGACCCCCCGAGCCTGGCTGATATTTCTACAGCACTGATAGGCAGGGATGGAACTGCATGTGAAACAATTCAGAGAAGAGCCTATTAAGAATTAAACTTGTTAGTGACTTATTGATTACAGATATGTGTTCAATTAAGTTTATACTCAATGTCCCTATCTCTGACAGAGCTGTGCTGTGATGAGGTACAGGCTTCAGAAAATTATACCCAAGCAGATTTCAAAATTTTATGTACCACTGCAGGTATCATGCCTCTTCCTCCACACAGACCCGAGCCTGGCTGATATTTCTACAGCACTGATGGGAATTTGGAACTGTATGTAAAACAAGACAGGAAGAGCCTATTAAAAATTAAACTTGTTAGAATTGATTACTGACAAGAATAATTATTAATTGTTGATTACAAGATATTACTCAATGTTCTTATCTCTGACAGAGCTATGCCGTGATTCTGTTATTAGGTACAGGCTTCAGAAAATTATACCCAAGCAGATTTCAAACAAATATCTTGCCTGTTCCTACACACAGACCCCCGAGCCTGGCTGATATATCTACAGCACTGATGAGCAGGGATGGAACTGTATTTAAAACAAGACAGGAGAAGAGCCTATTGAAAATTAAATGTTAGAATTGTTAGATTACAGATATGTTTTCAGGTTTATTTTTTTTGAATCGATTATGAAGTTGTTAACATAGAACATGTGGCAGATATTATTATAGTGATGGCAATGTTGAAGAGAGAAACAAGATTGTAACAAGAGAGCCTGAAAAATACAGAAAATAAAACATATCATACATCCAGATTGTTGCAGGTTGTCTTATCTTATAGAGGTTTGTTCTGAATATTTTATTTTTATGAAGAAACACAGCAATGTTAGATGGGGCAGGTTTTAAAATATAGTGCAGTAATAATTTTATACTCAATGCCCCTATCTCTGAGAGAGCTATGCTGTGATGAGGTACAGGCTTCAAAAAATTATACCCAAGCAGATTTCAACTACAAACTTCCTGCACACAGACCCAGAGCCTGGCTGCAGCACTGATGGGCAGGGATTTGGAACTGCATGTGAAACAAGACAGGACATTGATGAGAAGAACCTATTAAAAATTAAATATTAGAATTGATTACTGACAAGAATAATTATTAATTATTGATTACACATATGTTTTCAGGTTTGAGGTTGTTAGCATAGAACATGTGGAATTATAGTGATGGCAATGTTGGAGAGAGAAACAAGATTGTAACAAGATACAGAAAATAAAACATCTCATACATCCAGATTGTTGCAGGTTGTCATATCTTATAGAGGTTTGTTCTGAATATTTTATTGATTATGACTAATGTATTGAAGAAACACAGAAACATGTTACATGGGACGGGTGCAGTAATAATACATACTCAATGTCCCTATCTCTGACAGAGCTATGCTGTGATGGGTACATGCTTCAAAAAATTATGCCCAAGCAGATATCTTGCCTGTTCCTACACACAGACCCGAGCCTGGAAGATATTTCTACAGCACTGATGGGCAGGGATTTGGAACTGCATGTGAAACAAGACAGGAGAAGAGCCTATTAAAAATTAAACTTGTTAGAATTGATTACTGACAAGAATAATTATTAATTATTGATTACAGATATTACTCAATGTCCCTATCTCTGACAGAGCTGTGCTGTGATGGGTACAGGTTTCAGAAAATTATACCCAAGCAGATTTCACAAATATCATGCCTGTTCTTGCATACAGACGCGAGCCTGGCTGCAGCACTGCTGGGCAGGGATTTGGAACTGCATGTGAAACAAGACAGGAAATTTGTTACCCTCTGACAGAGCTGTGCTGTGATTAGGTACAGGCTTCAGAAAATTATACCCAAGCAGATTTCAAACGAATATCTTGCCTCTTCCTACATACAGACCCGAGCCTGGCTGATATTTCTACAGCACTGATGATGGGTAGGGATTTGGAACTTCATGAGACAGGAAATTTGTTACACTGATGAGAAGAACCTATTAAAAATTAAACTTGTTA
The DNA here is from genome assembly GCF_977018435.1 of Lepisma saccharinum. Lineage (NCBI taxonomy): Eukaryota > Metazoa > Arthropoda > Insecta > Zygentoma > Lepismatidae > Lepisma > Lepisma saccharinum. The sequence continues at coordinate 69,901,689 of NC_139246.1, read as the reverse complement.
GAATTGATTACTGACAAGAATAATTATTAATTATTACTCAATGCCCCTATCTCTGACAGAGCTATGCTGTGATGGGTACAGGCTTCAGAAAATTATACCCAAGCAGATTTCAAACAAATATCTTGCCTCTTCCTGCATACAGACCCAAGCCTGGCTGCAGCACTGATGAGCAGGGATTTGCATGTAAAACAAGGCAGGAAATTTGTTACACTGATGAGAAGAGAATTAAACTTGTTAGAATTGATTACTGACAATATTGATTACAGATTTTATACTCAATGTCCCTATCTCTGACAGAGCTGTGCTGTGATTAGGTACAGGCTTCAGAAAATTATACCCATGCAGATTTCAAACAAATGTCTTGCCTCTTCCTACATACAGACCCGAGCCTGGCTCATATTTCTACAGCACTGATGGGGCAGGGATTTGGAACTGCATGTGAAACAAGACAGGACATTTGTTACACTGATGAGAAGATCCTATTAAAAATTAAACTTGTTAGAATTGATTACTGACTTATTGATTACAGATTTTATACTCAATGTCCCTATCCTCTTACAGAGCTATGCTGTGATGAGGTACAGGCTTCAAAAAATTATACCCAAGCAGATTTCAACTATGCCTCTTCCTACATACATACCCGAGCCTGGCTACAGCACTGCTATGCAGGGATTTGGAACTGCATAAGACAGGAAATGTGTACACTGATGAGAAGAGCCTATTGAAAATTAAACTTGTTAGAAATGATTACTGAATTATTAATTACAGATATTACTCATTGTCCCTATCTCTGACAGAGCTGTGCTGTGATTAGGTACAGGCTTCAAAACAGATTTCAAACAAATGTCTTGCCTCTTCCTGCACACAGACCCGAGCCTGGCTGATATTTCTACAGCACTGATGGGGCAGGGATTTGGAACTGCATAAGACAGGAAATGTGTTACACTGATGAGAAGAGAATTAAATTACACTTGCAGCAAATATTTATTTACCTTGATTGCTGTCTCTGCTGAAATAATCAGGGCTGCCTGCTGCGGGTTGATTCCCAACTGCCAGATTCCTGTGCCTGAAATCACACTGAGAGGCTGGACAAAACTCTCCCACAGTTGCATATGTCATGCAAATTATTCTGCCCCAGTGCCTCAACAATACAATCATAAGTGCAATCTCTAAATTTTTGCCTTATAAAATACATGACAAGCTCATTCAAATATATATAGTTGGAATAAGATACAAACTCTGGATTGAAATCATCACCACTGTACAAATTCCCATTATCAGTTGTAACAAATTCAATCTTCTTATTTTTAGATATCTTGTTAATAATTTTATTTGAATATTTATAATGTCTCCAATTTAAACTCTGAGATGCAATCATGGGCATCCTATACTCAAAACAATGCTCATAGCAATTGTTGAAACAATAATTGTCAAACAATTTCATCTTAAATTATAATGGCACCTGTCTGTATAAAAATTAACAAACAATCCAACAATTCTCTTGTACTTGTTGTATACAAGCCTTTCAAACTTGCTGACAAAATTGAGAAATAGGCATTGGAATGGCCTGTCACTGCCAAGCACCCACTGCATTTCAGTTTCATTTTGCACTGTAAACAGGTCATACTCGGGCAGGCCAAAGAATCTAAGCTTTAAATCATCAACAAGTGACTTAGATTTTATGTATTTTGAAATACATCTTCTCTCAAAAAATCCTGTGTCAAGATTATCCATGCAATTAGATACGATACACACTGCCTTCTATAAGTTATTTGCTTGCTGCTGCTGCTGCCTTGTATTCCTCAGAAACTGCTTATGTGCTCAGAACTTGTTGTACCTGTTAAACAAAAATAAATATTACAATTTTGTTATGTTTATTATATAAAATTTCTTGGGGTTCAAATCAAAATTCTATGCTTAATAAAAAAATATCAGTTGGGTTCAGCAGTGTGTTTTGTATATTTAGTGTGTGTGTGTGTGTGTATGTGTGTTAATATTTTTTGGCTTTGGTATTTATATAAAATTTCTTGGGGTTCAAATCAAAACTCTATACTTAATAAAAAATATCAGTTGGGTTCAGCAGTGTGCTTTGTGTGTGTGTGTGTGTGTGTGTGTGTGTGTGTGTGCGTTTTATGAGGATTTTGGCTTAATTTCAAGTGTATCCAAAACAATAACAAGAAGGGGCATATTTTTAACAAGCTTATGGACAACAATCTGGCTGATGCAACTTTTGTAAGTATGGGCAAATCAATCTGTGGGGGCTCATCATTTGTACACTGTAGTTTCGGGAAATTCCCGAGGGCATTTTTTCAAAAATCTTGGATTAGACAGGGTGCTACACTTGAGCAAAAAGCTCATATGCTCATCTTGAGCAAGGTTTAAGTGTAGCCAAATCTGCCTGAGGGGGGTTCATCATTTGTTGAGTTTATAATACCACAAATCACACTACTGAATCACAAGCACGAAACAAGTGGATGCTTTGTTTCAGGCATGGTTGAGTTTCGTGCTGGTTCTCGCAGAGTGGAGCCACCCGTTTCTCACGCAATTAGAGTTTGGCCAAACCCCTTTGGGATCGAAACAAAAAAAACGCTCGTCAACTTGCTGTTTTGGAATTTTAAAGCACATCAGCCCTGACGGGCGTGGAAGAAGCCGAGGAAATGATCGACAACATGCATGGGTGGAACTATCAACGCCCGTTCATTGCCATTTGTCCCCCAGGATATTGTGTGCATCAAAAAAGTATTTTGTTGAAAAAAGTGTTGCATTGTTCGTTGTACCAGGGCAACACACACACACACACACACACACACACACACACGCACACACACACACACACACACACACACACATGCATGAGTGAATCGGTCAACGGGGGTTCATTGACTAAAGCGCTCATTGTGTTTTAGCCAATAGGGGTCGCGTGGGGTGTGGATTCCTATATAACGTACCAGTTTCTCCTTTTGTACATCATTATCATAGTGAACGTCAATCGTGGCAGTTCAGTATTCTTAATTGTTTGTTTGACAGTATACATATATATCATCGTGGAAGTTTTAGTGAGCTACAAGTTTTTTTGAAGTCTCTCTATCTCTCTTGAAAGGTAAGTTCTTTTTTTTTTCAAGTGTGTTTTATTTTGTTTTCACGATATATATTTATTTTGTTTTGCGTCTGACACACACACATATTCAGAGGAGTCATCAAAATTGACACACACCTCCTACAACAGTGCACACACTGTTCGCGTCAAATATATATATATGCACTTGTGGAAGGAAAAATGTCTAGCATTTTTTTTATCTATTTTTTTTCCTTCTGTTTCAGTGCGCTTTCCCCTACCACCACCACAGCCCCAAAAAATTTCTCTGTACATATAAATAACAGAGAAAAATGGAACCGCAACCAGGCCCCTCCGGTCTTTGCGGTAAAATGACGGCATGTCGCAACTGTGGAAAATTAATTTCGAAATCGAACATCTCAAAGCATTTGAAAAAAATGTCGTCTACCGGAACATGATGTCGTCCCCCCGGCAAAGAAATCTCGCATTGATGCGCATGAAGGCGGTGCTTTGAATAAAAGTGCACGCATCATGACGTATAAATCTGGAGGTGACGAAAAATGTGACTCGAGCACCTTCCTCGACAATGTGAAATCTCTGGTAGTTGATAAATTACGGGATTGCCTTGTTAATGTTGCAGTTAAAATTCATCTCGTCTTGACCCTGCTGTATGAGAAAGTTGTCTCGTCCGAGACAAGCACTTTCAGCTTTTACGTAGGGTGCGAAGGCTTACTTGAGGGCAATCACGACGATCTTGACGAAATTGTGACACGGCTTTTTGAGCATCTGGGAGAAAAACAGGAAGCGTTTGAAGGACGCGGAAGTGGATGGAGTCTTTGCGGTCGCAGCCACATGTTACAGCTTCGAGTGTGCAACTTCAACCCCTTACGCAGCGCTCACAAAAAACAAACAAGAAAAAGCAAAATGCAGTGTTAAACATAGAAAGTAATGATGCGAAGAGTTTCTTATGGTCTATCATCGCCGCAGTACACCCGGCTAATAATGATAAAAACCCGAAACGCTTGTCCAATTACAGACGATACGAGCGAAAATTTAAGAATGTCATGAGAGGAATTTCCTATCCTGTGCCCCTGAATAAGATCAATCAATTTTTAAAAAACTATAGAGAGGAAAAAAAGAAGATCTCGATATTTCTGTGTTTGGGGTTGACGATTGCGGCGACATTCGTGTGTTAAGACCTGCGAGAAGCCAGAATAATGTAATTCGACTCTTGCTTGTAGATGGTCGTTACAGTTTGATACGGAATTTTTCTCGCCTAGTCGGAAGACAGATCAGCAAGGATCACGATAAGATTGAAATTTGCGATCGGTATTTGAGAATTTTTCGCGAGGGAAAGAAGATGAAAGAACAGCACAAGTGTTTTGGCTCCGTGAATGCAGAACCCGAAGATGTCATGCCGGAACCCGGAACCAAGATGAAATTTCAGAAAAACCAGGCTCTTCTCCACCATCCCGTCGTCCTTTATGCCGACTTTGAAAGCTTCCAAGTTCCCACGACGTCTTGCAACCCTGATCCCTCTACCTCAAGCACAATGCAAATTTTTCACCACGAGCCTTGCAGTTTCTCCATCTACGGAGAAAAATTAAATGATGTCATCTTGTATTGTGGACCCGATGCTGCAAAAAAACTTGTTAAGAAGATAGCGGAATGCGCAAGAGAACTTGCACCCAGCCTGAAAGGTCCTTACGTTTCTCCACCTGCTCTGACAACGGAACAACAACGGAGACATGACACGGCGACAAGATGCGCGGAGTGTAACCAGGCTTTCTCCCCCAAAATCACAAGGTCGTACACCATGAACATCAGAATGGATTATTCCTGAACACCATCTGTAATTCGTGCAATCTTAAAATTAAGGAGTCGCATTTTGTTGCCGTGTTTCTGCTTTACACGGAAAAATATGATACGCATCTGTTCATCAAAGAGTTGTACAATATCACGACTCGAATCAGCATCATCCCTAGAACGAGCGAGAAGTATATTGCAGTAAGAGTGTGGATCCCTCTCGAAGAAGGAGGAAGTGTGGAAGTTAGAACCCTGGACTCTTACAATTTCCTGTCCTCCAGCCTCACCACCCTTGCATCCCAACTTGGCGACGAAGATCTTGAGGCCACCAAGCAAATGTTTTCGGGAGATGAGAATTTGAATCTGTTGCGTCGCAAGGGCGTCTACCCCTACGAGTACGTCAACGATTTCGACAAATTTGAAGAGACGGAACTTCCACCCCGGGAGGAATTTTATTCTCATCTCACGGAGGACGTCTGTTCCGAAGAGGACTACGAACACGCTCGTAGTGTGTGGACGGCCTTCAATTGCCAAGCTTTTCGTGATTATCACGATCTCTATCTTAAATTAGACGTGACACTTCTCATGGATATTTTCGAATCGTTTCGCAAGAGATGCATCTCGATCTACAAGTTGGATCCTGCGTATTTCTTCACGACGCCGGGATTGACTTGGGAATCTATGATGAAATACACCAACGTGGAACTGGGGCTCATCGCAGAGAAAGAACAGTATGCCTTCATGGAGAGTGCGATACGCGGTGGCATCGTCGAATGTAACCGACGAAATGCTCTCGCAAACAATCCTCATACGCCTGGTTACGATGCATCGAAGCCCAACACCTACATTGTCTACTGGGATGTCAACAACTTGTATGGCCATTCCATGTCCCAGTGTCTTCCCATCAGCGACTACGAGTGGATGACAGAAGAGGAACTCTCCTGCGAGGATTTTCTCAACTGGAGCGAAAATAACGAATGGGGCTGTTTCTTGGAAGTGGATCTCGAATAACCCGAAACGCTTCACAAGAAACATCACGGATTGGCCCTGTCCCCACCAAAGAGAAGCCATCTGGAGGAGGATCGGAGCCAAAACTAATACTAAGCATGGAGAACAAGCGGAATTACGTTCTGCACTACCGACTCCTCCAATTTTACGTGAGTCACGGCTTGCAGCTGAAGAAAGTACATAGAGGATTAACGTTCCGACAGAGCAAGTGGCTCGAACCCTACATAGCCGAGAACACGCAACGCAGAGCGCAATCAACATCGCCTGCAGACAAGGATCTGTACAAACTATTCAACAACGCCATGTACGGCAAGACGATGGAGAACGTGCGCAATTACATCGACGCAACGTTGGTCACGGAAGAAAAGAAATTCGAAAAGATCGTCGCGTCCCCCTACTTCAAAAACTTCACCATTTTCGACGAGAAGTGATGCTCAACAAGCCGATTGCCACAGGTGCCACCGTCCTTGAACTCTCTAAATTGCACATGTACCAATCGTACTACAATCAGTTTCAACCCTTTTATGGAGATAACATTGAAATATGTTACATTGACACGGATAGCTTCGTTTTTCTAATCCAAACACCAAGCCTCGAACATGATCTGAGTTCGATGAAGCATCTTTTTGATTTTAGCAACTTACCATCAGGCCATCACTTGCATTCGACAGAAAATAAAATGACCATAGGAAAGTTCAAAGACGAAGTTGGCGGGAAGTACATCAGCGAATTGGCGGGGCTTCGTGCCAAAATGTACTGCGTCAAGATTGCAGAAGAAAAAGAGATCAAGAAAGAGAAAGGGGTGGGAAAAATAAGAAGAAGTAAATTTAGCATGAAAGACTACAAAGAATGCCTGTTTCAAGTTAAAAGAAAACTTAGCACCGATCATCGCATTGCAAATAAATTACACGAACTATATACGACGCGCGTAACCAAGGTAGCATTGGATGCCAGAGACAACAAGTTACGTGTTCTCGATTGTCAAATCCACACGAGAGAGTAGGGCCACTGCAATGGAAGCGATAAATGTGACGTGTGTTAACTGTAACAGCATAGCCATGAAGTCCGCTGTCTTTTGACATTCTTCAAAACCATACGGAGGAAAAGAGGAGAAGAGGAAGCCCTCGGGCGATGAAAAGTTGGAGGTTGTTATTATCTCGTTAAGCTCGCTCTAAACGAGGCTCATTAAATTCAACTCTTACTTTTTTCTTCTTCATCATGATCTAATGACATAATGACATGTTCGAGCCTTTTGAATTGCATCGCTGCAGAGGAAAATCTTCTTTTTTTTTTTATTCGATCTACAAGGAGGGCACACCATATAGAAAATTTAAATAACTAACAAGGACAATGAATCTTTTTGGTCTCCGAAAACAGACCATCATGGAAACTGCACCACCAAATTCCAATAACCTCTTACCTTCCATGTTATCCAAACTCAACGGTCTGTTGATCGTTCACCTCAACAGTATTTGGACGAAATTGGATGATGATGTGGGCAAGATGTTTTAAGTCTTCAATAACAATTTACATTTTTACGAAATTCCGATCGACGGGAAACTTCAAATCACGGTGAATCCGGAGAACGAAGGGCGAAATATTAAAATTTCTAGCAACAAGAACATTTTTCGAATGAAGCACGACAAGGTGCTTTATAACATGGCGTACGATGTTTCAGCAGGAGATTGTCTTTACGTGGAACTCCTCGGAGATTACGACAAACTCATTCCTCTCTTCGTAGAATTACGAATCGTCTATCCTATTATAAATAACCGTTAACAAAATGCCTAACGACATTTTCGGCCACACCAAGCGTATAGACCACGCAGAAGAGATTCTCATGTTGGATGTTCGAATTATAAAGTTGAGGAGCGATTTGATCGCTTTGCAGGAGACATTAAACAAAAGTTTAGAGTCGGAAATCGCTACGCTCCAAACGCAATGTCTCGACCCCATTCAGAAAATCGATTCCGAACTGAAAACGCTCATAAAAAATTATGTTGACGTACCTTCTTACGACAACGTTCAAAATATACAGTTGAACGTGGATTCGCTTCAAAATGATTTGACCAAATTACAGCAATTTCAATCGAAAAATGAAGATTTGGAAAAATTGAAACTCGAAATCGAAGAACGAACTTCCGCAATCGAAAAGAATTTCTCTGAACTTCAAACCGTTGTGAATGATATCGATGTAGAACGCTTGCATGTCGTCGTTTCTAAATTACAAGAAGAATTCACCAGCACGTTGGAAGAAATTAAATCCAAGTTACAGACTTTGGAAGATACAATCACGAACCTACCATCGTCAGACAAACTGCAGATCATCGGTAAAAGCGTTGCGAACATAAAAATTCAATTGGAGGCTTATCAAGATTTCGAACACATTCAAACCACCATCGCTACGCTTCAGGCGTCTATGGAGTTGATCAACGAAGAAATTAAAAATATTCACGTTCAAGGAAGCGCGTTGACGAGCATTGAAGACACGTTAAGCACGGTTCAGCAGAAGATGGAATCTTTAGAAAATTTGAACGTCGAATCGAACCTTGCTCATTTTCATCACGTACTGGACAACATACAGGGTGACTTGGAATCGTTACGGACGAGCGTACCTTCGAAGGAAGATTTGGAAAAATTGAAAACGGCGGTGACGGCATTATCCGATTCGAGCGACATCAAAAGTTCATTGAGCGATCTCGAAAGTACGGAGGCCAATCTCCCCACCTCCAAAGAATTACACGCTTTGAAAAGGAACATATCTCGAATGCTGAAACGACTGGAAACGGAAACGGCAAACGTGGAACAGATTCGAGATGAAATTACTTCGCGGGTGTCGACCTTCCCCACTTCGCAGAGCGTCGCGGATCTTCACACGCAGTTTACAGATATGCGAAGCATCGTGAACGATCTTACCGAGAAAAGTTCGAAATTGAATCAAGTCGAGAACCTTCAGAACATTGTCGTCAACATCAGAGATCAAGTTGGAGTGTTGGAATCCACGCAGGAATCGACGCTGGCCTCTTTCGGTGCCAAGTTGCAAGAACTGAAAGAAAACTACAAGCAGTTGAACGTGGAAGTGAAAATCAAACCGTCATTTCCTGCCATAACGGATACCATAGTCGAGCATTTGTTGCCCATTGAAAATAAACTTGGACACGTTCACAGTAATCTGCTCAGCGTGGACACTAAAATCGCCAAATTGTTCACCTTGCAAGCCATCGAAATCAACAGCGAATCAACAGAGAATCTCCACGTTTCTTCGAAGGTAACAAACTGTACATGTTACATCCTTTTCATCCGTACTACAAGTTTCTCCTCTATGGCACGATTCAGATAAACGAATTTTCATACTGGTCTCACGGCAGAAAAGCTAGCGTTCCCACCATGACCTTGATATCGAATCGTGGTGTCCAGAAAGCAGGAAACATTCCTCTGGCACGTTGGAACGAAACGCACAACATATATGAAATACACGAAGACGAAGATCTTACCGTTTTCGACGTAAGTGCCGGCGATAAGCTGATCATTCAAAACACGAGCGAGGTGCCACCCTCTTTGAATCCCATCAAGCTCGTGCTTCTCTTCAAACGTAATCTATAAAAAAAAAATGTCTAGGCAAGCCATCGTCGAAGAATTGCATAAACCTGCACGCCGCAACTACGATCGTTTAGCGGTGGTAACCAAGGGCATCGATGACCTCTGGGAAAGTGACCTCGTGGAGATGAGTAGCGGCACGTTAAAAAATGTACATAAATTGAACAAGGGCAACAAGTACCTCCTCACCGTCATAGACACATTTTCGAAATTCGCATGGGCTCTACCTTTGAAGGCGAAAACAGGAACATGCGTCACGGAAGCATTCAAATTAATTTTTCGCGAAAGCGGCAGACGACCTCGGTTTCTGCACACGGACAAGGGGAAGGAATTCTACAATGCCGTATTCCAAAAGTTTATTCGGAAACACGACGTTCAACATTACTCGACCTTCAGTGACATCAAAGCCAGCAAGTAGTGTTTATTGTGATATTATTGGGACGAGAAAGTATGAACCCCCCTCAGGCAGATTTGGCTACACTTAAAACTAGCTCAACATGCTAATATGAGCTTTTTGCTCAAGTATGGCACCCTGTCTAATCCAAGATTTTTGTAAAAATGCCTTCGGGAATTTCCCGTGAAAGTATGACCCCCCTCAAATTGATTTGCCTACACTTATAAAAGGCACTTCTGTGAGATTGTTGTCCATAAATTTGTTAAAAATATGCCCCTCTTGATATTTTTTTGGATACACTTAAAACTAAGCCAAGATGCTCATAAGAGCTACCCACACCCACCCACACCCACCCACATACACACATATTTACTTCCGGTCCACTTCCGGTTTAAGTTCAATTGGGCACCAGGCTCAACTTGCATATCTAGTACTAAAACAATGTAATATGCAGAAATCTTCTAGAATTGCTCTGTGACTCTCTCATTTCTTACAAAATAAACATATGATTTTTCACCAATAAGGATAACACTACATATGGTGTCATCGGGGAGTGTATCATGGAATTCACTGATAATTTTAATGTTTGTCCTGTCATTAACCACAACTTGTTTCCTTTTTGAGGTGTTGATGACAAACATGGGTCTCTGTGCTTTGAATTCATCTGGTGTGTAATACATGTCAGTATTGCCAGTAGTGACCCTTTTGTATGCTGTATATGCCTCGCATAATTTAAGGAAATCATCCTTGGACATGTCTAAATTATAATTTTCTCTGGGGAACACCTCATTTCTGCCATTTTTAAGATATATGTTCTTGATGTTGCAGCTATCAAACTTACTTGAATTTTTTTCCTGATTATTGTGTCTTCCAGTCTGAAACAGTACCACCACAAAATCCGGCATGTCATATTGTATACTGGAGAATGAATTTGTAGCATCAAACTCATAATAGGTACCAGTGGCAGGCTTCTGTACACATTGATATGTATAAAATTGTAAAGGAATCTGTGGATTTTTTAGGATATCAGCTTTGTATTTAAGAGCGTAACTGGCTTCATATTCAACAACTGGCATTCTTAGCTCCATAGTCTGAATAAGGCACTTGCCCTCATCAGGTAGGGTATTAGGCAGAGCTTCCCCGGTAGAGTTTAATGTACTGTACCTCATCAAAGCATTATTATCATTGGCAGCTCTTCTAAATGTGATTCTTAAACCACCCTTCCACATAATATCTTTGTAATCTGAGAAGAATCCAGGCAACAGGCGCATAGGAAACAATACTGTGTGGTTCTTAGACAATATCTTATCACCAGCCTCAAATCCACCTATTTTGTAGTAAGAAGCCTCGGTTTTGGATAATTTTAGTGTGGCCAAAGCTGTAGAAGTAATACCGGGGTAATCCACTCTGTTTATAACAACACCATGCTTTCTGATCTCAATTTCAGAGAACAAATGTGGCACAAAATTGTCTACCAATCTTATATTTGAATTTGCCGGATAATCTGTACCATCGAGCTTTACAACATCAAACTTGATGTATAGATCTGCTCTGTGGGGGTGTATAAAGCCATCCCCTACATCAAGATCAACCTCAATCTCTGTGTTGGGTTGATTTAAATTTGCAAATGTCCTCCTGTTTGGGGGGAATGATTGTAGCTCATAACTCTCAATATTTTCCATTTTTTTGTATGTATTTTTATTTAAATATTAATTTCTATGATAGCAGTTGTTGTGGCTCCAGCAAAATCAACTAATTCTTCTTTTTCATTAGTAACCATCAACTCAATATAATCTATTCTATTATGGCTTACAGGAAAATATAATGTTGGTGATGGAGTGTAGATGATGGGCTCCATAAATTCAGAATTAGGTTTAAATGTTGCAATGATGCCAGTTTGTTTGTGAGTGCCTATGCCATTTGATTTGGTGATCATACCCTCGGCCACATTACAGTGAACATTCAGAGTCTCTATGGCTAAGAATTTAGGTATATTAATAGCAGTGTGTTTTTGGTGGCTGGTTCAAGTTTTGTGTTGTTCTCAAAGCCTAACAGCTCTCCTATAGTACCCAGATCCACTGTCTCTGTAGCAGACACAATCTCTACTCTGTGAGTGACAGAATTTTGAGTTAAAACTATACCTCTGGGTAACTGAGAATTTAGAGTGGACAGATTATACTGCCCTGGAGTGATGACAATTTTTTGATCACCAACTGCAATTTTGTTGTTGTGGTGTGTAATATTAGGGATCAAGTACATGCCATAAAATGCTCTGAGAGCTATTGTTTTGGGATATACTATATCATCATGTAATCTAAGTTTCAATATTGAATTTTGGCTGATGAGATGGAATACCCCCATGATGTTTTAAATACCACAAGGCTTTTTGAAAATTTTCAATTGATGGTTTATTTATTTCAGACATATATCTAAGAACAGATAAACACAAATGTCCACAATTAACATCTTTGAAGTTTTGAACACGGGCATTATTGTAATAAAGATTAGCTGATTTTAGATATTTTATTAAATTTTCAGGTGGAACACCTCCAAATGAATCAAACACAAATGCCTCATCTTTTAAATATTTAAGATAACAGATCCAGTGTGTGCCCTGATTTTTGTACTTATCCAAATTAACTGTGCCAAACTCTTTGTTGAGTGGTTGTTCTGGTAAAGAATCAGACATGTACACAACTCTAAAATTTTTGATGCCCAGTGGCTTGATTAAAGCTTCAATATCTTGGTTTGTAAGCGGCTCTTGTTTTTTTTAAACTTATTCATGGCTCTCTTAACACCTTTGCCTTGTTTCTCAATGGCCAGGTTATGGCGATTTAATTCATCTAATTCTGCTTTATTCTTTTTGGCATCTCTTACTGTTTTTGCTATGGCAGCTGATCCCCCAGCCAAGCTCCCAACAGCCCCCAAAGCTACTAAGATGGCCGGGATAGTAAATATAAATCCACCCACATGTGAATTTTTTCTAGATTGCTGTAATTCTTTTAATTGGGGGTACTAAGTAATAATTTCATACCATGGCCCTTGGCAAGACAAGAGCTTTTTTTCTTGCGCTGCTTGTGGTTAAAAGACTTTCAATAGTTTTAAGAGATTTAAGGCCTGCATAAGGTATCTAATACATAACACCCTTGGCCTTCATTGTACGTTTATTATATTCATATTCACAAACCCCACCCCAGTTTTTGTTTGGTGCTCATATCTATGGTGGTTACCAATGCTGCTATTCTTTCACTTAAAGAAGCATCTTTACTTACAAATCTACCAAATGCAGCCTCTTCTAATTTCTTGTCTGCAACATGTCTCTTGTCAAGATCAGAATGTGTGTTGTATGCTATGTCATGGTCTCTACAAGCAGCATCTAGGGGATTAACACCAGGGTCCCCTCTGTTTAATCTATGGTCTTGTTTTGTGGCTGGACCACAATACTGATAGCCTGGAATGTGTAGTTCAAATGGCAGCTTGTTTATGATGTCATTAACCAACCCCCGACCCTCAGAGATATTCCAAAATTTAGGTGGTAGAGTATTAATAATTTTTATAAAATATCCAATCCCCTTAGTGTCATTCACTATAAAATTAGACAATTTAGTGCTTATCATGTCCTTTTCATTGTAAAAATTGTGGTTGCCAGCATTTTCCTCCCCAGCTATCACCAATAACCTATCTAGAAGTTTCCTGACAACATCAACCCACACAAATTCTTTAGGCAGGGTGTTGTATTGTTTGATTCCACTACCTGTCTTGATTTGTGACCATATGGGCTTGATTAAGTTGTTGTATTTTGCTCCACTGCTAGACTTGACTCTTTTTTGTGTGGGATCATTGTTCTGGTACAGAGCATCTGATTTTATTAATATTTCTTTGTAATGCTCATAATCTTGATCTGTACAGCTGCCAGGTCTCTTCCTAGTCATCAGTTCCCACAATCCAGGTGTGCCGGGATACTTAACAAAACCACCTCTTTCTCCAAGATGAGATTCTGAATATAGAATCAGATCATCTCCCATAAATGTTACTCTGAAATTGCCAATTCTATGTATGATGCTACCATCACGCTCAGTGTCAGCATATAAGCCAAAGACCTCATCTTTGTTGTCTTTAGGTGTGCTTAAATATTTTTGAGCAAGAAGATCCAATTCAATAGGATCCTGAGTAGCTTCAATTCTTCGAGAAGCAGCAGGACTAGGTGTATGAATACTAGAAAGTGGGGTGATTGGATAATCTAATATGTTCCTAGCAGCTACAGGTACAAGCTCTGTGATCAAATTCTGATTTTGCTCTGTAACAGTTTTGATATTTTTACCTAATTCACTAATAGCATCAATAATAGGCTGTTCTGTTAGCTTGTGTTTTTCATAGATTCCTCGGTTCTCTGATTTCCATCCCTTAAATCTTTTTACAAGATAATCTCTTAATTTAAGATCATCAATAATTGGCCTTTTCATGGTTATTTATATATGTTTCAATGTCTAGAAAATTGTTAATTTTATTTCTGTTTTTACCAGTATTGGCTTTCCTTGTCATATGAATTGTGACAAACCCATAGCTGTCCTGATTCCAGCACCTACTGCAAAACTTAGAAAAATCATTGTAGCTCAAGTCCCCACCTACATATTCATCATGTATGTGTTTGAGGTTGGTATGATCTTGATGAAACACACACATAAAATTGCTGTTGTCTCGGATCAGCTGCTTCGGTATTTTAGAAAAAGTCTGTGCCAGGTAGAAGCAATCAATGTTTTTGTGTCGGCCCTGTGTAAAGAAATTTCTAACCTTGTTTTGGTTATCCAGTATAATGTCATCAAACACAACAACAGAGTTATCAAGACATTCATGGAGTGGCTTAACATCTGGTTCAAAAGTGGCTATATCCAATCCATCATATAGCTTCATCAGCTGCTGATATTTTAATTGTTCCAAGCTCTTAGAGAAGACATACAAGTGCCTGTTTTTCCAGTCTAACCAGTTGGGTGATAATAAAAAATTATCAATCGTTAGTGTAGTTTTACCAGAAGCCGATGGCCCAACAATAAGACATCTAATATTTTCAGGCAACAACTTGCCATTTCTCTAAATCTGCTGTTCAGGTTCTGGCAGCCTTTTTATATCATCCCAGGTGCTCATATTATCACTTTGTCTGCATCGATCCAGCTGTGTTCTGGAAGTCCTAGCCATTTGACAAATAACTTGTTGCCTTTTCTGCGGATGATTTTTTCTAAGAGATATGTGTCAGGCTGTTGAGTTTTGTTGAGTTCTTCTTCATAGAACCGGCCTTTGAGAATTTCTCCTCGGTGGTCTTTTATTAAATATGTGTTAAGGGTCCCAGGTTTAACTTGAACCACTGTAAATAATTCAGTGCTCCAGTTTCTTGTAAAGCCTCTTTTGAATAAGTGCTTATATTTGCTGATTCTTACTTGATCACCCACCTTGTATTTGGCTTTTCTTGTTGTTGGCTGGTATCTACGATAATAAACAGTGCTGATCAATTTTTGCTCATCAGATGAAGTTACTTCAGAGGGTTTCATGTTGATTGTGCAATGGACCGAGTTGTTATATTTATGTAGAAGTTCTGGAAGATTATTAAGCCATTTATAATTACCTTGAAGTGTAAATTGTTTATACATAAGATTTTTTAGGGTTTTGTTGAATCTCTCTACATTTGAGGCCTTGAGATCACTGTAACTCGAATAATGTTGTATTGACTGGCTTTTAATAAATTGTTGGAACACAGAATTATAAAATTCTTTGCCATTATCTGTTTGCAAATAGCGCGGTGATCTTCCACTCTGATTGATGATTGTCCTGAAGGCTTCTGTAACACATTTTCCAGTCTTGGATTTGAGTGGCACAGCCCAGGCAAATTTTGAAAATGTATCTATGACAGTGAGTAGATACTTGTAGCCCTTGTTGATTTTGTCTAAGTTTTTCAGCTGTCCACTTGCCATCTCAATCAAGTCGCACTGCCATAAATCATCTATGCCTTTTGTGACTACTGGCAGTCTCTTATAATTATGTCTGGCTTGTCTGTGTAATACATCAACAATAATTTGTCTAGACATAATATGAAAACAAGAATATTGCAACTATGGGTTGTTCAGCAGCTGATACTACAGGATTTTCTAAATATAATTTGTCTCCTATTTGTATATGAAATTCCAGAGAGCCATCATTTTCAGCAAAAGATGTTTCTAATGTATTGGGATCTGTAAAATCCTCTAACTCTACACTGGTGATTTTTGGTTTGTTGTCAGCATTTGTTATTGATAAGGTGGGGTAGTGGTGTGCCTGTGGTTGTAGCCAATATTTGATCTTGATTGGTCTCAGTGTGCCCCCAACAAAAAACATGGTAATAAAATTGTGCAGGGGACAGCATATATATTTTGCCACCTGGTGTAAATGGTGAATCATATTCTTTGTTGGGGATGCTGTACAATTCAAGAATTATTGTATGTTTAGGATTCTCGATTATGCCGGTTATTTCTTTTTCTGCTGTAAGCAATCTACTTGTTACAGATTCAAGGTGCTCATTGATGGTCCTAACAACATCATCATGGCCTGGCTTCATCTTTATGTCCACAACAAGTTTTTTGTATTGTTGCACAATTCCTTGTAGCTGGGTGGCAAAAACAGACAGAGCATTTGCTTGATTGGATTCCATGGTCCCTAGCTGTTGCTTGATATTAGCTACAATTTGCTGTAATTTTCAACAGCTGCCAATTTTGAATTTTGAGCAGTAAGATCATGGACCTGTCTTCTGATATCCTCAAACAGGGCATGCAGTTCATTAATATGTTGATTAGTTGGTAGAGTGGCCACTGTCTGAGTGAGTTGTTTGATCTCTGTCTGGATATTCGTGATATCTTCTGATTTCCATATGAGATTCACAGCTCTCTTAATATTTTTAAGTTCCTGTGATGCAGGCAGATTTGATACAGTATTTTGCAAAGATTCAAGTGCCAATTTTACATCATTTAATTCAGAAGCATCAGCCACACCACGCATAGCATCTTGAAGCAGGGCTATATCTGCCTGAGTAGGTGTTGATTGTTGTAAAATTTCAAGCTTTGTTTGGATATCATCGATCAAGTAATGAAAATGAGATAGCTCAGATTCAGTGTTGAGGTTTTTAAGTTTTGTGATCTGTTGCTGGACACTGACAAGGGTGTCTACAATACCAGGCAAGCGGGATTCTAGAGATTCTTGTACATTTGTCAAATCACTTTGCACTGCTTCTATTGTACCCTCAAGATGGGTTATGGTACTTTGAACTTTTCCAAAATCTTCATATGTTTCAATTTGCAGCTTAATGTTGGCAACACTCCAAGTTATTGCACTCAAAGCATCAGAAGATGGCAAGTTGTTCATAAAATTTTCAAGTGTCTCAATTTTTTCTTTAACCTCGGCTATGGCATTGTTCAAGGGGTCCAGATTAGGTATCTGGAGTGATTGAATCTGTTCCTTTAGAGTGGAAATCACTAGATCAAAATCTTCTTGTGATTTTATGCTTTTGACAATTGTTTGGAGCTGTGTCTGGACATTATTTATCTGCTCTTCCAATTGTTGTTTCAATTGCTCAGAGTTGGTGGCCTGGGTCTTAAATTTGGCTTGAAGAGCTGCTACAGCTTCCTCTCAAATTTGAAAATTATCCAATGTAGCCAAATCAGTATATTTCTGAAGCAGCAATTTGAGTTCAGAATCAATTTTAAGAAGAGGGTCCATGCATTGTGATTGTAAATTTGTAATTTCTAGTTGAAGACTGGTATTGAGTGTGGTTTGTAAAGCTTGTAAATCACTTCTTAATTTCTTGACTCTGACATCAAGCATCAGAATCTCATCACTGTGATCTTCATGTCTTGTATGGCCAAATATATCATTAGGCATTTTGTTTTAGTGGTTATTTATTATTGAATATCTGATTCTTTATTCTATAAAAAAGGTATAAGCTTGTCATATGATCCCGGGACCTCAATATATAAGCAGTCACCAGCAGAAACAGTATATACAGTGCCAGAAACCATGTTTGAGTGCTTAATTCTATAAATATTTCTCCCTATTGAAATCTTGACATTACCCTCAGGGGTTGTAATAAATTGCAATTGACCACCTACAGGTAATTGGTAATGATTTAAATTATTGTTAAATATGTAAAATGTTTTACCTGTTCTGATTGTGCTACATGATTTGAGGCAATTTTTGTAACCTTCAAATTCAAGCTCTTTGTCAACAGTTACTCTGCCAATGCCCTTGGCCTTTTCTGCAACAGCACCACTACATGTTTCAAAGCTGTACATCTTGGCCCTTAACCCAGCAAATGCCACAATAACATCACAAAGTGTCTCATCTTTTAACTTGCCAGGCACCTTTTTGTTGTGGGGTTTAATTTTTGAATGTTCAGTGGTATCAAAATATTTAAACAATTCAGGCTGTGCTATATCTTGATAAACATCTTCTGTTTGAATATCAAGAACAAAACTATCTGTGTCCATGTACATCAGTTTTACACTATAACCATAAAAAGGTTTCAGCACATCATAATAAAATTTTAACATGTGTAATTTGGCCAATTCCAATATCACAGCCCCTACATAAATAGGCTTATCAAATTTAATCTTTGTTTTTTTCATGTTGAAAAGTGCCATATGCTCATCATAAATTCTTCTGTAATTAAAGTTGGGCTTTGCTATCAATTTTTTGCTCCGGCTGGGGTGAGTAATTAATTTAACATCAGTATGTTTTCTGACATTTTCTATGGTTTTGCCATACACAGAATTGACCATCAATTTAAACAAAGATTTATCAAATTGCTTCATTGCAGATGTTCGAAGCTCTGTGTTTGTATCAATATATGGCTTCAACCATCTTGAGTGCCTGAACTTGAAGACTTTGCCAACTTTGGTCACTTGAACACCATGATGCATCACGAACTGGAGGTTTTTGTAATATATGACATAACCCTGTTTTGGCTCCAGACTCATCATTAGCTTCTTCTGTTTAGAGCCAGGTGAACACTTAACCTCAGGAATTGGGGGCGGATCAGAAAATGTGTTGTGTAAATTATCTGGAATTGTCAGATCAACTTCTAAGAACAAGCCTTATTTACGGTCATCAAAATCCTGAAGATCTTTAATATTGAAATCTTCAACCCACTCAAGCCCTGCATATGGCAGTTTATCCATCATAGCATGACCATACAGGCTGTTGGCATCTACATACAGTATATAATTTGATGGCAGTGCTGGATCATAATCAGGAATATATTTGTTTTTAGCTCTGGCATATCTCTGAGAGCATTGCACCATCCCTCCTCTTATACATTGCTCCATAAAGAGATACATGTCCTGATCCCGGATCAGATCCAATTGCATTTTAGTGTTTAAAAACATTGCAGACCATGGCCTGGTGCACTGTAAAAATACATTGGATCCAGCTTATAATTTTCCATGGAAGATTTTCTAAATGCCTGAAGTATATCAACTAAGAGAGTGACATCAAGTTTTAAATATGCCTTGTGATAATCACCAAATGTCTGGCATTTTAAATTGTTCCACATCAACTGGGCATGGTGATAATCATCATCAGTGATTCCAGATGCTCTGATTTTGCTGTAAAACTCTTGTTTTGGTGGCAGAGAACACTCATCAAATTTAGAAAAATCTGTAACATAATCATATGGGTATACACCCTTCCGCCTAATTAATTTCAGGTCCTGATTTGGAAACAAAGCACATGTGATTTTGAATTGATCATCAGATAATTGACTGGCAGTGTAGCCAGGCTAGCCGACAAAATTCTGTATGAATCAAGAAATCTTAAGTGAATAGGAACACCATTAACTTTAATTATCTTGCTAATAGCAATATATTTCTCATTATTTTCTGCTAAAATATTTAAATTCTGCTTGTCAAACCCCTCGTACCTGATCAAATGATGAAAATCATAATTAGATGCACCATGGCAAAATATAGGGATAAATTTTGGTCTCTGGATCTTAATATTACAGCTATTACACAGGGCCATTAAGAATTTACCATCTGTATGAGAATGGTGTTTCACCTTGATATTTGTATCTGAAAATTCAGAATCACACACCGGGCATTTTTCTGCATTGTTGAAATCTTCAATCTGATCCTCTGTTAAAGGAATCATGGGTTTTGATTTTAATAAGATATTAGATGCTATGTTATGGCACTCATTTTCTATTCTATGTGCAAATTCTTTGATGGCATCTGCTCCCATGTATAAATATTCTTTACTAACTACACCATCCTGTACAACAACATAATAAAAACTAGAAGGTTCATGTAACTGGTATGATGTAATTGAAGATTCATCAGGATCTGGGCTGCAGAATGCAAGGGGTTTGAGGTTTGATTCAAAATCAGAGACTATATATGCTGGGTGTTCCAACAAGGCTTCAAATTTTTTGAATTTGGCATTTTCACTTGGCTTAGGCATCACCATATGAACAGGTTTATGGTTGCCACAGTATTTTAAATGTTCAATTAACTTGTTTTTAGCAATTTCTGCATTCTGTTCACAAACACCATTCATCAATTTTCTACCATCAAATACAGTTAAACATCTTCTGCACAACTTGAATATTGTATTGGATTTGCCTTGTTGTTTTCTGACTAAAGCTTCAAGACTGTGTATCAGAGTGTAATGGTATGTGTCATCCCCTTCAATTAAGAGCAGATCAATCGGAACAGCAGAATCATCATCAAGTGTACTGATTCTGAGAGGATCTATCAAGCAATTGCCACGGCCAGTAGAACAAATAAATACATTAATAGATAATTGTTTACCATTGATATCCCTGGCCTTTTTTTCAAATTTATCAATATTCTGAACAGACATTGGATATTCTAAGCCCTCCAATGCTTCATCAAAATTGTGTTCATATTGTTTATAATAACTTATTCTGTCAGGATGATCTAAAACTGGAAACAAAGTAGCTAAAATACACCACAGAAAGCATTTCTCATCATTATTTTTATGTTAACCACGGCTTTTTTGTTTTTAATATTATCAGGTAAAGACACATATGTAGATCCTTGTAATGGGTTGAATTCAGAAATATTAACATAGAGCTTGTGTGGAGTTCAGCATAGGCTCCATCCTGATTCTTTTGCAGCAAATTCAGAGTGTTTAATATTCAATTGATCTATCAAACTGCTTATTATTTTGTCTGAATTTGAATATATAGCTACAGTTTCTGTTATGTGGGGCTGTGTAAATTTTGTGCCATTGGTTTCTTATATTGTGTAAACAATTTGAGGGACAGCTTATAAGAGCCATTTTGTGCATTTAAAATTGCCTGCACATCAGGATTTATACTGTTCAAAAAATTCTTAATATCACATTTTTGCTCTGATACAAACCGGTAATCCCTAAGTTGGCCAGCAAAACTGCTATGGATGGGTTCATAGCGTGGCTGCCTTGTCGGTCTAGCATTAACAGGTGTTTCATGCTTCCTTTTCAGACCAGATGTAGATGGTTGTGGGGGCAATGTTGATAACTGTACAGAACAAGTACCTTTATGTTTATATAAGAAATATTCCAGACTATATTTTCTATGGCATTTAGGGCATATTTTTGTGGGAGTTCTGCATTTGTCTGGATTACAATTCTTTTGATGCTTAGCCCAATTGGGGCTGGATATATTCTTATTGCATTGATTACAATATTTTTGATTTGGCATTTTTGTTGTTGGTTTATTATATAAAATTTCTTGGGATTCAAATCAAAATTCTATACTTAATAAAAAATATCAGTTGGGTTCAGCAGTGTGCTTTGTATACTTAGTGTGTGTATATGTGTGTGCATGTGTGTTAATATTTTTGGCTTTGGTATTTATATAAAATTTCTTGTGGTTCAAATCAAAACTCTATACTTAATAAACCTATGACAGGTTGTATAAAGCTGATAGCCTACATGCACAAAAATAGAATAAGTACAGAAGCACTGCCCTAGCACAAATGCATGTCTACACAGGCATGTCCTAGAAAAACAATGACCTAATACCATGTATCATGTATAACAAACTGGGGCAGATATAAACCTTTTGTTCAATATATTACAAATATGTTTGATATGAAAAATCAAAAATTCTGTCTATTAAATCAAATAGATTTGTAATTCAATTTATATAAATTTGCAATATTTTTGTGTTTAAAAAATATGAGGAGCACTGCAACAACACATCTGTTCTCTTCAACAACTCTCACAATACTGGCTGATATGCAATGCAAAATCTCTTTATATAGCCTAGGCACGGACCGCATTGAAAACATCTGAAACAATAAGCCAATCAGAATATAACACATCATCACATTTTGTCATAACCAAACATTCAGAAAACAACACATGCCTAATAATTTATTGCATAATATTGGGTAATAATTTGTTGCACAACATGATGCAATAGAAATAAACCAGAAATAGACCGGAAGTGGATCGGAAGTGGGCAGAAATGGCCGGAAATGGCCAGAAATGGCCGAAAATAGACAGAAAGTAGACCGGAAGTGGACCGGAAGCGGCCAGAAATGACCGGACGTGGACCGGAAGTGGCCAGAAATGGCCGGTAATAGAACGGAAGTGGACCGGAAGAGGCCAGAAATGGCCTGAAATAGACCGGATGTGGACCGGAAGTGGCCAGAAATGGCCGGAAATATACCGGAAGTGGACCGGAAGTGGGCAGAAATGCCGGAAATGGCCAGAAATGGACCAGAAGTGGATCGGAAGTGGACCGGAAGTGGCCAGAAATGGCCGGAAATGGCCGGAAATAGATCGGAAGTGGACCGGAAGGGGCCAGAAATAGCCGGAAATAGCCGGAAGTGAACCGGAAGTGGACCGGAAGTGGCCAGAAATGGACGGAAGTGGACCGGAAGTGGGCAGAAATGGCCGGTAATAGTCTGGAAGTGGACCGGAAGTAAATATTTGTAGGTGTGGGTGGGTGTGGGTGTATGTGGGTGGTTGTGGGTGGGTGTGGGTGTGTGTGGGTAGCTCTAATGAGCATCTTGGCTTAGTTTAAAGTGTATCCAAAAAATATCAAGATGGGCAAATTTTTAACAAATTTATGGACAACAATCTCACAGAAGTGCCTTTTATAAGTGTAGGCAAATCAATCTGAGGGGGTCATACTTTCACAGGAAATTCCCGAGGGCATTTTTACAAAAATCTTGGATTAGACTGGATCAGTAAATTGAAGCAAAAGTTCGACAGGGTTCTCACGCGAAATTGGAGCACGGAACTTTTTACCGTCGTTCGAGTTTTACCCGGGAACCGTCACACGTATATAATAAAGGACAGTGGCGGTGAAATTTTATTGGGGCGCTTCTACGAGGAGGAACTCTCGAAAAATAAATACTCCGACACGTACCTTATCGAAAAATTTTGCGTAAGAGAGGTGACAAACTTTTTGTGAAATGGCTGGGACTTCCGGAAACAAGTTGGATCGATTCGAACGAAGTGATTCTATGAGTACGTGGAATGTTCTGAAACGTTTACCAGATTCGGAGGGTCAAACGAAAAAAAGGAACGGCGAATTGCTCCCCGATAGCATACGATGTCTGATCGTAGGACCTTCGGGGTGCGGAAAGACGACACTGCTCATTGATAATTTTATCCTCGCACCCAATTGGTTAGACTGGGAAAACAGACACCTCTACGTATTTTCGAAAAGTCTCGAACAACCGAAATGCCAGCAACTTATGAAACTGTACGAGGGACTGGGCATTGCAACTTTCGCATCTGAAATCATTCCACTGGACGATTGTCTTGAGAATTCCGTTGTGGTGTTCGACGACATGATCTTGGAAAATCAAAACGAGATTCGTATTTTTTTCACTCGAGGACGTCACAAAGGATTAGATTGTCTCTACCTGGCACAAACTTTTTCCAAGGTTCCGAAACAACTGCTACGCGATAATGCTAATTGTATTTGCTTGTTTCGACAAGACCACACCAATTTAAAACACGCACATGATGATTACGTAGGGGCTGACATGAATTACAATCTATTTTCTAAATTCTGCTCCCACTGTTGGAACAGCGACGATTTCGGTTTCGTGACCATTGACATGACTCGAAAAGCAAACCATGGAAAATATAGGAATAAAATAAACGTTTATATAGACGTCTCAAAGGCTAACAAGAGGACAATTTCAGATTTGCAACAAGAAGAAAAAAATCCAAAAAAAATCAAAGGTCGAGAATCTAAAAAATAAAATTTGAAAAAACGTTCTTTTTTTCAAACGTCTGACAAGCATATATAAAATAACCATTACAACAAAAATTTAGTGTTAGAAAAAGTGGATAGTCTCAAGCGGGTGACAGCAAGAAAACTACGAGAACCGAACGTATAGGCTGAGAATTCGACGTTTCAGAAACGTTTCAACGTATATAGAAGAATGTCAAAACGTCAATTTCAAGAAGAGGACAGTCTCAAGTTGCGTGAATATCTAGTGAAACGCTTCAAAGGTTGGAAATCCGAGAATCGCGAATCCTACGAAAAGAAGCGTCAAGATCAACCTGTGATCGATGCCATCAGCGGTCTAGGTAAAGAAATTAAAAGTGTCACGGAACAAAATAAAAATTTGATCAACGAACTCGTACCACTTGCAGCTAAAATTTACATTGTACCCACGCCCATTTCGAGCATTCCTTCGACGCCGTTCGAACTGAAGGACGTACCACGACGTCAAGCTATAGGTAGCACGTTGTAGTCTTCTGATAAGATCGAGTTGGGACCTTTGGTTTTTGCTCAGATTACATGAGCACGGGGAAGTTCGACAAGGATGAAGTGTTCGGATTGTATCCGAGCATGGAAACCAACGAGGGTGTCGTGTGGAAGATTGGAAAATCGAAAGTCACCTTCGAAGGCAACGACATTAAAGTTAATTTAGGCGATAAGAATAGTTGGACCATATATCCGGGTACGGTAGGACTGTGGGAACTCGTTGCCAAAAAGCAGCCGAAAGATTACACCGACGAAGATTACCAGAGTTACAGGGAAATTGTAATCATGACGGATGCCATGTACAAGAACAACGAAGCCTCGCAGAATAGGGTGAAATCGAGCAGCGGTGAGAAGTACAAGAATCTCATCAAACCGATTTGGAACGAGGTGAAGAGTGAAAGCGGCGTCAAACGCTACAACACGTTACCCAAAGAATTCGTTTGGGTGGACGACGTGAGGAAACTCATCGACAGATTGTTGGTGATAGCCGGCGAAGAGAATGCAGGCAATCGTAATTTCTACAACGAGAAGGTTGGCATCGTGGACATGATCAGCACGAAACTTTCCAACTTCATCGTGAACGACGACAAGGGCATAGGTTACCTGATCAAAATTATCAACACGCTGCCTCCGAGATTCTGGAACGTGGCCGAAGGAAAGGGACTCGTGAACGACATCATCAACAAGTTACCTTTCGAGATGCATTTACCTGGCTACCAGTACTGCGGACCGGGTACCAAACTCGAGAAAAGTTTGGAGAGAGACAAGGGTGTGAATCCGTTGGACGCCGCATGCAAAGATCACGACATCGCTTACAACAACACTCGCACCGATCTGGATGCACGTCACGAAGCAGACAGAAAGTTAGAGCACGCAGCTTTCGAAAGATTCGTCAGCAGAGACGCTGCTTTGGGAGAAAGTGTTGCAGCATTGGGCACCACCATCGCCTTAAACACGAAACAAAAATTTGGATGGGGCGTGTAGAAATGAAAAAAAAATTCTCGAACCGTGAAAAAAATTTCTTCTGTATATAAATACCACTACGTGAAAAAAACTCCAGTTGTGTTTGTCATCATATAACAAAAATAAAATGAGTAAACAATCACTAGACGCCCAAGCATTAAAACAAATGCTAAATTCATCAGTCGAATATATAAAAATTCAGGAATTGGAAGTCGACAAACCTTACACGATAACTTCCGGTTCAATTGTTTCTACCCAGTATGGTCTGTAATGGTATAGTGGGGTTAAGCCACGATCGCGCGAGATGTTTATGAGGAAGCTGCTGTGCGGCGATCGCAACTTCAAGGTTAAAGTGAAAACCCACACTATATATCACAAATACTATTTTTGTGTCGCCCTTCTCGCACGAGAATGCAGGAGTCTACAAGCAAAGTCGACGAGAAGCGCGAGACAAAGCCCTGTAATAAATGTACACCCTATATGTATATGTATATAATGCGCACACAATTTAAAGGGTCCGTCAACGAATAGCACTCCGTGCCTTCTCCGTTGAGTTCATTCACACTCTCAATTACTATATCATCCACTCTTATTGTTTTGTCTTGCACTCACGTAAATACAATATTACTCCGGAGTACCTTTCACACCAGTCTATGGTTACCACGTGACGCGTATCTCATGCGCGTTTTTATTTACTGGCGCACAATAGATTTCAAGTAAGGTAAATTACAATTTAGTATGTTCAATCATCAACAGCGTATTGCATTGCACAAATATCATGTATTTCAAAATAACAATCAACACGTAAAAATAGTCCAATATCAACAAGGTCGACTTAAGTCAAATACTAATTTTACAAGAAACGTGCGTCCACGTCAAAATTCCAATAAACACGTCCTGCGTGTATAAATTTAACTGACTTCAACCATTCACTCCATTAACAATACGTATTCAATTCGTACATTGATCTTTCACTCGACCCATTCAAACAAAGATTTAACAATTAACGATACACTACAGCTCATGCGTTTACTACAAGCAAGTTTTCTTTTGCATCACGCTGATTTACTTTTACATTAACAATTTTGCATTTAAACAATATTACCCCCAATTCTCCTGATTCTTAATGCTACCGTGGAAAAAGGTGGAAAGGTGCAAAAGGAACAAACGTCCCGAATCAATTAATAAAGGGGAAATGAAGGTTCGTAAATTTTGCTTTTGCGACGAGGACTTCAACTCGACGCCCCTTTTTGACTACCAGGTCAAATCATCAAATACCAGCCTAAGGAACGCATCACAAGATTGGCAATAACTGCTATACTCGTTCGCTGCACAAAAGGTTCACTTGTTATGAATCACTTACAAAAACCAGAATCTTTAGCGACAAAAAAAATAGGTTTTTTTTTTTTTTGAACCAAAATATCAAGTAAGAATTAATTTGTTCTGTTCCCACCAATTTTAACGTGTAATTATCTTTCGTTAATTCACTTAAACGTTCAAGGCGTCCAAAAGGTGGCACGCAACAAGGGGAAAAAGGTGGGGAGGAAAACAGAGTGCAACAAAAGTTTTACGCGCAATGCTTATGCTTGATTAAAGGTAATACGACGTGGAACTTCTGCACAAAGATGTTATGTTCATTATCACAGCAGAGAGAATTTACGTACCTACGCCAAACCAACTTTGGCCTCAAAGTCCTTGCAATGCCGCTGCCCTATTCATGCCTTTGTCCTCTATGATATTGGCCCATTCCACAAATGGCAAAACGAGGAAGCTTCCGTCCGTCAATAAGGCACGCTGGGCACGTCTCTCGCTGGCTAAGTTGTGCGAAAGGAGTTAACCTTCTGGTTCCCGTCGGTACAAAAGTCGTTGAAGCACTGGCGAGGTGTTTTACGACCTGCGCGCTTGTACCACGTCTGCCGCAAGAGGCAGCACTGGTCAATGAGCTATCGAGGGCTAACGACCTCTGATAGCGGAAAATGAAACTAATATTTTACGTGAAATTTTCCAATTATGTAAGCGTTTGTAATATGTAGATATAAAAACGTTACAAATTTCCCCTGACTCCCAAAAAAAAAACACTCCCCAAAAATCCAAAAGGAACATATATACACTAAATAAGCTGAACAACATATAAAAATTAGTATCATTAATACCAAGTTCTTTCAGGAATGATCTAATCCCACTGAATTGATCCACACTCAAACTTCACACGCCTAAAACTTTTAGGTTACCAATTTTGAAAATAGTCACTCAAGGGTTCATAATGATGCATATAAGCATATTGTGGACGACAGAAGGCACCATACATCGTGTTTGCCTCCCGGTCAAACACCTAGATGTAACACTCTTCATGACAAGGTTGTGGAGTAACCAGCACACATTGCCTCTTTTTGCCGTAACCAAGGTAATCCGTACACTTGAAGATGGAAGAAAAAAAACTCGTAACCCTGACGATGGAGAAGGTTGGCGGTTCCATTAATAGTTTCAGGCAGCACACGCATCCTCGTAGAGCAAAAAACATAGAAAGAAAAAAGGGAACGCAATCAAAATCGAGATAAAGAAAGAAAGAAGAAGGAAGAAATAGGAAAGATGAGGAGAAGGTTACTACTGGAAGGAACAAGGAGATAGCATTATTACAAACGTACCGAGAATTAGGAGTTACCATGGGTCATAGCAAAATAAACAAATTTCATTCAAGAGAGCATGACTTTCTCTCATACATAGAATACACACAACATAATATTAACAGTCTTAATTCAATATCAAAGGTTATACAAGACACTTAGAGATATATATAGGTCAGCAATATTACTAACAAAAGGATATATACATATATATATATAGATACACTTATATCCAGTAACACTTATAAGGAAGATACAAAAATAATGTAATAGAATGAGCTTAATTAAGGATAAGAGTCATTAACGTGTGGCTGGAGAGGACCGAAGTTGCTGAGCTATGTAAATTAACCAAATCGTCAAATAGTGTTGATAGTGGGGTAACTATGACGAACGCGCTTGCTGATCGTGACCCCCAGAATGTGGAGAACTAGGGCGACGACGACATGTAGAAATCTGATGACCCCTCCGACGACAATACGTGCAAAAGGGGGAGGTATCCCGAGAAACAGTGCCCTGTGGGGTATGGGAAACGTGTGCCGTTAAGTTGACTGACGTGTTCCAATGGTCGATTTTACTGATTTCAAGGAAAAAATTTCCTTAGCATGTTGAGTAAGTTCTGCAAGGGACTGAGGGTGGCCTCGAAAAAGGAGACACCCCAATGAAACATGATTGAGGTGAAGGATTGTTTGTAACAAGGTATTTTCATCCCAAGACAGCGCTAAGGCGGAAGCCGAGGTGATTATATCACAAACGAAAGGATGTAATTTTTCATTGAACCGCTGAAGGCGGGTGACATGCTGATTAACCAGTAAAAGATACTGATGAGTGGGGACAAGACAGTTCCAAATTGTAGACTTAAGAGTTTCCCACGACAAAGATTGAGATAAGGCTTCCAACCAAGTATTCTCTAGAAAACCAGTGGTTCGACGAAAGGCGTTATGTAATACCCACTCAAGGGGAAAATGACCGTAACCAATGAGACGCTGTAAAGCGACCATAAAAAGATACAGGTTCGGCGGGTCCATGCCGTCACAAATCGGCAGAGCGTCAATTGCTCTGTTAAGGTTTTTCATTTTTATATTATCCAGAGGAGATTGGGAAGGCACAAAGGAACAGGAAGGCTGCGGGACAGGGAAGGAAGGGGAAGGTGAAGATGCCGTAGGGGGGGATGATGTCAATAATGGTCGGTTTGGCAAAACAAATAAAGGACGAGTTGGCAACTCGGGTAATCTATAAAAGGGTCGGGGAAGGGGATTAACTTGCAAGGGCGGAGCCGGTGGGGCCGATGGTACAGAAGGGATAGTACCCCCCGAAGGTGGCACGACAGGGAAGGACAACGCCGTCTGGCAACCAGCGTCGAGAACTTTACTGTCCTCAGGGGGGGCCATTATGCGGATACCCTATATAATATTAATCAAAAAACTAATTGATGAAAAAGGGGGGGTCGTAAATTAAAAGGGGATTACCGACAAAAGAGAGAAAGAAAAAGGAAAATAAAGAAAAAATTGTGATGTCTCGAGAATATATAAACTGCAGTAAAGGTGATGTTCAAGCAGCAGATCAAAATGCTAATCCAAAATTAACAATTTACTATATCACGTATGTCCAATGCTCTACTGGCAAATGTGGGTACCGGAGATCAAATGCTCCGCCGTCAAATTTGTACCACACCTAGTTACAATTTTCCCAAAAAAAAAAAAATATTATTGCAAAACAGTAAATATGTTAAAGAAAAAAAGGGTGAATTGCAAAAAAAATCAATTGACTCAAAATTGAGGGGGGGGAACAATTGGGGGGAAAAATTTTTGAGAAGTTGTATGATAACAATAGTAATGTTGCTACAACGGATCAAAAGGAACGATGCTCTGATACCAAATTTTGTAATGGTATAGTGGGGTTAAGCCACGATCGCGCGAGATGTTTATGAGGAAGCTGCTGTGCGGCGATCGCAACTTCAAGGTTAAAGTGAAAACCCACACTATATATCACAAATACTATTTTTGTGTCGCCCTTCTCGCACGAGAATGCAGGAGTCTACAAGCAAAGTCGACGAGAAGCGCGAGACAAAGCCCTGTAATAAATGTACACCCTATATGTATATGTATATAATGCGCACACAATTTAAAGGGTCCGTCAACGAATAGCACTCCGTGCCTTCTCCGTTGAGTTCATTCACACTCTCAATTACTATATCATCCACTCTTATTGTTTTGTCTTGCACTCACGTAAATACAATATTACTCCGGAGTACCTTTCACACCAGTCTATGGTTACCACGTGACGCGTATCTCATGCGCGTTTTTATTTACTGGCGCACAATAGATTTCAAGTAAGGTAAATTACAATTTAGTATGTTCAATCATCAACAGCGTATTGCATTGCACAAATATCATGTATTTCAAAATAACAATCAACACGTAAAAATAGTCCAATATCAACAAGGTCGACTTAAGTCAAATACTAATTTTACAAGAAACGTGCGTCCACGTCAAAATTCCAATAAACACGTCCTGCGTGTATAAATTTAACTGACTTCAACCATTCACTCCATTAACAATACGTATTCAATTCGTTAATTGATCTTTCACTCGACCCATTCAAACAAAGATTTAACAATTAACGATACACTACAGCTCATGCGTTTACTACAAGCAAGTTTTCTTTTGCATCACGCTGATTTACTTTTACATTAACAATTTTGCATTTAAACAATATTACCCCCAATTCTCCTGATTCTTAATGCTACCGTGGAAAAAGGTGGAAAGGTGCAAAAGGAACAAACGTCCCGAATCAATTAATAAAGGGGAAATGAAGGTTCGTAAATTTTGCTTTTGCGACGAGGACTTCAACTCGACGCCCCTTTTTGACTACCAGGTCAAATCATCAAATACCAGCCTAAGGAACGCATCACAAGATTGGCAATAACTGCTATACTCGTTCGCTGCACAAAAGGTTCACTTGTTATGAATCACTTACAAAAACCAGAATCTTTAGCGACAAAAAAAATAGTTTTTTTTTTTTTTTTGAACCAAAATATCAAGTAAGAATTAATTTGTTCTGTTCCCACCAATTTTAACGTGTAATTATCTTTCGTTAATTCACTTAAACGTTCAAGGCGTCCAAAAGGTGGCACGCAACAAGGGGAAAAAGGTGGGGAGGAAAACAGAGTGCAACAAAAGTTTTACGCGCAATGCTTATGCTTGATTAAAGGTAATACGACGTGGAACTTCTGCACAAAGATGTTATGTTCATTATCACAGCAGAGAGAATTTACGTACCTACGCCAAACCAACTTTGGCCTCAAAGTCCTTGCAATGCCGCTGCGATATTCATGCCTTTGTCCTCTATGATATTGGCCCATTCCACAAATGGCAAAACGAGGAAGCTTCCGTCCGTCAATAAGGCACGCTGGGCACGTCTCTCGCTGGCTAAGTTGTGCGAAAGGAGTTAACCTTCTGGTTCCCGTCGGTACAAAAGTCGTTGAAGCACTGGCGAGGTGTTTTACGACCTGCGCGCTTGTACCACGTCTGCCGCAAGAGGCAGCACTGGTCAATGAGCTATCGAGGGCTAACGACCTCTGATAGCGGAAAATGAAACTAATATTTTACGTGAAATTTTCCAATTATGTAAGCGTTTGTAATATGTAGATATAAAAACGTTACAGGTACCAAGGTGCGTCTGTTGCTCAACGGACAATACAGTCTATTTTTACCAGATCGATACGCTATCATGTTATCCGACGAGAAGCTACCTATTTTAATAAAGAACAAAACTCAAATCGTGTACAAGGGGACAAAGGAACTTCTTGGCAAGAAAACGAAGCACGTAATAGAATTTGTTTAATCACAGACACCCACCCCCGGAATATATATATATAAATAACATACCATGAAAAAAAAATGACAACTTGTATAACTCAACTTCCTCCCGAAGTGTTGCACAAAATATTTACGTTCACGTTCGACGGGGATGTAACTAAACTCATAGACTTGTGTAAAGTAACGCCAGAATTTCGTTCACCGTGCAAAATGATTTTCATGGATCACCTCCGAGAAATAAGCGGAATGAAAAAAATGTTCCGATCCCCAGAGACTCTCTTTCGAGCCGCAAACAAAAAAATTGACGATAGGTTAGACGAGCTGCACGAGTGGAGGCAGGGGAGAACAATATTTACCGAAGACTGGTACGCGTCGAACATTGAAACTGTCGATCTTGTAAACCACATGATAGCATTAGGCGAAGCAAAAACTTTTTTTCTTTCCCAGAATACATATATATAAATAACACATCGCCACCTATTCTGAGTGAGACGATATAAATAACACACATCGTAAACCTAACGGAAAAAAAAGTTGTTCTCTTTCCCAGATAACATATAGCATCAAAAAAAAATGAAGCCCAAGGGTGTCGTGTACCAGATACCATACTCCAATCTAAAAAATCTAGGTGCCATGGATGGCTTACTCACCAAGAAACAACGCGAGAAGAAACGTTCTTGCTTGACGAAAGGACACGGAATGAAATTACTGCTCACCACACCTCAATTGAAAAGATTGCAGCGTTCGCGGAAACAGCAAAAGATCGGAGGTTTCATATTCAGCATCCCGGCCATCCTGGCAGCATTGGGAGCCGTTGGAAGTT
Organism: Lepisma saccharinum; assembly: GCF_977018435.1. Classification (NCBI taxonomy): domain Eukaryota; kingdom Metazoa; phylum Arthropoda; class Insecta; order Zygentoma; family Lepismatidae; genus Lepisma; species Lepisma saccharinum. Next base: position 69,868,843 of record NC_139246.1, on the reverse strand, counting down.
TGGCTATGGGTAGCGCCGCCATCGCGAAAACCGTCATCGACTCGAAGAAGAACAAGGCGGAATTGGAAGAACAGAAACGTCACAACCTGGCCATGGAGAAGAAGGGGAAGGGTGTCATGAAAAAGTTTAAAAAAAAGAAACAGCACTCACCAACCGAGACATTGAATCTCTGATCAAACCGTTACAAATCAAACACTTCAGAGGAGTTTTCATGTCCGACTCGTTACCTTCAACCGTTAAAAATAGAGAATGTGGAGTAGTCAACTTGGACAGTCAAGAAAATCCAGGCACGCATTGGATATGTTACCACAAAAATGATAAAGCATTCGTTTTCGATTCTTTCGGAGGTGTTCCACCTACAAATTTAGTTCATTATCTGAAAACGAACAATCCTATATACTACAACGAAGAACGCATTCAAAATTTCGGAGACGTCAACTGCGGTCATCTCTGTCTCTCCATGCTCGCCTTTCTCTCTAAAATAAATAACCCTACGATCGAAGATTTCCAGAAAGCATTGTGGAACCTCAAACAGCATGACGATGGGAGTGTTCCATCTCACAAGCGAATCTTCGATCTTGAAACTCACGCTGAACGACGACATCGTCTATCCTAAATCCATAGCTCTGCGTGCATTCTACAGCATGTACCTCATACCTAACGTCACGCAGCACAACAACAAAATTAGTGTCGGAAGCGAACATATCGTCGTCACGCCAGATCAATTCCTAAATTCTTGGCCATCGAAACTTTGAACGTTCACTGCAACGTGGCCGAAGGCATGATCACGAAATCCTCGGACGGATTGTTGGGAAGTCACAAGCAGACGGGAATCATAGCCACGTTCAAACCCAGTTCCGAATTCATGGAACCGATCATCTACACACCTTCTTCGCCGATCTATTTTCCAGTATGTCGCAACCGCATAGACAACATAGAGTTGGTGGTGACGAACGAGAAAGGAGACGTGGTGGATTTCGCAGGTGCAACGACCACGGCCATCCTGGAGATCAACGTATAATAAATAACACACATAGCGAAAAAAAATGGAGCAAATCGAAAGTTACGAATTGCAATCTTTCCCTCCCAACCGTCGCACGTTCGCCAATTTGAACGAAGCGAACCGGGAGATCGAATACGACGTGGACGTAGGCGACGGGTTCGTTCATCCTCACAGAGCGGACCTTTACCTTCAATTCGACGTGGTGAAGAAAGAAAGCGGAGAAGAGTTCCCCCCAGCAGCAGCAAATTTGATACTCGTGGACAACTTCGTGCCTCACCTGTTCTCGCAGGTGGAGGTGAGGAAACACAACAACGTCATCGACGGAATCGATTATCCAGGCATCACGTCGACGGCAGTGGGAACATTGAAATTATCCAAAACGGACGCAGATACTATCAGGCGGGAGGTTTCGAAGCGGGAACCAAAATATCGACGAGAAGTCACACGGTGCTCTTTCCCATGCGTTTGCTTCCGGGCTTCTTTTCGGACTACAAGGAGATCATGTGGAAGGGAGGACTGAGGATCAGCTTTCGAAGAGCGGCCAACGACAACGACGCACTGATGCGATACGCTACTTTGGGTCCGGACGGCACCACGCCGCTGCCCAACACATTACCCGAAGAAGCCAAGTGCGTCATCCGGAGCATAAAGTTGAGAATGCCGGTGGTGGAATACGAAACGAACTACGCCCTCAAGTACAAAGCGGAGATCTTGAAAAGTCCGCAGTTACCGGTTTCACTTTCACGGTTACCAGTGCGTGCAGAAGATAGCATCGGGAAGTCACATGGAATTCGACGTGACGACTCAGTTCAACAACATACAGTTCGACATGCCAGATTTCGTCGTAGTGCTCTTTCAGACCGGGAGGGACCAGAATCAGGAAAAAGATTCCAGCAAATTCGACGACTGGAAGATCAAACACGTTTATCTCAAGAATGGAAAGAACGAAGTGTTCCCGCGCGAGAATTACAACCTCGACATGACCAAAGATGATTATCTCAAATTTTACGAAGCGTTTTCTGCTTACAAGCGCGTGACCGAGGGAAGCATCGACATGTACTACACCCGCTTGAGACTATCCACTTGTTCTAACACTCACTTTTTGTTGTAATGGTTATTTTATATATGCTTGTCAGACGTTTGAAAAAAGAACGTTTTTCAAATTTTATTTTTTAGATTCTCGACCTTTGATTTTTTTTGGATTTTTTTCTTCTTGTTGCAAATCTGAAATTGTCCTCTTGTTAGCCTTTGAGACGTCTATATAAACGTTTATTTTATTCCTATATTTTCCATGGTTTGCTTTTCGAGTCATGTCAATGGTCACGAAACCGAAATCGTCGCTGTTCCAACAGTGGGAGCAGAATTTAGAAAATAGATTGTAATTCATATCAGCCCCTACGTAATCATCATGTGCGTGTTTTAAATTGGTGTGGTCTTGTCGAAACAAGCAAATAAAATTAACATTATCGCGTAGCAGTTGTTTCGGAACCTTGGAAAAAGTTTGTGCCAGGTAGAAACAATCTAATCCTTTGTGACGTCCTCGAGTGAAAAAATTACGAATCTCGTTTTGATTTTCCAAGATCATGTCGTCGAACACCACACCGGAATTCTCAAGACAATCGTCCAGTGGAATGATTTCAGATGCGAAAGTTGCAATGCCCAGTCCCTCGTACAATTTCATAAGTTGCTGGTATTTCGGTTGTTCGAGACTTTTCGAAAATACGTAGGGGTGTCTGTTTTCCCAGTATAACCAATTGGGTGCGAGGATAAAATTATCAATGAGCAGTGTCGTCTTTCCGCATCCCGAAGGTCCTACGATCAGAAATCGTATGCTATCGGGGAGCAATTCGCCGTTCCTTTTTTTTGTTTGACTCTCCGAATCAGTTAAACGTTTAACAACATTCCACGTACTCATAGAATCACTTCGTTCGAATCGATCCAACTTGTTTCCGGAAGTCCCAGCCATTTCACCAAAAGTTTGTCACCTCTCTTTCGCTAAACCTTTTCGATAAGGTACGTGTCGGGGTATTTAGTTTTAGAGAGTTCCTCCTCGTAGAAGCGCCCCAATAAAATTTCACCGCCACTGTCCTTTATTATATACGTGTGACGGTTCCCGGGTAAAACTCGAACGACGGTAAAAAGTTCCGTGCTCCAATTTCGTGTGAAAACCCTGTCGAACGTTCGCTTCAATTTACTGATCCTCACCTGGTCTCCAATTTTGTATTTCGGTCTTTTTGTCGTGGGTGTGAACTTTGAACAGTAAACGCTAGAAATTAAACGCTGCTCGTCGGACTTGGTAACGTCAGCTGGCTTCATGCCTATCATTCTGTGCACCGTGTGATTATAGTCGTTAACGAGTTCTGGAAGAATTATGACCCACTTGTAGCTTCCCTGAAGCGTAAGGCGTGACCACATGCTCGATTTCAGAGTGCGATTAAATCTTTCCACGATGCTGGCTTTGACGTCACTGAAGGTCGAGTAATGTTGAACGTCGTGTTTCCGAATACACTTTTGGAATACGGCATTGTAGAATTCCTTCCCCTTGTACGTGTGCAGAAACCGAGGTCGTCTGCCGCTTTCGCGAAATATTAACTTAAATGCTTCCGTGACGCATGTTCCTGTTTTCGCCTTCAAAGGTAGAGCCCATGCGAATTTCGAAAATGTGTCTATGACAGTGAGGAGGTACTTGTTGCCCTTGTTCAATTTATGAACATTTTTTAACGTGCCGCTACTCATCTCCACGAGGTCACTTTCCCAGAGGTCATCGATGCCCTTGTTTACCACCGCTAAACGTTCGTAGTTGCGGCGTGCAGGTTTATGCAATTCTACGACGATGGCATGCCAAGATATTTTTTTTTATAGATTACGTTTGAAGAGAAGCACGAGCGTGATGGGATTCATAGAGGGTGGCACCTCGCTCGTGTTTTGAATGATCAGCTTATCGCCGGCACTCACGTCGAAAACGGTAAGATCTTCGTCTTCGTGTATTTCATATATGTTGTGCGTTTCGTTCCAACGTGCCAGAGGAATGTTTCCTGCTTTCTGGACACCACGATTCGATATCAAGGTCATGGTGGGAACGCTAGCTTTTCTGCCGTGAGACCAGTATGAAAATTCGTTTATCTGAATCGTGCCATCGAGGAGAAACGTGTAGTACTGATGATAAGGATGTAACATGTACAGTTTGTTACCTTCGAAGAAACGTGGAGATTCTCTGTTGATTCGCTGTTGATTTCGATGGCTTGCAAGGTGAACAATTTGGCGATTTTAGTGTCCACGCTGAGCAGATTACTGTGAACGTGTCCAAGTTTATTTTCCATGGGCAACAAATGCTCGACTATGGTATCCGTTATGGCAGAAAATGACGGTTTGATTTTCACCTCCACGTTCAACTGCTTGTAGTTTTCCTTCAGTTCTTGCAACTTGGCACCGAAAGAGGCCAGCGTCGATTCCTGCGTGGATTCCAACACTCCAACTTGATCTTTGATGTTGACGACAATGTTCTGAATGTTCTCGACTTGATTCAATTTCGAGCTTTTATCGGTAAGATCGTTCACGACGCTTCGCATTTCTGTAAACTGCGTGTGAAGATCCGCGACGCTCTGCGAAGAGGGCAGCATCGACACCAGAGAATTAATTTCATCTCGAATCTGTTCCACGTTTGCCGTTTCCGTTTCCAGTCGTTTCAGCATTCGAGATATGTTTCTTTTCAAAGCGTATAATTCTCTGGAGGTGGGGAGATTGGCCACCGTACTTTCGAGATCGCTCAATGAACTTTTGATGTCGCTCGAATCGGATAATGCCGTCACCGCCGTTTTCAATTTTTCCAAATCTTCCTTCGAAGGCACGCTCGTCCGTAACGATTCCAAGTCACCCTGTATGTTGTCCAGTACGTGATGAAAATGAGCAAGGTTCGATTCGACGTTCAAATTTTCTAAATATTCCATCTTCTGCTGAACCGTGCTTAACGTGTCTTGAATGCTCGTCAACGCGTTCGCTTGAACGTGAATATTTTTAATTTCTTCGTTGATCAACTCCAGAGACGCCTGAAGCGTAGCGATGGTGGTTTGAATGTGTTCGAAATCTTGATAAGCCCCCAATTGAATTTTTATGTTCGCAACGCTTTTACCGATGACCTGCAGTTCGTCTGACGATGGTAGGTTCGTCATGGTATCTTCCAAAGCCTGTATCTTGGATTTAATTTCTTCGAACGTTCTGGTGAATTCTTCTTGTAATTTGGAAACGACGACATGCAAGCGTTCTACATCAATGTCATTCACAACTGTTTGAAGTTCAGAGAAATTCTTTTCGATTGCGGAATTTCGTTCTTCGATTTCGAGTTTCAATTTTTTCAAATCTTCTTTTTTCGATTGAAATTGCTGTAATTTGGCCAAATCATTTTGAAGCGAATCCACGCTCAACTGTATATTTTGAACGTTGTCGTAAGAAGGTACGTCAACATAATTTTTTATGGGCGTTTTCAGTTCGGAATCGATTTTCAGAATGGGGTCGAGACATTGCGTTTGGAGCGTAGCGATTTCCGACTCTAAACTTTTGTTTAAGGTCTCCTGCAAAGCGATCAAATCGCTCCTCAACTTTTTAATTCGAACATCCAACATGAGAATCTCTTCTCCGTGGTCTACACGCTTGGTGTGGCCGAAAATGTCGTTAGGCATTTTTTGTTAACGGTTTGTTTATAATGGGATAGACGATTCGTAATTCTACGAAGAGAGGAATGAGTTTGTCGTAATCTCCGAGGAGTTCCACGTAAAGACAATCTCCTGCTGAAACATCGTACACCATGTTAGAAAGCACCTTGTCGTGCTTCATTCGAAAAATGTTCTTGCCGCTAGAAATTTTAATATTTCGCCCTTCGTTCTCCGGATTCACCGTGATTTGAAGTTTCCCGTCGATCGGAATTTCGTAAAAATGTAAATTGTTATTGAAGACGTAAAACATCTTGCCCACATCATCATCCAATTTCGTCCAAATACTGTTGAGGTGAAAGATCAACAGACCGTTGAGTTTGGATAACATGGAAGGTAAGAGGTTATTGGAATTTGGTGGTGCAGTTTTCATGATGGTCTGTTTTCGGAAACCAAAAAGATTCATTGTCCTTGTTAGTTATTTAAATTTTCTATATGGTGTAGATCGAATAAAAAAATAGAAGATTTTCCTCTGCAGCGATGCAATTCAAAAGGCTCGAACATGTAATTATGTCATTAGATCATGATGAAGAAGAAAAAAGTAAGAGTTGAATTTAATGAGCCTCGTTTAGAGCGAGCTTAACGACATAATAACAACTTCCAACTTTTCATCGCCCGAGGGCTTCCTCTTCTCCTCTTTTCCTCCATATGGTTTTTGAAGAATGGCAAAAGACAGCGGACTTCATGGTTATGGGGTTACAGTTAACACACGTCACATTTATCGCTTCCATTGCAGTGGCCCCACTCTCTCGTGTGGATTTGACAATCGAGAACACGTAACTTGTTGTCTCTTGCATCCAATGCTACCTTGGTTACGCGCGTCGTATATAGTTCGTGTAATTTATTTGCAATACGATGATCGGTGCTAAGTTTTCTTTACCTTGAAACAGGCATTCTTTGTAGTCTTTCATGCTAAATTTACTGGTACTTATTTTCCCCACCCCTTTCGCTTTCTTGATCTCTTTTTCTTCTGCAATCTTGACGCAGTACATTTTGGCACGAAGCCCCGCAAATTCGCTGATGTACTTCCCGCCAACTTCGTCTTTAAACTTTCCTATGGTCATTTTATTTTCTGTCGAATGCAAGTGATGGCCTGATGGTAAGTTGCTAAAATCAAAAAGATGCTTCATCGAACCCAGATCATGTTCGAGGCTTGGTGTTTGGATTAGAAAAACGAAGCTATCCGTGTCAATGTAACATATTTCAATGTTATCTCCATAAAAGGGTTGAAACTGATTGTAGTACGATTGGTACATGTGCAATTTAGAGAGTTCAAGGACGGTGGCACCTATGGCAATCGGCTTGTTGAGCATCACTTGCTTCTTGTTCTTCTCGACGAATATCAGATTCTCGTCGAAAATGGTGAAGTTTTTCAAGTAGGGGGACGCGACGATTTTCTCGAATTTCTTTTCGTCCGTGACCAACGTTGCGTCGATGTAATTGCGCACATTCGCAATCGTCTTGCCGTAGATGGCGTTGTTGAATAGTTTGTACAGATCCTTGTCTGCAGGCGATGTTGATTGCGCTCTGCGTTGCGTGTTCTCGGCTATGTAGGGTTCGAGCCACTTGCTCTGTCGGAACTTTAATCCTCTATGTACTTTCTTCAGCTGCAAGCCGTGACTCACGTAAAATTGGAGGAGTCGGTAGTGCAGAACGTAATTCCGCTTGTTCTCCAAGCTTAGTATTAGTTTTGGCTCCGATCCTCCTCCAGGTGGCTTCTCTTTGGTGGGGGCCAGAACCAATCCGTGATTTTTCTCGTGAAGCGTTTCGGGATAATCGAGATCCACTTCCAAGAAACAGTCCCATTCGTTATTTTCGCTCCAGTTGAGAAAATCCTCGCAGGAGAGTTCCTCTTCGGTCATCCACACGTAGTCGCTTATGGGAAGACACTGGGACATGGAATGGCCATACAAGTTGTTGACATCCCAGTAGACAATGTAGGTGTTGAGCGTCGATGCATCGTAACCAGGCGTATGAGAATTGTTTGCGAGATATGGCGCCGGGGACATTGGACGATGCCACCGCGTATCGCACTCTCCATGAAGGCATACTGTTCTTTCTCTGCGATGAGCCCCAGTTCCACGTTGGTGTATTTCATCATAGATTCCCAAGTCAATCCCGGCGTCGTGAAGAAATACGCAGGATCCAACTTGTAGATCGAGATGCATCTCTTGCGAAACGATTCGAAAATATCCATGAGAAGTGTCACGTCTAATTTAAGATAGAGATCGTGATAATCACGAAAAGCTTGGCAATTGAAGGCCGTCCACACACTACGAGCGTGTTCGTAGTCCTCTTCGGAACAGACGTCCTCCGTGAGATGAGAATAAAATGCCTCCCGGGGTGGAAGTTCCGTCTCGTCAAATTTGTCGAAATCGTTGACGTACTCGTAGGGGTAGACGCCCTTGCGACGGAACAGATTCAAATTCTCATCTCCCGAAAACATTTGCTTGGTGGCCACAAGATCTTCGTCGCCAAGTTGAGATGCAAGGGTGGCGAGGCTGGAGGACAGGAAATTGTAAGAGTCCAGGATTCTTACTTCCACAATTCCTTCTTCTTCGAGAGGGATCCACACTCTCACTGCAATATACTTCTCGCTCGTTCTAGGGATGATGCTGATTCGAGTCGTGATATTGTACAACTCTTTGATGAACAGATGCGTATCGTATTTTTCCGTGTAATGCAGAAACACGGCAACAAAATGCGACTCCTTAATTTTAAGATTGCACGAATTACAGATGGTGTTCAGGAATAATCCATTCTGGTGGTAATGGTGTACGACCTTGTGATTTTCGGGGTTGGAAGCCTGGTTTCACTCCGCACATCTTGTCGCCGTGTCATGTCCCCGTTCTTGTTCCGTTGTCAGAGCAGGTGGAGAAACAGTAGTCCAATAAGGCCGGTTCTGAAACCTCTTGTGAGGAGCTGAAGTGAGGAGCTTGCCTTAATGGATTTCTCTCGTAAGGCATGAGCTCTATTTGATGGCGCAGTGTTGCTAGCTTCTTACTCGAAAAAATCACCAAGGTTTTTGGGGTAACCTAACCTAAAACAAGGAGCTGGCAACGTTTTTCTCGCAGTGTTACCAACTCCTCACTCAAAAAAAAATCACCAAGGTTTTTTTTCTTGGTCTAACGTAACCTAAAGCAAGGAACTGGCAACCTTGCTTGAGGCTTGCCTTACAGTGCATAAAGCAAGGTTGCCAACCCACTGGTACTTTTGCCATAGCCTTTTACAAGAAAAAAAGAGAGGGGGAAGAGTTAAACAACCGACAGCTTACCCACAGCTTTTTTTTGCTCTAACCTAGCCTAAAGCAAGAAGCTGGCAATTTTGCTTGTGCAATCAACCCGGTTGACCGCCCTCAAGTAAAAATCAGCGTTGCCAACTCCTCACTCGAAAAAAAAATCACCAAGGTTTTTTTGGTCTAACCTAGCCTAAAGCAAGAAGCTGGCAATTTTGCTTGTGCAATCAACTTGGTTGACCCCCCTCAAGTAAAAATCAGCATTGCCAACTTCTTACTCGAAAAAAAATCACCAAGGTTTTTTTGGTCTAACCTAGCCTAAAGCAAGGAGCTGACAACTTTTCTTGAGGCTTGCCTTACAGCGCATAAAGCAATTTTTGCCAACCTACACACACTAAACAAGGAGAGCCGACAACAAATATGTACTGCCGTAAAAGAGAGAGAGGGATGGATGGTAATATAGTATGTGTGTGCGTGTGCGCGTATAATATGTAGCATTATTAACTAGAGTGTGTTGGCAATTTACTTACAACTAAAAAAAAAAATAGAGATGCCAACTTTGCTGTAAGATGAAGAGAGAGAGAGAGAGATTTATGGCCGGCAACAGTAATGAGCGAATGCGCCATATCGTAATTTTCCAACTCCGTATATCGTGACCTTTGTAAACCTCTCTCGGGGGAATATTGTGACGCAAACAAACAAACAAAATAATAATTGTTGTTTTTAGGATGCCTGGCCCCTATAACCTCGCCAGGGTGCGTGGTGCCCAACCAAAAATGTAAAAGTTTTCTAATGGCTGCGGTTATAGATTACCGCACCTCTGTAGAGTTTCACGTGTTTTTTTTTCTATCTACAATCATATTTTTCTTATATATTTTTTTAATTTTTTTACAGAGTTGATTAAAGCACATATTTGAGGAAAACAATGCCACCCATATATAAATAAACCCCTCAAACTAACACTAATTAGAATTAGCCTACAAAATTTTTCTCGTAAGGTATTTTTTTTGTAAACACTCTACCACCAACAGATCACATATAAATAAACATACCCCCCAAAAAAAATGCAATCTGAGAAAAGTTGCCCTGTGTGCAAGATAACCATACCAAGCCAAAATTTTGCAAGACACTGTCGTACCTGCGCACCTGGTAAGCGTGTAACCGCTAAAAAACCATGTCCCAGGTGCGGTATACATATTACTATTGATAATTTGAAGAGGCATATAACATCATGCAAAGTTGTCGTCGGAGCACCTGTTCCCCAACCGTCGACCAGCTCGACCAAGAGGAAGGCAGAAGCAGCCTCCATCAATGCACCACCCACGAAACGCGTCAAGCCTGTGGCGAAAGCGAACCAGTCTGCTTTCCAGCAGTTGTTAGAGGACTTTGTCATCACTTCGGAGGGCTCATGCGACGTACGTAGCTTTTTGGAGAACGTGCAAGCCAAAATCATTTCCATCCTCGGCGATGCGCTTGCAACGCACTCTACTAAATTCTACGCATCGCTACGTTGCCAGTACAAGAAGCCGTCTGACGAAATTTACAGCTTCTGCCACAATACGAAGGCGAAGACGCTGCATCTGGCGGATGTCGACAACCTCGAGGTCATCTACAACCAGTTTGCCGATGAGCTGGTGGCAAAACAAGAAGAACATCAAGCTAAAGGCTCGGGGGGTTCGCTGTGTGGCGAGCCTCACGAACTGCGCGTCAAACTTTCCAAGTTTGTACCTCTCTCAGCCTCCAGCTACGTCCCCTTACCACCTACCATTGTGGCAAAGAAGGCCGTCCTGAACATTCAGAACAGTGACGCCAAGTGCTTTCTCTGGTCGGTGCTTGCAGCGTTGCACCCTGTCGACCGGAAAAACCAACCACGCCGAGTTAACCACTACCTACCCTATGAGGCAGAGCTGGAAGTTGCCATGGCTGGGATCGACTACCCGGTGGCGCTTTCGGACATTCGAAAGTTCGAGGCTCGTACACACAACCCTCGGTTGGCCATCAACGTTTACGGTCTCACTGACGAAAATGCGGTGTACCCCATCCGGGTGAGTGACGTAAACAACAATGATGCTCGAGAAATCCATCTCCTACTTATCAAGGACGAGACCCATCACCACTACACTCTTATTCGTTCCCTCTCCCGGTTGGTGTCGAGCCAAACAAGCAAACACGAACACCACATAGAAGTTTGTCGCAGGTGCTTGTCAACTTTTGATGATCGAGAACAGCAGGACTACCAACATGTTCGAGGCTCCAACATCGCTGCAGAGAAGCTTGCCAGCCACAAGATCTACTGTAGTAACAACGAGCCTGGTGTGGCAGTCTTGCCCAAACCTGGCACCGTGGAGCGTTTCCACATGCACGGTGCCATGGTGGAGCATCCCGCTATCATCATCGCGGATTTCGAGGCCTTCCTCAAACCCCTGTCCACTTGCGATCCAGATCCCGAAGTTTCTTCCACCACCCCTTACCAACTCCACGAGGCTTCGAGTTATGCATACGTTGTGGTGCGACGTGACCAGCATATTGCCCCCGAGCCCTACGTGTACCGTGGTCCCGACGCAGCCAAACACTTCCTCGAGAGGATGGTTGTCGAGGCCAATGAGATAGGGAAGGTACTGTTGGCCCCCAAGTCTATGCTCCCACTGTCCCCCGATGATCAGCGTAGACACGACGAGTCCATCGCTTGCCCTGTCTGCGTCAAGAAGTACACTGCCAACAATCGTAAAGTCCAACACCATGATCACTTTGACGGTAGGTATGTTGGTCCTTGGTGCAACGGATGCAACCTCATGGCCCGGGACCCGCGATTTACCCCTGTGTTTTTTCACAATGGCTCGGGATACGACTTCCACCACCTCGTCAAGCATCTTGGGTACGACGACATGCGAATCAACGTCCTGGCGCAGAACGAGGAGCGTTACATCAGCGTGAGCAAGTGGGTGCGAATCCCAGGATCACACTCTACCGTCGAGCTTCGCTTCCTCGACTCCCTGAGGTTCCTCCCGGCCAGCCTCGATGCTCTCGCAGGGAAGCTTAGCGACGAGCAAATGCTCATCACCTCCGCGAACTTTCCGAACTTGGACGCAGGTCTCTTCAGGCGTAAGGGGGTCTATCCCTACGAATACGTCACAGATCCTTCCAAGTTCGCGGAGACGACGCTACCTCCTCGAGCAAACTTCTATAGCAAGCTGCGAGGCTCGGGCATCTCTGAGGATGACTATCACCACGCCCAGTCCATGTGGCGCGAGCTGGATTGCCAAAATCTCGGGGACTACCACGACGCCTACCTCAGACTTGACGTGACGCTCCTTGCCGACGTGTTCCAGACGTTCCGTGCGACCGCAATGAAGATCTACAAGCTGGACCCCGCCTACTTCTACAGTCTCCCCGGACTGGCGTGGTCAGCCATGTTTCTGGTGACGAAGATCAAGCTGGAGCTTCTTTCGGACGTAAACATGATGCTGTTTGTGGAACGTGCCGTGCGGGGTGGAATGGTCCAGGTGTCGCAGCGACACTCGTGCGCCAACAATCACCACATGTCCACCGGTTACGACCCCTCACAACCGTCCAGCTACATCATGTACACGGACGTCAATAACCTCTACGGACACTCCATGATGCAGCCACTCCCCTTTAGAGGCTTCGAGTGGGCTGACCCTTCCAACTTCGACGTCGAAAGCTTCGACGATTCGGAACATGGGTTCTTCGCCGAGGTGGACCTTGAGTTCTCCGAGAAGCTGCAGGATTTGTTCTGCGATCTTCCCCCTGTACCCGAGTTCAAGTGTCCACCCGATTCCAACCAGAAGAAGCTCGTCATGGATTTCGAGCCCAAAGAGCGTTATGTCTTGCATTACCAGAATCTCCGGTGGTTGATGCAGCGAGGGGTCACGGTCCGTGCAGTTCACCGCATCCTCAAGTTCGAGCATTCTCCATGGTTGAAGCCATATATTGAAGTCAACACCAAACACCGCACTGCAGCCACGTCCGAACTTGATAAGGATTTCTTCAAGCTTATGAACAATGCGGTGTTTGGCAAAACTATGGAGAATGTACGGAATCGCATGGACATAAAATTGGTAACGAGGAAAGCACAATGTCGCAGGCTCGTAGCAAACCCATTATTTAAATCGAGGACTATTTATAATGAGCAGCTTGCTCTGGTGCATATGAGGAAGGGTGAGGTAAAACTCGACAAGCCAATTTATGTTGGTGCCTCAGTATTAGACCTGAGCAAGCTGCACATGTTCGAGACGTACTACGACATATTACGCCCACATTATAGCCACAACATCTCGCTTCTCTACACGGACACGGACAGCTTGGTGTACCACGTCCACTCAGCCGATGCATACAGGGATATAGTCACGGTACCAGCTTTGGTTAACCTTTTCGACACCTCGGGCTATCCCCAGCCGAACCAGTACGGCATCCTGCCCCGAAACAAAAAAGTGCCTGGCAAACTCAAAGACGAGAAGGACGGTGATGTAATTCTCGAGTTTGCAGGTCTTCGCGCCAAGGCCTATGCCATCAAAGCCGAGGGCAGCGTTACCAAGAAGGCCAAGGGTGTCGGCAGACAGGTGGTTCGGGAGCATCTCGCATTCGAGGACTTCGTCGATTGCCTCAATACCAGGTCGTCGGTTCTAAGAGAAGAACAGCGCATCCAGAGCGTCGGCCATATCATCACCACAAACAAAGTTAGAAAAATTGCCCTGGATCCCAACGACGACAAGAGGTGCGTTCTCCAGTGTGGAATCCACACACTGCCGTGGGGGCACTATCGCTTAGCAGAAAGCAAAACCTGCAACATGTGCCCATCTTCAACAGAAGATTCATAAAACAAAACAAAACAAAAAAAAAACAAACAAAAAAAAAAACAAAAAAAAACACTGACAGTCATTACAAAAAACTTTGACCGTATTTTAAATAACCAGCATAATATGAATCTCTTTGGTTTCCGAAAACAAAGCAACATGGAGACTGTACACCACACGACGACAGATCATGAATTTCTACCTTCCATGTTAACTAAACTCAGCGGTCTACTGATTGTTCACCTTAACAGCATTTGGACGAAATTGGATGACGATGTGGGCAAGATGTTTTATGTCTTCAACAACAATTTACATTTCTACGAAATTCCGATCGATGGGAAACTTCAAATCACCGTGAATCCGGAAAACGCAGGCGAAATCAAAATTTCTAAAGGCAAGAACATTTTTCGAATCAAGCACGACAAGATGCTTTCTAACATTACGTACGATGTTTCCGCAGGAGATTACCTGTACGTGGAACTCCTCGGAGATTACGACAAACTTATTCCTCTCTTCGTAGAATTACGAATCGTCTATCCTATTATAAATAACCGTTAACCAAAAATGCCTAACGACATTTTGGGCAACACCAAGCGTGTAGACCATGCAGAAGAGATTCTCATGTTGGACGTTCGAGTTAAGAAGTTGAGGACCGATTTGATCGCTTTGCAGGAAACCTTAAACAAAAGTTTAGAGTCGGAAATCGCTACGCTCCAAACGCAATGTCTCGACCCCATTCTGAAAATCGATTCCGAACTGAAAACGCTCATAAAAAATTATGTCGACGTACCTTCTTACGACAGCGTTCAAAATATACAGTTGAGCGTGGATTCGCTTCAAAATGATTTGGCCAAATTACAGCAATTTCAATCGAAAAATGAAGATTTGGAAAAATTGAAACTCGAAATCGAAGAACGAACTTCCGCAATCGAAAAGAATTTCTCCGAACTTCAAACCGTGGTGAACGATATTGATGTAGAACGCTTGCATGTCGTCGTTTCCAAATTACAAGAAGAATTCGCCAGCACGTTGGAAGAAATTAAATCCAAGTTGCAGACTTTGGAAGATACAATGACGAACCTACCATCGTCGGACGAACTGCAGGTCATCGGCAAGAGCGTCGCGAACATAAAAATTCAATTGGAGGCTTATCAAGATTTCGAACACATTCAAACCACCATCGCTACGCTTCAGGCATCCTTGGAATTGATCAACGAAGAAATTAAAAATATTCACGCCGAAGCGAGAGCGTTGACGAGCATTCAAGACACATTGAGCACGGTTCAGCAGAAGATCGAATATTTAGAAAATTTAAACGTCGAAACGAATCTCGCTCATTTTCATCACGTACTGGACAACATACAGGGTGACTTGGAATCGTTACGGACGAGCGTGCCTTCGAGCGAAGATTTGGAAAAATTGAAAACGGCCGTGACGGCACTATCCGAATCGAGCGACATCAAAAGTTCGTTGAGCGATCTCGAGAGTAAAGTGGCCAATCTCCCCACCTCCAAAGAATTACATGCTTTGAAAAGGAACATATCACGTATGCTGAAACGACTGGAAACGGAAACGGCGAACGTGGAACAGATTCGAGACGAAATTAGTTCGCTGGTGTCGACGCTGCCCACTTCGCAGAGCGTCGCCGACCTTCACACGCAGTTTACAGAGATGCGAAGCATCGTGAACGATCTTACCGAGAAGAGCTCGAAATTGAATCAAGTCGAGAACCTTCAGAACATCGTCGTCAACATCAGAGATCAAGTTGGAGTGCTGGAATCAACGCAGGAATCGACGCTGGCCTCTTTCGGTGCCAAGTTGCAAGAACTCAACGAAAGCTACAAGCAGTTGAACGTGGAAGTGAAAATCAAACCGTCATTTTCTACCGTAACGGATACCATAGTCGAACATTTGTTGCCCGTACAAAACACACTGGGTCAGCTTCACAGCAACCTCGTTAGCGTCGACACTAAATTCGCTAAACTGCATTCTCTGCAAGCCATCGAAATCAACAGCATACCCAATCAACAGAGAATCTCCACGTTCGTCGAAGGTAACAAACTGTACATGCTACATCCTTATCATCCGTACTACAAGTTTCTCCTCGATGGTACGATTCAGATAAACGAATTTTCGTACTGGTCTCACGGCAGAAAAGCTAGCGTTCCCACCATGACTTTGATATCGAATCGTGGTGTCCAGAAAGCAGGAAACATTCCTCTGGCACGTTGGAACGAAACGCGCAACATATATGAAATACACGAAGACGAAGATCTCACCGTTTTCGACGTGAGTGCCGGCGATAAGCTGATCATTCAAAACACGAGCGAGGTGCCACCCTCTTTGAATCCCATCACGCTTGTGCTTCTCTTGAAACGTAATCTCTAAGAAAATGTCTAGGCAAGCCATCGTCGAAGAATTGCATAAACCTGCACGCCGCAACTACGAACGTTTGGCTGTGGTAACCAAGGGCATCGACGACCTCTGGCAAAGCGACCTCGTGGAGATGAGTAGCGGCAATTTGAAAAACGTGCATAAATTGAACAAGGGCAACAAGTACCTCCTCACCGTCATAGACACGTTTTCGAAATTCGCATGGGCTCTACCTTTGAAGGCGAAAACGGGAACGTGCGTCACGGAAGCATTCAAGACAATTTTTCGCGAAAGCGGCGGCAGACGACCACGGTTTCTGCAAACGGACAACGGTAAAGAATTTTACAACGCCGTATTCCAAAAGTTTATTCAAAAACACAAGATTCGACATTATTCGAGCTTCAGTCACATCAAAGCCAGCATCGTGGAAAGATTCAATCGAACCTTGAAAACACACATGTGGAAACGATTCACGCTTCGGGGAAATTACAAATGGGTCGACATCCTGCCGGAACTCGTCGACACCTATAATGATACTGTACACAGAACGATAGGCATGAAGCCAGCCGACGTTACCAAGTCTGACGAGCAGCGTTTAATTTCTACAGTTTACTGTCCAAAGTACACACCCACGACAAAAAAAGCTAAATACAAAATTGGAGACCGGGTGAGGATCAGCAAATTCAAACGCACCTTCGAGAAGGGATTCACAAAAAATTGGAGCACGGAACTTTTTACGGTGGTTCGAGTTTTACCTGGAAACCGACACACGTATATAATAAAAGATAGTAGCGGCGAGATTTTGAAAGGAAGATTTTACGAAGAGGAACTCTCTAAAACGAAACACCCCGACACGTACCTCATCGAGAAAGTATTGCGTAGGAAAGGTGACAAACTGTTTGTCAAATGGCTGGGACTTCCGGAAAAAAGTTGGATCGACGCGAACGAAGTGATCTTGTGAGTACGTGGAACGTGGTGAAGCGTCTACCGGATCCGGAAAGTCAAACGAGAAAAAAAAAGAACGGCAAGTTGCTTCCCGACAGCATCCGCTGTCTGATCGTAGGTCCTTCGGGGTGTGGGAAAACGACACTGCTCGTGGACAATTTTCTCCTCGCACCGAATTGGTTAAATTGGAAGAACAGGCACCTGTACGTGTTCTCGAAAAGTTTGGAGCAATCCAAATACCAGCAACTGATGAAACTGTACGATGGTCTGGACATTGCAACGTTCGCCTCGGAAATAAAACCACTCGACGATTGTCGTGAAAATTCAGTTGTTGTGTTCGACGACGCCATCCTGGAAAATCAAAATGAAATTCGCAACTTTTTCACGCAAGGTCGTCACAAAGGAATGGATTGCTTTTATCTAGCTCAAACGTTTTCCAAAATTCCAAAACAGTTAGTGCGCGACAACGCTAATTTCATATGTTTGTTTCGTCAAGATCACACCAACCTCAAGCACGCGTACGATGACTACGTAGGCGGAGACATGAACTACAATCAATTTTCGGAAGGCTGCTCTTCTTGCTGGAACGGTGACGATTTCGGATTCGCGACGATCGACATGACGAGAAAACCCAACGATGGAAAATACAGAAACAAAATCAACGATTTTCTAAACGTTGCAACGTTGTGAGAAACGACGTATATAAATAACGTCATGACGAAACGAAAAATCGAAGACGAAAATCTCAAGCTTCGCGATTACCTCGCGAAACGCTTCAAAGGTTGGAAATCCGAGAATCGCGGATTCTACGAAGAGAAGAAACGTCAGGATCAACCTGTGATCGATGCCATCAGCGGTCTAGGTAAAGAAATTAAAAGTGTCACGGAACAAAATAAAAATTT
The DNA here is from genome assembly GCF_977018435.1 of Lepisma saccharinum. Lineage (NCBI taxonomy): Eukaryota > Metazoa > Arthropoda > Insecta > Zygentoma > Lepismatidae > Lepisma > Lepisma saccharinum. The sequence continues at coordinate 69,850,865 of NC_139246.1, read as the reverse complement.
GATTAATGAACTCGTACCGCTCGCAGCTAAAAGTTACGCCGTACCCACGCCCATTTCGAGCATTCCTTCGACGCCGTTCGAATTGAAGGATGCACCGGCACGACGTCGAGCCATTGGTAGCACGTCGTCGTCTTCGGATAAAATCGAGTTGGGACCTTTGGCACGAGACTACCTGAGCACGGGGAAATTCGACAAGGATGAAGTGTTCGGATTGTATCCCAGCATGGAAACCAGCGAAGGCGGCGGTGTGGTGTGGAAGATTGGGAAATCGAAGGTGACCTTCGAAGGCAACGACATTAAAGTCAATTTAGGCGACAAGGATAGTTGGAACAGGTATCCGGGTACGGTGGGACTGTGGGAACTCGTCGCCAAAAAGCAGCCGAAAGATTACACCGACGAAGATTACCAAAGTTACAAGGAAATTCTGATCATGACGGATGCCTTGTACCAGAACAACGACGCCTCGCAGAATAGGGTGAAATCGAGCAGCGGCGAGAAGTACAGGAATCTCATCAAACCGATTTGGAACCAGGTCAAAACAGGCAGCGGCGTCAAACGCTACAACACGTTACCCAAAGAATTCGTTTGGGTGGACGACGTGAGGAAGCTCGTGGACCGATTGTTGGTGATAGCCGGCGAAGAGAATGCAGGCAACCGTAATTTCTACAACGAGAAGGTTGGCATCGTGGACATGATCAGCACGAAACTTTCGAACTTCATCGTGAACGACGACAAGGGTATAGGTTACCTGATCAAAATCATCAACACGCTGCCTCCGAAATTTTGGAACGTGGCCGAAGGAAAAGGACTCGTGAACGACATCATCAACAAGTTACCTTTCGAGATGCATCTACCTGGCTACCAGTACTGCGGACCGGGTACCAAACTCGAGAAAAGATTGGAGAGAGGAGACAAGGGTGTGAATCCGTTGGACGCCGCATGCAAAGATCACGACATCGCCTACAACACCACGCAGACGGACCTGGATGCACGTCACGAAGCAGACAGAAAGTTAGAGCACGCAGCTTTCGAAAGGTTCGTGAGCAGAGACGCATCGCTGGGTGAACGGGTCGCCGCACTAGGCACCACCATCGCCATGAACACAAAACAAAAATTGGGGTGGGGTATATAAATAACATACCGTAAAAAACAACATGGCTTGCATAACTGATTTGCCGCACGAGCTACTATCTAAAATATTCAAAAAGGTAGTAAACGGAGATGTTAATAAACTTGTAATCATGGCAAGAACGACGCCGGAATTTCGCATCCCTTGTGAAATGGTTCTCAAGGATCTTCTTCGGGAGATCAGCGGCCTGAGGTGCGGTGATCTCAATATTCTGCTTTCGGCTGCAGGGGAGAAATTGGACGATAGGTCGGACGAACTGAACGAGGCGATGCAGGGAAGAAGACGGTATACTGATGATTGGTACAAGTCTATGCAGGAGAAGGATGATATCACTACGCTCATCCTCGCGTTTTCCGAAGCACGAACTTTCTTCCTCCGTTAAAAATAATAATATATATACGTGTCAAAAAACTTGATATGTAAATAACACACATCGTGAAAAAAATAATCTTCGGTATATATAAATAACACACATCGTGAAAAACAATTAAATTTCTCTCTAACACTCTGAAATTTTTTTTGATATGACGACCGAAAAAATGAGTGATCTCCAAGCATTAAAACAAATGCTAAATTTGTCAGTCGAGTATGTAAAAATTCAGGAATTGGAAGTCGACAAACCTTACACGATAACTTCCGGTTCAATCGTTTCTACCCAGTATGGTCCCAAGGTACGCCTGTTGCTCAACGCACAATACAGTCTATTTTTACCAGATCGATACGCTAACATGTTATCCGACGAGAAGCTATCTATTTTAATCGAGAACAAAACTCGAATCGTGTACAAGGGGACAAAGGAACTTCTTGGCAAGAAAACGATGCACATAATAGAATTTGTGTAACGACTGCGAGGCCTTGAAAATATATAAATAACATACCGTAAAAAACTACACAAGAAAAAATCTCAGAATATATATATAAATAACATACCGTGAAAATAACACATAGAGCATCAACATGAAGCCCAAGGGTGTCGTGTACCAGATACCATACTCCAATCTAAAAAATCTAGGTGCCCTCGATGGGTTACTCACCAAGAAACAACGCGAGAAGAAACGTTCTTGCTTGTCGAAAGGACACGGAATGAAATTGCTGCTCAGCACACCTCAATTGAAAAGGTTGCAGCGTTCGCGGAAACAGCAAAAGATTGGAGGTTTTATATTCAGCATCCCGGCCATCCTGGCAGCATTGGGGGCCGTTGGAAGTTTGGCCGGCGGAAGTGCCGCCATCGCGAAAACTGTCATCGACTCGAAGAAGAACAAGGCGGAATTGGAAGAACAGAAACGTCACAACCTGGCCATGGAGAAGAAGGGGAAAGGTATAACCAAAAAACAAAAAAGCAACCTCGATGCTTTGAAGAAATATAAAAAAAAGAAACAGAAGCACTCACCAACTTCGATATTGAATCTCTGATCGAACCGTTGGGAATAAAAAACTTCAGAGGTGTTTTCATGTCCGATTCTCTACCCTCTGCTGTGAAGAAAAAGGAGTATGGCGTGGTCAACCTGGACAGTTACAAAAATCCTGGTACACATTGGATATGCTACCTCAAAATTGACGATAACAATGCATTTGTTTTCGATTCGTTCGGTGGCACACCACCTGCCAGGTTGGTGAAGTATCTCAGTGTTGCCAACCTCTACTACAATGACAAACGCATCCAGGGTTTCACCGATGTTAACTGCGGCCACCTATGCCTTTCCGTTCTCGCATACATGTCTAAAATAAATAACCCGTCGGTGGAACATTTTCAGAAAGCATTGTGGAATCTTAAACACGATGGGCGTGTTCCATCTCACGAGCGAATCTTCAATCTTGAAACTCACGCTGCACGACGACATCGTCTATCCTAAATCCATAGCTCTGCGTGCATTCTACAGCATGTACCTCATACCTAACGTCACCCAGCACAACAACAAAATTAGCGTCGGAAGCGAACACATCGTCGTCACGCCAGGACAATACAATCTTTCCACTTTGCAAGCTCAATTACCCAAAGGCACGTACCTTTCTCAAAATTCGGTCACGCACAGAGTGGAAATCCTATCCGCGACGGAGACCGTGGACCTGGGCACCATAGGAGAACTTTTAGGTTTCGAGAACGACACCAAACTCGAAGCTGGCATCAAGCACGTAGCAACCAACATTCCTAAATTCTTGGCCATAGAGACTCTGAACGTGCACTGTAACGTGGCCGAAGGTATGATCACGAAATCTTCGGACGGATTATTAGGAAGTCACAAGCAGACGGGAATCATAGCCACTTTCAAACCAAGTTCCGAGTTCATGGAACCGATCATCTACACGCCTTCTTCGCCGATCTATTTTCCAGTATGTCGCAACCGCATAGACGACATAGAGTTGGTGGTGACGAACGAGAAAGGAGACGTGGTGGATTTCGCAGGTGCCACTACGACGGCCATCGTGGAGATCAACGTATAATAAATAACACACATAGTGAAAATGGAGCAAATCGAAAGTTACGAATTGCAATCTTTCCCTCCCAACCGTCGCACGTTCGCCAATCTGAACGAGGCGAACAGGGAGATCGAATACGACGTGGACGTAGGCGATGGGTTCGTTCATCCTCACAGAGCGGACCTCTACCTTCAATTCGACGTGGTGAAGAAGGAAAGCGGAGACGCGTTTCCCGCAGCAGCAAACTTGATACTCGTGGACAACTTCGTGCCTCACCTGTTCTCGCAGGTGGAGGTGAGGAAACACAACACCGTCATCGACAGAATAGATTATCCAGGCATCACGTCGACGGCAGTGGGAACGTTAAAATTATCCAAAACGGACGCAGCGTACTACCAGGCCGGGGGATTCGAAGCCGGAACCAAAATATCGACGACAAGTCACACGGTGCTCTTTCCCATGCGTCTGCTGCCTGGTTTCTTCTCGGACTACAAGGAGATCATGTGGAAGGGAGGACTGAGGATCACGTTTCGAAGAGCAGCCAACGACAACGACGCACTGATGCGATACGCTACTTTGGGTCCGGACGGCACCACGCCGATAGCCAACACTTTACCCGAAGCAGCCAAGTGCGTCATCCGGAGCATGGAATTGAGAATGCCGGTGGTGGAATACGAAACGAACTACGCCCTCAAGTACAAAGCGGAGATCTTGAAAAGTCCGCAGGTGTCGATTCACTTTCACGGTTACCAGTGCGTGCAAAAGATGGCGTCGGGAAGTCACATGGAATTCGACGTGACGACGCAGTTCAACAACATACAGTTCGACATGCCAGATTTCGTGGTGGTACTCTTTCAGACCGGGAGGGACAAGAATCAGGAAAAAGATTCCAGCAAATTCGACGACTGCAAGATCAAGAACGTTTATCTGAAGAACGGACGCAACGAAGTGTTCCCGCGCGAGAATTACAATCTTGACGTGACCAAAAACGATTACCTCAAACTTTACGAAGCTTACACAGCTTACAAACGCGTGACCGAGGGAAGCGTGGACATGTACTACACGCCCAGCGAGTTCAAAATCCGCAGGCCGATGTTCGTCATCAATACATCTAAGAGGAAGAAGATTGTGGTCAACGATCGAACCAACATCAAGGTCGTCTGCGAGTTCCACGATGCCTTGCCCGAGGATACCCTATGCAGTGTCATCCTGATTGCAGAGAAGTCCTTCGCCTACGACGTGAAGAACGAGAGGGTCACAGAGCAGTTTTAACAAGTTTTTTAACATCTATTTTCTTGCACAATAAGAAATTTTCTGCACTAGCACAATCAGTTACAATGGCACAATACGAATTTCACTAGTTCAGATCACTTACAAATATTAATTTCATTAGTTATCACTCACAATATCTTTTTGCACTATAGCACGAGACAATCAGAAAATTTGCACAAAAAAAAAAATTTGTTGTTGTTTTTACACGTGAAAATTAACAATAAAATTTCTTTTTTATCGTTTCAGATGCTGTCGAAACATCAAAAACACATACACACACTAAAAAAAGCATGCAATTTTATTTACATACATTCTCCATCTTCATCAAGAAAATATTATAATAAACATAATCATTTTTTATCTATATCTCACAATAAAACACTATATCCAAAAATATCACAACATCAAATAACACTAGAGTCGTTAGTACACGTTGCATGCATTACGGAGGTCCTCTGTAGGGTTTCATGGAAGTTTGGGGGAAAAAAAAAACACGTGAAACTCTACAGAGGTGCGGTAATCTATAACCGCAGCCATTAGAAAACTTTTACATTTTTGGTTGGGCACCACGCACCCTGGCGAGGTTATAGGGGCCAGGCATCCTAAAAAACAACAATTATTATTTTGTTTGTTTGTTTGCGTCACAACGTTCCCCCGAGAGAGGTTTACAAAGGTCGCGATATACGGAGTTGGAAAATTACGATATGGCGCATTCGCTCATTACTGTTGCCGGCCATAAATCTCTCTCTCTCTCTCTTCATCTTACAGCAAAGTTGGCATCTCTATTTTTTTTTTTAGTTGTAAGTAAATTGCCAACACACTCTAGTTAATAATGCTACATATTATACGCGCACACGCACACACATACTATATTACCATCCATCCCTCTCTCTCTTTTACGGCAGTACATATTTGTTGTCGGCTCTCCTTGTTTAGTGTGTGTAGGTTGGCAAAAATTGCTTTATGCGCTGTAAGGCAAGCCTCAAGAAAAGTTGTCAGCTCCTTGCTTTAGGCTAGGTTAGACCAAAAAAACCTTGGTGATTTTTTTTCGAGTAAGAAGTTGGCAATGCTGATTTTTACTTGAGGGGGGTCAACCAAGTTGATTGCACAAGCAAAATTGCCAGCTTCTTGCTTTAGGCTAGGTTAGACCAAAAAAACCTTGGTGATTTTTTTTTCGAGTGAGGAGTTGGCAACGCTGATTTTTACTTGAGGGCGGTCAACCGGGTTGATTGCACAAGCAAAATTGCCAGCTTCTTGCTTTAGGCTAGGTTAGAGCAAAAAAAAGCTGTGGGTAAGCTGTCGGTTGTTTAACTCTTCCCCCTCTCTTTTTTTCTTGTAAAAGGCTATGGCAAAAGTACCAGTGGGTTGGCAACCTTGCTTTATGCACTGTAAGGCAAGCCTCAAGCAAGGTTGCCAGTTCCTTGCTTTAGGTTACGTTAGACCAAGAAAAAAAACCTTGGTGATTTTTTTTTGAGTGAGGAGTTGGTAACACTGCGAGAAAAACGTTGCCAGCTCCTTGTTTTAGGTTAGGTTACCCCAAAAACCTTGGTGATTTTTTCGAGTAAGAAGCTAGCAACACTGCGCCATCAAATAGAGCTCATGCCTTACGAGAGAAATCCATTAAGGCAAGCTCCTCACTTCAGCTCCTCACAAGAGGTTTCAGAACCGGCCTTATTGGACTACTAGAAACGTAAGGACCTTTCAGGCTGGGTGCAAGTTCTCTTGCGCATTCTGCTATCTTCTTAACAAAATTTTTTGCCGCATCGGGTGCGCAATACAAGATGATATCGCCTCCAAAATTGCGTCGTTAAACAACGATAGTTTCGGAAATGCTTGTAAAATACTTGCACGTTGTGCGAAAACATTTCCATCTTGGAAGAAATTTTCCGGGTTCTTGCAGTGCAAGCTCCGGAATAGTCAATGTTTGGGGTGATGCTCTCATCAAATCGAAAATCGATTTCAATTTTTCTCTCCCACACTCTCGAGCGACATTCGATATTCTGGAATTCGTTCTCGAACGTTTTGCAGAAAATTTGGATCGTTTGGAAAGCGCGTTTGGTTGTGATGAAGACGTTGCGTTGAGCGACGGAACACAATTTCTCTATAGGGGTTGAAAGATTCGTTCGACCGAGCGTCGCTATCCACGCAAACATCAAAAATTGCACGAATGCTTTGGGGGGCTTCACATAGGATTATCAATTTGTTTTCATGGAATAATCTACGTAAGATTCCAGCATCGAGAACGAAAAACGTTGATTAAATTTCTGGCAACATTCGCAATTGAAATCCAAAGTAGTGACGATTTCGCCACCACGCATTCCTGGCGGGGTTATAGGGGCCAGGAATCCTAAAAAACAATTATTATTATTTTCTTTGTTTGCTTGCGTCACAATACAGAAATAATGAGAGGCGCGTGTGTGTGCGTGTGTGGCACATCTTTCCCGAGAGGTTTACAAAGGTCACGATATGTAAACATGGTCCCCGGACTTGGAAAATTGCGATAAGGCGCATTCGTACTTCAAGGATGAGAAAGTGTATTTTCTCGTACCGGCTTTTCTGCGCTGTGAAACATCGTCAGCGCAATAAATGAGGCGCGGAACGTGGAGAGAAAGTGAGTTTTTGAGGTTTTGGTGCGATTTTCTTAGAGGTCAAAAAAATCAGGGTTGCAGTGGAAGGCATATTTACTATCTACTAACATGGAATTCGACGTGACGACGCAGTTCAACAACATTCAGTTCGACATGCCAGATTTCGTCGTAGTGCTCTTTCAGACCGGGAGGGACAAGAATCAGGAAAAAGATTCCAGCAAATTCGACGACTGCAAGATCAAGAACGTTCATCTCAAGAATGGTAGGAAGGAAGTGTTCCCGCGCGAGAATTACAACCTCGACATGACCAAAGACGATTATCTCAAACTTTACGAAGCGTTTTCTGCTTACAACCGCGTGACCGAGGGAAGCGTGGACATGTACTACACGCCCAGCGAATTCAAAACCCACAGACCCATGACCGTCATCAACACGTCGAAGAGGAAGCAGGTGGTGGTCAATGATCGCACCAACATCAAGGTCGTCTGCGAGTTCCACGATGCCTTGCCCGAGGACACCGTGTGCAGCGTCATCCTGATTGCAGAGAAGTCTTTCGCCTACGACGTGAAGAACGAGAGGGTTACGGAGCAGTTTTAACAGGTTTAACATTTTTTTCTTGCACAATCAGTTACAATAAGAATTTGTACTTGCACAATGATAATACAAATTTCACCAGTTATCAGTTACAATATCTCTTTCATCCTATCAGTTACAATGTCTTTTTTTTTCATCAGTTTTTGCACTATAGCACGAGACAATCAGAATTTGCACAAAAAATTTTGTTGTTTTTACATGAGAAAATTAACAATGAAATTCTTTTTTTTTTACTTTATCGTTTCAGATGCTGTCGAACATCAAAAACACATACACATACACACACTAGAAAAAAAGCATGCAACTTTATTTGTAACACACACGTATTCTCCATCTTCATCAAGAAAATATTATAATAAACATAATTTTTATACAACATCAAATAACACTAGAGTCGTTAGTACACGTTGCATGCATTACGGAGGTCCTCTGTAGAGTTACATGGAGAAAAAAAACAAACACGTGAAACTCTACAGAGGTGTGGTTATCTAACCGCAGCCGTTAGAACCTTTTTTTTGGTTGGGCACCACACACCCTGGCGGGGTTATAGGGGCCAGGAATCCTAAAAAACAATTATTATTATTTTGTTTGTTTGCTTGCGTCACAATACAGAAATAATGAGAGGCGCGTGTGTGTGCGTGTGTGGCACATCGTTCCCGAGAGGTTTACAAAGTTCACGATATATAAACATGGTCCCCGGACTTGGAAAATTGCGATAAGGCGCATTCGTACTTCAAGGATGAGAAAGTGTATTTACTCGTACCGGCTTTTCTGCGCTGTGAAACATCGTCAGCGCAATAAATGAGGCGCGGAACGTGGAGAGAAAGTGAGTTTTTGAGGTTTTGGTGCGATTTTCTTAGAGGTAAAAAAATCAGGGTTGTCATCAAAGGCATATTTACTATCTACTACATATTAGAATAATAAAATAAACAAATTATTTCCTCCAAAATTTTACTGATCTTTAAGAGTTTATAATACACTAATGTATTTTTTATATATAGTTATATAGTGGAATATGATAAGGAAACACATTAATAATTTTTTATTTCATGTGAATGAAAATAAACATGCATACGTACCTCGAGAAAGTTGTACTCTTACGTCCTGATATATATTTAAGACCATGCAATGTAGAATTTTCAAGGAATTCATGAAATATAACTTTTCCGTTCTTAAATTTTTTGAATATACTTGCACAATCTCCTCTTCGGAAGATTTTAATTCTGAAAGGAATATATATTTATTTTAATATCATGTTAAAGCAATGTTAAAATACAATACATATATTTTTTTAGCTTTAAATTATCCATTTGAAAAAAAAATATTATATGATGTGTGTGTGTGTGTGTCTTTACTCTCCGATCCAGCGCAGAAACGAGCCCCTGTATATGTATACATGTAACAAAGCTCACCCACAGACACATCCCATTCTGCGTTACCCTAAATAGGACATTTTTCTACATTGCAATTAATATATTTAATGTAATAAATAGGTGTTGAGTCAAAAAGACTCGTACATTAATGCACAGGCTCTTGGTAAGTGCTTATGTGGATTTTAATTTTAGAGTTTGTATTATCTAATATTGTAGGAGTAAAGGTACATGTTATAATAGTACTAGTCATCTACTACATGCCTGCATGCCTAAAGTAGGAATCACGAACCATCCTACCCGCTGTAAACAACCGTCTCACTTCGAGTAACGTATCACTCCTTGATAGCAGTGATGTGTTGTGAATGGTGTCGCCATCATATTCTGCTCACTCACAACCTTTAAATTCCGTAACATGAAAAAAAGTATTTTTATTGTAACTGATAATCTACACATTGAAGTATAATAAATGTTCTACAAGTGATAAATGCGTGTTCTTGTTCATGAATGAACACATTTTTCTACAGCCAAAGGCCCATTTATCTGACACATGGTTAAAAGATCCTCCTTCCCCTCCCCTGTCTCAGTATAACAGAGCCAAAGTTATGCAAGAGAGTGAGAGATTCATTTCATTAAATTCAAGCCTTTTGGTTTAATTGCTTACTCTTCCAACAAATTGTTGCCCAATATTGTTGACATGTAGAGTATTGGTTTCTCCTTTGTACAACAAATATACAGCCAATTTTAGCAGAAGCTAAACAAAGATAAGCCGGGGTATAAAAATAGATTGTTTATCTTTCTCTCGGTTTCTCGTGCACAAGAAGACGATAATAAGCACATTATTTACGCACGTCTCATGCACGTAATGTATTTCTTACCTTGATTCAGCAGTTCCTTTATGAACATGGGGCATTTTCGGCTCTAGACTTCATTCTGTCAGAGTACGGTATGTCTAATTTGCTTCCGAAAAAGGAACTCAACGTGGCACAAGGGGCGATTTAACGTCGACTGCTAAAATTGGGGAGATTGTCATCAATCATCACTATCAACATCTTCCTCACAGTAGACAGGACGGCTCTTTGATTGAAGACTACGAAATCACATCGCTTTGTATTGAGCCTATCTCAAAATCGGTGTACTTGTTTATACTAGAAACAACGTTTTTTTTTCCGCGTGACTTACAACTTGACCGGTAGTTTTCCTTTCTTTCACCACACCGAAAACACAAAGACGCAGACACACATTTACACTTGGACACCAACTTCACTGTATGCTCAGGATAGCCCCGACAACACGTCACAAAAACGTTAAGTACAACTTGTCCCTTGCCACTTTTCAAACGGCTGTATTTCCGAAAGACTACTCTGAAAACACGGGAGACCTTCCTGCACGCATGGAAGGCACCATGTTCGAAACTGGCGCTGTTTTGTTGCTGTTCACGTGATGGATTGTAATTTATACAATAATTACATATTATTATTATAAACGGAATTCTTTAATGAAAATATATTTTAAAATGTATAATCCAATGTAATTTACTCGTTTTTCTTCAATTAGCGTAATTTCATAGAACGGACTGGAGTGAAAAGGGGGATTTTCCATGTAGTACACCCAACTGTCAACCTCACTTCCACGTAGGACACCCTGGACTGCATTTTGCACACGAACGAGGCTCTGGCGACTGGCCCTTTGGCAAGTATAGTTTTGTGTGTGTTGCCCTTTTTTTGTCCTTAAGTGTGCTGAGTGCCCCTTTAAAGCCTCAGCTTTTAAGGAAGTCAGAAAATTTTAAGATATTAGTTATGCAACTTTAGAGTTGTTCTTAGTCAAAAGATAAGGGGCTGGACCCCGTATAATGTGACGGGTGCAAATTGCCTAAATTCTGACGCACCAAAAATTTAAAATCAGATCAAATCAAATCATAGAACTGACTAGATATATGCGGAAGAAATCCGTTATTAGGCTGTTGCCAACCTCAATACTTCTCACTAAGTCAAGTACAGAAACGGAAGTGGCATGTCGAATGTCGGCACATGATAGTGTGATTTCACATTGTCATTGATGATCCTCCTGGGATGGGGGAGGGATGGGATGCAAGCGTCGATCCCTTATCCAGAGGTGTTCAGCAACAGATGGTGACATCCTCACACTCCGGAATACCTTTGCGGGTGAAGGAGGACAGGCCGTAGGGTGACGAAGGTTGATTTAAAATGAACACCTCTCAACACCAGAGAAGCAAAATGTGACAATACTTAAAAAATTCATCCGCAAATATGCATTTTATTTTATATGTAGCGTACAGTAAAATGTGACTGCCTCATAATATTTCTGTATTCTAGAGTATTCTTTCCCCACTTTTATGCTTCCCTAAGTTGCCGTTTTAGTTTCCCTTGGTGTTTTTGCTGCATAATCCAGCATTTTTGAACGGGATGAAAAGGTCATACGAGTGTGATTTTTTTTGGATGAAGTAACTTTAGAAATGATGAAGTGCATTCTGAAGGATAGTGAAATGTGTGACAGTGAGGTGTAGATCGACCACATTGAGACAAGAACATTTGTCGTTAGTTACGGGACGATGGGGGATAGGTGATATTTGAATTCCAAAATAGTCAGCCACCTCCGTGACGGAGTGGTTAGCATATCGTGTTACTACGCCAGGGGCCCGGGATCGAATCGTGGCTGGGCATGAATGTTTGTGAATGTCCGTTCATCGATTTCATCATATCATCACTCATCCGCATCATCGCAAATTAGCCATAAGTGGCACAAAGAGTAAGTAAAATAAAGCAAATGAATCAAACCAAATGAGTTTTTTCATTACTTTTATTTAATTAATAATTATTTATTTAGTCAATCAAATCATATGTGTTAGGTTACTTTCATTATCTATAATAATATATCATAATACTTTCAAACATCAAATAAATTTATTTAAGAAACCCCTGTTTCGAACGTAATTTATGTCAATGTGTCACATTCTTCTAGCAAGGCTTTATTTTAGTAAAAGATGAAACAAAATTAATCCTTTGGTACGGAACCGTCTTACTCCTGGGGAATAAGATGTAAATTTTGCACACTTCGCAACATCTTATTTGACCGCCCTGAAAAATTTCAAAGTCCGGAATTCGTAAATTTGGCAGCATAGCGCTTCAGAGCCAACTAAGAGTAGCCAACTTCGCAACATTTCTTCTTCCTGAATGAAAACGCTCGTGATTTTTTTTCATTCTTTTACATTCCATAAGTAAAGATACCCTAAATCAGTAATAAAATATATGAGTAGACAAAAAAATGTTAAGTAGAAATACGAATGTTGAAAATATTTCAAGAATCTTCGTTCTGAATTTGAAAATAGGAAAATGTATGTGCATTGCGAAACACTGAACAGGTTCTCATCCACTTGGAAAGAATTGCGGTCACATTTGAATGCAAGAAGGCAAATTTGTGCAGATTTTATGCAAAATGTTTAGTAAAGATACCTTACACAACACCAAACGATTCTGCAAAGTGTGTCTTTTCCTTGGTTCTTGGCGAAAAATGGTTCGAAACACCGGCACAACGTTGCTTCAACTGAGATTAACGTGTTTTACTGAGCTTTCTGTTAGCACCCTCCTGGAGTAGTTGTTTAGATGACTGCACTTTCGTTTTTTTACTGTTTCCGTCAAGATCGAAACATCGTAGGTTCAAATCCCACGCTTTCCTTATTATGTTTTCCTTTTTATTTACCGAGTACGAAGTGCTCTAATAACGTAATATAGTATTATAGCACATTACTGTAAATATTTATGCGATGCATGCTCAGTGGCGGCGATTGGGTTTCAAAACTGATGGGGCAAGGTGGTGGGAGGGGGAGGGCAAGGACAGTTTCTTTCCCTTGGTAGATAATGTTTAGCATAGTGCTGGGTCATCTGAGTCTCCACACTCCATAATCGTCGCCACTGTGCATGCCTCAAGTAATGCTTCTACTAATGTTTTTAATCTTGCAGTGATTGGCAGGATTTTAGGAAATACTTTTCCTTTCTTTCAGCTGTTATAAGTTAACACATATTAAGAACTTACATGTCAACTTTCTCCATCCGGAAATAATAACCCATAGCGCTACAGCCCTTGAGAGCCAAAGCCGTTTACTTCCCGAAAAAGATTTTGCAAAGAAGTAGGTTTGAACCCATGACCTTCCATTCCATAAGCAAACGATGCCCCTACACCACACAGTTCACGTTATTTTATGCACTCGGTACGGATCCCACTTTAAACTGTAGGTCCAGTCCCGATTAGCCTTACTATGAATAAAGTTGACTTAAAACACCAAATCAACCAATTCATCTCCTTCTATGATACTGTAGTCGACCTGCATCCGAAAATAGAGTTCTGCTTCGCGTATACCAGAGTGTAATTGCATTTAATATTGTGACTAATTTTACTTTTAAACTACAGATTAAAAGCGATAATAGTGTCCAGAAAAGAACGTCAAACTAGATCTTCACACAAAGTATTTTAATCCATTGCTAAACATTTCAGTTAAGAATAATATTATGCTTTTCCATTGACCGTATTTTCGATTCATGGTGAATTTACTAAAAGGCCCATGTCAAGAAATCTAAATATGTAAGTTTTACTAGTAAATGCATTTAAAATGCACGAAACAACAGGGGAGGAGAAAAATAAACCTCAAAGAATAAGTAAAAATGCCACAAAAACTGTTAAAAATACTGACAAATAAACTAAAAGCCAAAAAAGTCCGAAAAATGCAAAACAAAAATGTAAAACAGAAAGTGTTTTCCGGCTCTAACTGAAGGGAAACGGACATGATATCAGATTTAGCATTGTTTTTAAGTGTCAGAAAAAAAAGTTGATTTTTCATCAACTTCCGGACCCTAATTAGTAATTATGACCATTGAAAATGTTGGAGGTAGTTTACTTAAAATTTTCTTGCTGAGGGATCGTATCGTCCCATATCTCCACTTCATAATATAGAAAAACATCAAGTTCATATTTCGAAAATGACTTGGAGTTTTCAACCACGAAAATATGTTTTTCATAGTTTGAAGTTCGTTAGTATTATCTTTCAAGGTTTCCATTGTTTTAATTTCACACATATTTCATATTTCATACGTTCCTCTCTCTTCTCATACAGTCTTTGGAAAAAAGCTGAAGTTTCTTGTCAAACGGGGTCAGGTTCAAATGACTCCTTTTCGCTCTCCTGTTCCTACTTTAAACAAACAACAAAATACTTCTCAAAACACGGAATTTTTACACAATTTACAAAATTTGACAAAACAACAATAGGTATGTTCATCATTTTTCCCTTTCAGCTTTTCTCGATTTTATATGAATTCGTTTCCTCATGAAAATTGCCATGAGGAAATTATAGAACATGACATTATGTGTGAATTGGTTTCTTCAAACTGGTAGCAAATTTTAACATGAGCTGCCTGGAGAAGAGGTAACGTGCTTCATTCTTACGAGGGAGGTCGTAGGTTCGATTCTCCACCTGGCAGGATTTTTTTAGGAGTATATCGTTGGGTGTAAAGTTTATCCAGCGTGCTAAGAAGATAACATTGGTCTCTGTATTTCACGAGGTGAAAGAAAATAGTAAGAGAAAGTTATTTCGATGATAGGAGGAAGTTACATGCCACGTGGAATGCGCAGAATCAATTTACATAGAGTTAAGTCTGTAATGGTGGTTTCGAATATTGGAAAGTTAGTGCGGAAAGTTTGTTATATCTGATACTCGTACTTTCTGTTCAAAGAAGACAAACATTTTAGATACAAGCAGTCAGGAATTAACGATAATTATGAGGTTTTGAATTTTTTGTTTGTCACTCACTATATAAATACTTATTAGTAGTTTCTTATCGAATCGGCCTCCGTCGCAATAACCATTTACTTATGTTAATTGGCGATTTACTATTATTTTTAGACGCATGTTAAGATGGTGGTGAGGGGATTGACAACAGTCATTAAAAGGAACGGACATAAAATTACAAATCTTAGCAATTTGAACTCATTAAACGCTCTCCTTCGTTACAGTACTGCACTACATCACTACTTAATATCGAAATCAAATAATCAATATTTTAGGTGTCAGTGAAAAACAAACAATACATAACTTAAATAACATTATATTATGCATTCTGAATACATATATGTGATGTGTGAATTAATCATGATGTGTGTGTTAACACAACATATGAACAATAACTAAAAAGAAAAGTTTTAACTTTAAATCCTGGAAATCTCCAACTTCTAAGGGGAAATATGTGCAGAAGGGACATCCCTCAAGTGTGCATCGGATTTATTATTTTAAATATTCTAATATCAACGGTATATGTTCAGCAAACAAAAAAAGAAAGAGGAGAGGGTGGGATTTGAACCCGCTACCTTTCACGCTTGATGAAAAATAAGTATAGCAGCGCCTAACCAACTGCTCTACGTTAACGTAATGACGTTGTTCCCTTAAAAACATTTTGACGTTTATGAAGTCTCCCACCTACCTGTGTTCAAGCTCATTTTCTCTACAAGTCGTGCAAAATATATGTTTTTGAGAACTGTTCTATATTATGCAAGGTATTGTAAATAAAATGTCGCATAAACTCCTCACAAATTTGCTTCTTTCTGCACAAACGTGATGGCAATTTCCTCCAGGTGGAGAACAACTCTATTCAGTGTTTCAAACCCCCCAAATTTCAAGTCGAGCAAGCAGAATCATAAATATCCTTCAAGGTTATTTTTCCAATTTATTATTTCTGTTTGATTGCGTATTATAATAGCGGTTTATAATTTCTAAGTTCATGGAAAGTGTAAAATTGAAAACCTATCACCGCAGCGTTTTTCGTCTAGTGGAAGGACTTACTCAAAGTTGGCTACTCTCACCTGGAGCTGAAGTGCAATGCTGATAAGTTTACGATTTTGGGACTTAGAATTCTTTCCGGACGGTCAAATAAGATGTTGCGAAGTGTACTTGATTTTTTAAATTTAGCATTGCTTTTCTTCCACTTTTGGCTAATACCGCCGATGAGAATGAGTGATCGTCAGATGAAATTAATGAAGGGACACACACAAATAACACCCATGCCGGGATTCGAGCCAGGGAACTTCGGTGATGAGTCTGAAAGTCGGCCATCATGCAAGATATACATTTATATATATATATATATATATATATATATATATATATATATATATATATATATATATATTATATTCAATAACTTTCAGCAGGTCATCAGTGATGCACTGCTTATTCTGCATCTGTTGACAAATGGAATGTTTTTACACCTTGTAGGACATGTGGATTATTTTTTTCATACGTTTGGAACACTGTTGGGGTACAGGTGCTTTTGTTTACAGAAGGTCTTAAGTTCTATGATTCTCACTTTAGTTCCCTCTAGACTTGACTTGGTATCTGAGTGGGTGAAATAGTAGATAACATGGTTCGTAGTTAAACAATGGCCGAATAGAATTCAAATACAAATTACAATATTAAAGTGTAAAACACGGTTTTTTTACATCTCGAAGATTAAATCAGATGTTCCTGAATAAGGTTTCCATCTTGCCTACCTAACAAGACCTGAATGCTGTGACAAGAGCCTTTAACCGAATACTAAAATCTGAGGACACCAAAAGCATCCAAACTGAAATCGCAACTCTTCGATACACGGTCGCGTCGCTATTATGCATACCAACCAGAATATCAGCGAACTACGTCCGCTGCTTGTTGAAATAAAGACTCAGGTGCCATACCTCAAGAGACAGAGCTAATAGTTGAAACTTGTGGAAAACATAGAGCTGATCATCGCGAACGAGAATCTTTAATTTAGTATCATCGATACGAGTCAAGAATCGGCATCGGCCAACTTCAGATTCCAGATTAGCGATGTAAAGGAAGAATTCAACAAATGTATATTGATGGAAAGATCAGACACAAATACCATTTGGTTGTGCGTACGATTGTCTAGTATTTGCTATCCGTGCAGAGCAGATTGGAGAACGTGAATTTGGACCAATGTGATCACCCTGAGCTCCAGTATTGACAATCAGATATCGACCGTCGTCATCAAACTGTACAGAAATCGTGGACGAGCTCCACAGGCCCTCAAGCCATATCTACGAACAATTTACAGCAGATTATCCTAATTGATATGAGCACACAAAACTTGAAAAATTTGCACAAGGCCAACAGGGGCTGCAAGTACATTCTTATCTACATCGACACCTTTTCCAAATACATATGGGCATTGCATCTGAAATAATAAACTAGAAGTTGTGTTAGAGGAACTATAAAGAACATCCCTGATCAACGTATATCTCCAAGCTACTTACATACGAAAAATGGCATAGAATACTACAACTCGGTCTTCCAACAATTTATTCGAAAGCAAACGTCGATCATTATTTAACCTACATCGACATGTATCAACATAAATCGACATGAATCGTGGAACGATTCAATCGAACATTGAAGATCCACATGACTAAGCAGTTTACGCTGCAGGGTAACATCAACTGGTTTAAATGTTTCCTCACTGTCCAGAGTATAATACGCATGAATCTCGCTGACGTGACCAAGTCGGACGAATAACGTTTAATCTCCAGTTAATGTCCCAAGTATCGACTTACTGCCAATGAGACTAAACAGAAATTATGTGACAGGGTGTTAATTACTAAATAAAAACTTACGTTCGAGAAGAGCTTCACCATAAAGTAGAGCACCGAACGTTTAACTGCAATTAGAGAATTTCGATCTTTGGCTCTTAGCCGACAGACATATGTAATAATATCGCACAGTGACGAAGTTATGAATGCACGGTTTTATGAAGAGGAATTCGATTAGATACAATGATACGTACTTCAGTATTTACGCAGGCACAAAAATAAGTGGATTTTGAAGTGACTGAGGCTATCGGAAAATAGTTGGATCGACACCGGTGAGTTGAAGCGCGTACTCGACCCTGATGGTCCAACTCGGATATAATGTTAGTTGTCACCCAACAACATTCCATGTCTTAATGTATGTCCTTCAGGCTGTGGAGTAACTACGCTCCTCGTGGAAAACTGAATCCTATCTCCTAATTTGTTAGATTGCAAGCACACTGCATCTGTAAGTGTTCTCTAAACATTTAGAGTACCAAAGATTAAGCAACTGATGAGGATTTACAAGGGATTAGACAAAGATTCCTACCGATCGGAAATATAGCTTATTATTTA
Source organism: Lepisma saccharinum (assembly GCF_977018435.1). NCBI lineage: Eukaryota > Metazoa > Arthropoda > Insecta > Zygentoma > Lepismatidae > Lepisma > Lepisma saccharinum. The sequence continues at coordinate 69,832,293 of NC_139246.1, read as the reverse complement.
CAATCTCAAAAACTCTCTCGTGTTAGAAAATGTGATTGTAGAGAATCAAAAAAGATATTAGTAAATTTTTCACCCAGAACTGTCACCGGGTCATGGACTGCTCTTCTCTGCTAAAATATTCTCCAAGATTCCCAAGCAGCTGTTTCGCTGGGACGTTAACCTCGAGTGTCTGTTTCGTCAGGATCACACCAAACTACGACACTTGTACGACACCTACGTATGCGTTGCATTCAATAAGACCCAATTTTGAAATACATGCTACTTATACTCGAACCAAGGCGACTTCGGATTCGTGACGATCAACATGATGAGAGATCAAAACTATGGAAAGTTTAGAGTAGTACTAATTGATTGTTTCACCGGACGACCTTGCCCAAGGTCATTTGATACCATAACCTACTTGAGCGTAAATTAAACTATATTATCATATCTTCTGGTGGATTTAGATAATTCATAGGTGTAGCAAAATCGTTCAATACTGCTACGAATTCTAAAACCCTCGTACCATCATTATTAACATTAGTAAATAATTTTGGTCAAAAATAAGCTATATTTTTATCTTCTGGTGGATTTAGCTACTTTCTAGGTGCAGAAAATTGCAAGAAGGAGTTGATATATGCTGGATCACCTAGTACTACGACGATTAATATTACTAGACTATTCTAGTCAAAATTGAAGCTAACTTTTTATATTTTCTGGTGGATTTAGGTAATCTGTATGTGTAGCAAAATTCTCAAGTCCAGTATATTTTTTTTAGAAAAAAAAAACATTCGTGCTTTGGTGATTAACATTTCTGAATATCGTGCTTGGGAATTCTACAATTAGAGTCATATGACGCTTGCTGATTGGCTGAGAGTGTACATGTAATTTGTTTGAGAATGGAGTCAAGGTAGTTTCTTAAGTATTATTACAAGTTATTTTCGAGATAATCATATTTGCTGAGATCTAGTAAATACAACAAGTATATTACTGATTGTAACCTCTTATTTAAGACTTCAATTCTGTAATATTTGGATCTAAATAATATTATCAATCAAGAGAAATTTGACAACTTAAATTGTTCTGTGACTCTATCATTCTTCACATCATATACAAAAGTCTTCTCTGCAATAAGAATAACACTACATAAAGTGTTGTCAGACAGAGGCGAATGGAATTCACATACAATTTTGATATTAGTTCTAACATTGATGTGTTAATAACACACACTGGTCTGTGTGCATTGCATTCAATAGGAGTGTAGTATACAGCTATGTTTTCCTCAGTTACTCTCATGTGGGCAATATAAGCCTCATATTATTTCAAGAAAATCATATTGTGTTATGTACAGATTATAATTTTTACAAGGGAAAATCTCAATACGTCCATTTTGTTAAGAAAATATTTTTAATCTTGCAATCATCAATTTTCTGGAACATTTTTCTTCACTGTTCTCTCTCCCAGTCTGAAACAACACAATTACAAAATCTGGCATATCATACTGAATACTACTAAATTGATTAGTGGCGTTAAATTCAAAATGACCACGTAGACTCGTTTTTGGACACACTGATAAGTGTAAAATCCAATAGGATTTTTTGTATTATTTAGAATATTTGCTTTGTATTTAAAAGCATAATTACTTTCAAATTCTACTACTGGCATTCTTAGCTCCATGGTATGATGAAACACTTGGCTGTTTCAGGTAAGGTGTTGTGCAATGTTGTACCATCAGATCAGGATTCAAAGTGTTATAAGTAATTAGTGCATTATTGTTATTAGCTGCCCTGAGAAATGTTACCATCAAACCACCTTTCCATATGATGTCCTTGTAGTCTGAGAAGAAATCTGGCAACAGTGGCATGGGAAAGAGTACTGTATGGTTTCATGTCAGAATTTTGGTTCCTGATTCATATCCCCCTGCCTGGTAACAGGTTGCATCTAGTTTGGAAAATTTAAGTGTTCCTATAGCAGTGGAATTAATGCCAGGATAGTCTATTCTCTTCATCACAGTACCATATTTTATAATTTCTACTTGAGAAAACAAATTTGTACAAAATTATCTGCTAGATTTCTGTTTGCATAAGGAGGAAATGTTACATTATTTTCAGTTTTTACTATTTCAAATTGAATATACAAGTCAGCCCTGTGAGGATATATAAGACTGTCACCAACGTACACGTCAAATTAAACTTCACGATTGAGTTCTTTAAGATTATCAAATGTAAGACTATTTGGAGGAAAATATTCTAATTCATAAGATTCAGCATACTCCATGTTAATGACTATTTTATATATTCATTTCCGTGCTTGCTGCTTTAGAGGCACCTTCAAAATCTACTAATTCACCTTTTTCATTGGTTACTACTAACTGTAGGTGGTCTATACGATTGTGAGAAACTGGAATATAGATAGGTGAGGAGGGAGTGAAAATGATAGGTTCCATGAACTCAGGAATTGTTTTGAAAATTGCTGTTGTTCCGGTTTGTGAATATCTCTCTTGGCACCAGAATTGGTAATCATTCCTTCTGTCAAATTACAATGGATGCTTAAAGTCTCTTTTGTCAAGAATTTAGGGATATTGCCACATATGTGTTTAATGGCAGGTTCATATCATTTGTCGTTCTCAAAACCTAGTAGGTTACCAATTGTACCTGGATCAACAGTTTAACTTGCAGAAACTAATTATGCTCTGTGTAAAACAGATTTTTTTTATTATAAAACTCCTCTAGTAAATTAACTTGTAATTCTTGATAGATTATACAAAACAGGAGTAAAATATTTATTTCATTTCTCACTGCAACAATATTATTTTGTTGTGTGAAATTATTAACAAGATACATGTTGCAGAATGCACATAGAGCTATGAATTTAGGATAGATAATATCATTGTGTAAGCTTCGTTTCAATACTGAAGTCTCACTAGTGAGACGGAATACTCCCGCAAAGCTTTAGGTGACATAATGCTATCTGAAAATCTGCAATTTATAGTTTAATTATTTGAGATATGATGGCCAGCAATGAAAAACCTTAGGGGCCACAAGTTACGTCATCAAAACCCTGGATGCGCTCGTCACTATGATAAAGATTAGAAGTATTTAGATAACTATAAAAGCCTGATGGTGTTATTCCACTAAAAGATTCAAAAACAAAAGCTATGTTAGCTTCTTTGTAATAACAAATCGAGTGAGTGTCTTCACTTTGAAACTTTACAAATTGACTACTCCACACTTTATTTTATATGGTTCCTTGTAGGTAAGGAATCTAACATGATAACACCTCTGAAGTATTTAATTTTAGAATTTTTAATATTTTCTCAAAGCATTAATACCTTGCCTTTCTTCTCCTTTTCCAGATTAGGAGGTTTTTGCCCTTCTAGTTCAGTTTCTTCTTGTTTGCGTCAATTACTTTTTTACTGTAGTTGCACTACCTCCTACTAGACTCCCCACAACACCCAAAGCTGCTAAAATAGTTTTAATGATAAGTACGAATCCACTTGTGTTCTTCTCTTTTGTAGAACTCTGCAATCTTTTTCAACTGAGGGTACTAAATGTTAATTTCATTACATGACTTCAACTCAAAAAAGATTTTATACTAGTAATCGATTTGCTTAATTTTGTCCTCAACAAAATTTCCAATAGATAGTTTAACTAGTTACATTTTAAAAGTAACATTCCGAACACACCTACTAATTTTAACATTGACCATTTCCATCCATTTATCCTTTTCGATCCCTTCATGCGCCCCCCTCTTTCGTGATCAAAGGGAAACGTTTTTATACAGCAATAAGACAGATATAAACACGAGAACAATAAACAATAACGAAACACAAGTTTCGAAATGGAACAAAATAGTGAACGTAACAAGTGCGGAATCAAAAATTGTACACTCGGGAATAAACGCGAAAGGAACAACACAGCAACATTGGATTAAGCGCAAAAATAATTGGAACGAGAGCAGAATAAGGGAGAACGGAAAGGAACAAGGAACAAGAACGAGAAGTTTTTTTTTTTTTTAAAAAAAAGCGACGAATCATAATTAATAACGAAGGGAATTAACTAAGAACCAAATAAGCACCAAAGGAGACAACCGCGTTACGTAATAACTCCAAAATATTCTCCTCTTGTCAGCGCCTTTTTTCTTAAACGATACTTCTCTGGCGATCCAATCAGCGACATGCTCACCTTGTATATAAATTTAAAAAAATTACACGAACTAACGTAAACATTCAAGGTCCAGGTCTACTTACCTTCACACCGAACAAGAGACAGTCATGAAGATCGTGCCAACATTCCATTAAAAATCACTCCCTTACAAATGTTCTACAATGTTCCAGAAAAAGAGGTTGAATGTCATCGCGATTGATACTGGAAAAAATCACAAACACGTGCTATCGACATATCGGTAACTTCCTGCAGTACTGGAGTAGCAATACAAAAGAGTAAAGCACTTTTTGCATATATTACGAACGATACTTCATGCAGACATAGAGGAGTATACAATAGACAGCAGGGGGCTTTTTTCAATATTGCGAGAACAAACTTTTGTGTTTCTGAATTCTAAATTGTAAACCATAAATCCACACAATCAGAGGTTATTGTCCTGAGAATCATTACACAACAAGGTACACAACTAGATATCTTCGAATGACGTTTTTTATTCTTGACATAAACGCGAGCATCGAAATACAAGAATGACCACAGTTCACATAATCAAAACTCTGAATGTATTGTTCGTTTTAAGGGAAATTGAATAAATATAAATACCTGAGCAAGCCTGCTGGTGGTCAACCTACGGACGAATAGAGCACAAAGACCCTAATCGCATGTTTGATGTTGCAGATCCAATGCCTTCCTGGATTTTTCGAAAGGTCTGGGTCTATGACGCCGCACTCTCTTAAAACCACCATTTGCGAAATATATTATCTGGCATGAAAACAACCCTGGAATGTTTAATCCCAAAATTGTCGATCAGAACTTCATTATCGTAGTTGAAGTGATCTTATTTCTTAAAACTCCCTCAGGGCATCACGTTTCTGTTTTTCGCCTTTGCAATTTATCTCCATGACCAGACTATATCATTTCTGATCCTCCAGTTCGGACCTACCACCGAAAAAGCTAACCACGGTACCTTAGGCTAAAAGGATGGGAGGGATGCTTAATATGAAGCTAATGGTATGCGTCTCATTCCTATACTGCTTCAGTCCCCGCAATTGAAGGGTGCTGAACAACAACTTCATTCCTAGACCTGTCGTCAAGCATGATCTCTTCTTGTCACGCTCCATCTTAGTGTGAAAACGTGTAGGCCCTCAGAGTTTTCATGTCGCCATAGATCATCTAGTAAACAACACCCTTTGGTTTCATGATGTTCCTTTAATATGTTATAGTCCCCATTCCCAGTTTAAGTTTCGTATTATGTAGATGCTCAAATCCAGAGCGCCACTCTTGCGCTCAACGCTCAAATTTTTGGTGTGTGACATGCGTTGAGATCGGCGTTTTTGTTTTAAGGAATGTCGTGGTCTTAGAATGCAGCGTTGAGAGCTTTGGAGTTTTTGTCTCCCCCTCTCAAAGTGTTTTATTTTAAGTTTGGAGGACGGTTACAGTAATGATACCACTCTACATGCATATCGGAAGACACCTTCTGATAACTATAATTCGACAAGGTCTCGAAACTTGGCTATGATCCATAAGTTTGGAGTCAGTGTATCCATGATTTTCATGAGGTAACCTATGCCTTTACTCTCGTTCAGGATGAATTTGGCGAACTTGATGCTGATCGTTTAAATGATATCAATATATTCATATTGGAAACTACAGTTGCCGGCATTATCTTTGTCTGCGGTGACCTCAAAGTGAACTACGAAAGTCCACCCGTCTTCCACACATACGAAATCTTTAGGTAGAGTGTTATAGCTTTTGACCCTGATGCCTATTTTGAGTTTATTCCATTTGGGTTTGAAACGATTCTTGTATTTCTAACCACTGCTGGATTTCACTGGTTTCTGCATGGCATTGTTATATGATACAGAGATCCAGACCGCGTCAATATATCCATTTATATTTGATTATCTTCGTCAGTATAACCTTTGGGAGACTTCTGAGTGATAAGTTCACACAATTCTACTGTTCCAGGATACATATCTCAGCTATTTTTTTCACATAGGTTGATTTTCACATTTTCAACGTCAAAGGTAATACTCGGTTTGTCATTTTCCAGACCACGCCATGTTTGGATTCGACGCTCAGGTATAAACCAAACATCTCGTCCTTGTTAAATTCCTTGATGCTGAAGAAAGCTGTTGGAATGGGACATAACTCGATCTTGTCCGAAGAAATGCTGCCTTTGCTTGTTGTTCTGGTTTAATGAAAGTGGTGTGTGGGAGCTAGAGAGAGGCGTGGGAGTAAAAGTAGTGTAATCAGCCCGTTTGAACGTCATTAATTGAGGTTCACCAAAACCTCAAAAACTCACTTTCTTTCCACGTTCCGCTCCTCATTTATTGCGCTGACGATGTTTCACAGCGAAGAAAATAGCACCAAAATCTCAAAAACCCACTTTCTCTTCACGTTCCGAGCCTCATTTATTGCGCTGACACAGCGTGATGAGTAAATGCACTCTCTCATCCTTGAAGGATGAATGCACCTTATCGTAATTTTCCAAGTCCGGGACACCATGTTTATATATCGTGACCTTTTGTAAACCTCTCGGGAACGATGTGCCACACACACACACGCACGCGTGCGCGCCAGTATTGTGACGCAAGCAAACAAAACGAATAAGAATAATTCATTATTTTTTTTAGGATTCCTGGCCCCTATAACCCCGCCAGGAGTGCGTGGTGCCCAACCTAAAAAGGTTCTCCAACGGCTGCGGTTACAGAAAACCACACCTCTGTAGAGTTTCAAGTGTTTTTTTTCTTTTTTTTCTCGAACTTCCATGAAACTCTACAGAGGACCTCCGTAAATGCATGCAACGTGTACTAACGACTCTAGTGTTATTTGATGTTGTATTTTTTTTTATATAGAGTTTTATTTGTGAGATAGATGAAAATTATGTTTATTATAATATTTTCTTGATGAAGATGGAGAATATATGTGCGTGTGTTACAAATAAAGTTGCATGCTTTTTTTCCAGTGTGTGTGTGTGTGCTCGTTGTTCTGCAGCACCAGAAATGAAAAAAAATATTCATTGTCGTGCTATAGTGCAAAAAAAACTGATGAAAAAAGATATTGTAACTGATAACTGGTGAAATTGATATTGTAATTGATAACTGGTGAAATTCTTATTGTGCATATTATTATTGTCCTAGTACAAAAATTCTTATTGTAACTGATTGTGCAACTTCTTATCTACGTTGTGCAAGAACAAATGTTAAACCTGTTAAAACTGCTCCGTGACCCTCTCGTTCTTTACGTCGTGGATGAAGGACTTCTCGGCGACCAGGATGACGCTGCATAGAGTATCGGCAGGCAAGGCATCGTGGAACTCGCAGACGAGCTTGATGTTGGTGCGATCGTTGACCACCACTTGCTTTCTCTTAGATGTGTTGATGACGGACATCGGCCTGCGTGTTTTGAATTCGCTGGGCGTGTAGTACATGTCCACGTTTCCCTCGGTCACGCGATTGTAAGCCGTGTAAGCTTCGTAAAGTTTGAGGTAATCGTCTTTGGTCATGTCGAGGTTGTAATTCTCGCGCGGGAACTCTTCGTTCCTGCCATTCTTGAGATAATCGTTCTTGATCTTGCAGTCGTCGAATTTGCTGGAATCTTTTTCCTGATTCTTGTCCCTCCCGGTCTGAAAGAGCACAACGACGAAATCTGGCATGACGAACTGTATGTTGTTGAACTGCGTCGTCACGTCGAATTCCATGTGACTTCCCGACGCTATCTTTTGCACGCACTGGTAACCGTGAAAGTGAATGGGCACCAGCGGACTTTTCAAGATCTCCGCTTTGTACTTAAGGGCGTAGTTCGTTTCGTATTCCACGATCGGCATTCTCAACTCCATGCTCCGGATGACGCTCTTGGCTGCTTCGGGTAAAGTGTTGGCTATCGGCGTGCCGTCGTCGTTCAAGTTGGTGTATCGCATCAGTGCGTCGTTGTCGTTGGCCGCTCTTCGAAATGTGATTCTCAGTCCTCCCTTCCACATGATCTCCTTGTAGTCCGAGAAGAATCCCGGCAGCAGACACATGAGAAAGAGCACCGTGTGACTTCTCGTCGATATTTTGGTTCCCGCTTCGAATCCTCCCGCCTGATAGTATGCCGCGTCCGTTTTGGATAATTTCAAAGTTCCCACTGCCGTCGACGTGATGCCCGGATAATCGATTCTGTCGATGACGGTGTTGTGTTTCCTCACCTCCACCTGCGAGAACAGGTGAGGCACGAAGTTGTCCACGAGTATCAAATTTGCTGCTGCGGGGAACGCGTCTCCGCTTTCTTTCTTCACCACGTCGAATTGAAGGTAAAGGTCCGCTGTGTGAGGATGAACGAACCCGTCGCCTACGTCCACGTCGTATTCGATCTCCCTGTTCGCTTCGTTCAAATTTCCGAACATAGGTTCTATTCATACTTTTACTCACGTATAAGCGTACATGATGAATCAGCAAACATATTTTTCCTAAGTCTTACCGTTCCAAGATAACCCCACTTCCGTTCGCCATTTTGGATTTCCGAACATAGGTTTTTTTCATACTTTTTCTCACGTATAGGTGTACGTGATGAATCAGCAAACAGATTTTTCCTATGTCTTACCGTTTCCAAGATAACCCCACTTCAAGTCGCCATTTTGAATTTCCGAGCATAGATTCTATTCATACTTTTTCTCACGTATAAGCGTACGTGATGAATCCGCAAACAGATTTTTCCTAAGTCTTACCGTTTCCTAGATAACCCCACTTCCGGTCGCCATCGCTTCTTCGAAAGATGATCGAGGAGGTTGGGAAAATTGGATGCATGCTAAAATTTATATATAAATACCGAGAAACTTCTATTTAAATAACATCTTGTAAAAATGACAACTTGTATAACTGACTTACCACTTGAACTGCTGTACAAGATTTTTGAGTACACAGTCGACGGAGGTGAGGATGTTGCGAGGCTTGTTGAGTTAAGCAAAAATAGTGCCTGAATTTCGTCCACCGTGCGAGATGATTTTTATGGACAATCTTCGCAAAATAAGCGGTATTAAAAGTTTTGCAGAATCCCGAGTCTCTTTTTCGGGCTGCAGGCAAAAAGTTAGCCGATAGGATGGACGAGCTTTATGAGGCGAGAGAAGGAAGGCGACGATATACAGATGATTGGTATGAGTCAAATGTGGAAACTGGCAACATCATTGCACAACTTATCGCATTGACTGAGGCGCGAACTTTTTTTTCTAACCTGACATGATATATAAATAAAATACTATTAGTCCATAGGCGGACTTGGCTAAGGGAAATTTTTTCTATTCTAAAATATTCCTATGTGTGTGTGAGTGTGTGTGTGTAAAGATTGATGCACTTATGTATGTGTAAATATTAAGGCATTGACCTGATAAGAATGTTTGTACTTACAATTATGTGTGGGCATTAACTTGTTAAGAATGTCACATCAATAATACTGGCTCGGGAATGTCATGACCCCTGTAACAAAGTTACGTGAATTGTGTTGATCGGAATTCCATGATTAGTAAATTGAGGTTATAAATATAATATATTCTTACTACTTATGTGCGTCTAGAGTAGTGTTATTTGTGGTACTACTGGGTCGAGAAAGTATGAACCCCCCTCAGGCAGATTTGCCTACACTTAAAACTTGCTCAACATGCCCATATGAGCTTTTTGCTCAAGTGTGGAACCCCGTCTAATCCAAGATTTTTGTAAAAATGCCCTCGGGAATTTCCTGAGAAAGTATGACCCCCTCAGATTGATTAGCCTACACTTATAAAAGGCACTTCTGTGAGATTGTTGTCCATAAACCTGTCAAAAATATGCCCCTCTTGATATTTTTTTTGCCCACACCTAAAACTACGCCCCCTTCACCCACACCCACCCACACACACACTGATCTTGACCTTGACCTTGAGATGATCTTGACCTTGATCTTAACCACTTTTTCGATTATTTTTTCGATTATTTTTTCGATTATTTTTAAATTATTTTGATCTTGACCTTGACCTTGACCACACCCACACACATACACACCCATACGTGTAAACGTGGTCTTATAAGGCCCGACTGAGTGTACATATGTTGTTGGAACCACTATAATTTGATAAATTAGCAAAATCAAATTCATTTTAAAATGTCGAGACCATGCATGTGATTACAAATACCACCGTGGTTTTTGAAAATTATCATTTATGCAGTTTTCCTGACGAAAAAATGGTTACTATTCTTGTTGGAACCTGGTACCAATATCACCTGTCTAATTTACGTGTTGTAATTTTTAATACAATTGCATCCGTTGTGGGTACCGATCAATATTGCACAAACCGTCCAACCAATCACAATTCTTGTAGGTCACATGATTTCTTCCTGTGTGTAAGCAGCTACGTGCCATACCGAATTGGGCAATAGTTGTGAAACGCGCTTTACGGCGTCAATTGAGAGCGCGTAGCTTGCAAGTATCTGTCTCGGCGCAGAGCATTCTGAAGGGGAGGGGGAAAAAAAAGAAGAGTTCCTCTCGCGGCGGAGTTAGGAAGGGATTAACTGCGGCGGAGTCAGTGGCGTACTTAAGGAGTTTTTGCCCCACTGTGGAATTGAGAAAATAATCACATTTACCCTAATCGCTGACTCTTAATTTTTACTTTGCATACTTTTATGTGTTGTTTGAAGATTTCAGAAATCAAAGCAGGCTTGTGTGGCCTATCATGCCGCAGCTGTGTGAAACGAAGCTCTTTAATGGAACGCTACCAAGCGAAACGCAATAGGTAACAAGCGACAAGAGATACGTATCGCTTGGAATTGAACCCTCAGTAATCAATTCGACCTTTCGCATTGATGCGACAGGGCAAGCTGCACATGTCGCTTTCGGCTCGGTGCATTAGGTTTTTCGCGCATGAGCGGTGAATTTCTTGCTTTAGATCGAAGTCGCCAGTGTTCATGGGAGTCCGTAAGGGGGGGGCAAGGGGGACCCGTGCCCCCTTTGGAAAATGAAAGTCAACCAAAAATTATATATTTCACACATATAATTCCATTTCAGCCACAATAATATGAGTTAATTAATGCACGAACATGATAAATTCAAATGTAAGCAATGTTTTTTTGAAGGAACATTGGGTAAAATGTTGCTTATTTGCTCCCCCTGGAAAAAAACCCTGCTGACGTCCATGCCAGTGTTGTCTGTCGATTGTCGCCTGCCACTTGTCGCTTCGATCTGAAGTCTCCTTGAAGGGGTCAGGGGAAGAATTCTGACGGAGGCGACAAGCGACAGTGTGCTTCAACATCGACAAGAGACACGGGTCCCTTTTGTCTTGTAGACTAAAACATTCACCGCCCGTGCACGACAAGTGGAGGCATCACGATGCACAACATTGATAAAGTAGCCAGTTTGAGTGACACAACCAAGCGACATGCAATATTTGCAGCTTACCGTGCTGCATCAGTTCGAAACGTTGCAATGATTACCGAGGCTTGTCGCTGGTCGCGTTACGCTTCGGTCTGGAATCTGCTTAAACGGCATAAACGGCAGGCGACTAGCGACATGGAGATTTTATACCAAAGCGACAAGCGGCATTAGACCATTCAATATAAGGCAAAGCATTCACCGCGCATGCGCGAACAAAAGTACGAAGCGACATGATGCACGGTATTAACAAAACTGGCCACGCAAGCTACAAGCCACACCTGCATCTTGTCGTGTCGCTTCTGTTCGAAAGGTTCAATTCATTACTGCTGGTTCGCTTCCAAGGGACACGTGTTGGTTGGCGCTTTCGTGTGTAATCTCCCTTACAAGGCAAGAAAGCTGCAAACGACAAGTGACAGGCGACAAGCGACACGGAGAATTCACACAGAAGCTGCAAGCGGCAAGCGACACTAGCACAGTTAGTCTAAATCCAAACATTCACCGCGCATGAGCTAACAAGAGCACGAGGTGACAGGATGCACGGTATTGAGAAAACGGCCTAATCAGAGCTACACGTGCAGCTTGACCTGTCTTGATACGAAAGGTTGCATTTATTTCTGAATGCTGGTTTGCAAGTGAAGCGTGTCATGAGCAGCTTCTCTCTGAAAGCTACACCAAGCCATTGTTTTATTGAATTCTCCTCAGGAAAGGAAGAGAATGCTTATACAAATACAGTCTCCGTAGATCATTTGCGAAGCCACTCATTATATTTGAAACTCTACTTTATGTGCACACTCAGCGTGCACTATAATCAACTGAAGCGGCCCTAACAAATTATTCGCTGGAACTAGGATCTCACTTTCCTCATCGTTGTGAAGGGTCACTCGCAATAGAATTGTTACGATTTTATCTCTCTGGTTGAGAACAGAATTTGGAGACTATAGTCGACAAAAAAGTTATTTCTCTTGGAGTTATTAGATTGGGGGAGGAGGGTGGTGCTTCAGATGGCTGTTCCATGTAGACTGTACATTTGAACAAAAGGAGCAAAGGAAAAGTAACTTATTTAATTTCTTTGTAAAATGAATTAAGTGTTAATTTACCAGAAGTCCAGTACAGCACAACTATCCAAGTTTATAATGGTGTGAGTCTTAATGGACATTTTAATTAAACCTTTCTTAACAAACTGATTCAATATTGAATAGGGTAGTGGTTCCCTAAGGGTGCGCCGCGGCGCCCTGGGGTGCCGCGAAATGTTCCGGAATTTTAACTGAAATGCCACTTACTTGTTAGTCTACACAGGGTTTTAGATATGATTGTTCCAAACATGTGCTTATTTAGTACTTTTTACATAAACAATGTTTCTGAATTTGAAATATGTGCTTATTTTTTAACATAAGGCAAGCAACCTAACAACACTAACTTAGCGTTGCAAGTTTTAGATAGGCCTATGCCTATATTCTGACTTGGGCACCGCGGAAAACTTTTGAAACTACAAAGTTTGGGATCCCCTGAAATAGGGCATAATTGTAATAATAAATGATTGACGTATAAACTTGATGTGAATCGTAGAGAAATGTTTGTTTCGCGAATGGAGCGAACAAGAAAATGTTTTATAAATCTCATTCCTTGCAACCACCCAATCACAGTAACTGTTGATCACCTGACCTCTACTTCCACGTCACCCATGAAGCCTGCTGGTGCTTCTTTGCGTCTTAGCACCTGGATCACAAGCATTTCGTTTTCGCGCCTTTTTTACCGGACGCCCGGTCCTTTCTTATTTCGGTAGTTCTTCTCGCAGTCAAGTAGGAGGGGTACGAGTTCCGCTTAAAGCCTCCCCGATGGCCCTGTCGACCTCCGTGACGTTGTGGTTATCACAGAGCGCTACGACGTCAGGGGTTCCGGGTGCGAGTCCCGGTTAAGGCACGGGTATTTGTTTGTCCAAATGAGAAAAACTGAAAATTGAGAATAACCGAGAAATGAAAATCTTGATAATATAGTGAAAAACGGGGGATACTTCCGGTTAGGGGTATTCCTTAAAAAAAATGGCGTATTGGTTGCTTCGTCGCCTTGTAATCAAAGGGTCCCGGGTTCGATACCGGTGGAGGCACTTTGTGGTTTGGATTCCACTTTAAACTGTAGATCCATTCCCAATAAGTCTTACTGTGCATAAAGCGGACTTAACCAAGCACAATATGTACTATTTTGCGAATGTGGGAGTTGTTGAAAGGTTCCCAATATAGCTATTTTGTTCTTTGATTATTGGGCTGGTTTAAATAGAATTAGTGAAGGCAACGAGAGCAAGTGAAATATTCATTCGAGAATTAGACTGCAAGAATCACTAGCAGAGTTGTCTGTTTCCATCCGAATCGTGGCGCGCCAAAAGCAAGTTCCGAGCGACCCAGCTGGCCGCTGGCGCCAAAGTGTCTGGAATCGTCTCAAGCAGACCGACCTGCAGTGAGCACACAGGCAATGAATTCGGTTTCTGGTGAAGTGACACTTATATATATACAAGACCAGGAACGTGACCGGGGATGGAGGGTTGGGACAAGATATACATTGTTAAATTTGGACCAAGTTATCTGTTTTTACCATGTATTTAGTAACTCTATAGTCCAACAGCCTTTTGAAGACCAGAGCTTATCAAATGGGTTCTTCGTTGATCGCATTCAGTCCCATCGACGCTGTTATCAGACTTTCTCAATAGGAGCCAGATCGTCCTTATTAAAAAAAAAGTGAAGGGAAAGTGCTCCCCTGTGCAATGCACCACGCCATGAAGGCGTATAGGGAGCGTGGGGTTAGGGCCTCACACTTTCTTGATTACGGCCGAAGGTGGGGGTGACGTGATCAACACCACGTCCCTTGCCGCCTTTAACCCCAGAGTTTCCTCCAGGTACCCACTTTATACGACGATGGGTGGACGCCGGAGCTGCCTGAACAGGTGGAAAAATTTCCGGTTCTCCCCCGCCTGGAGAACCTTATTAAGTCTTTGAATTATATTAATTGTGTTGCGTCATCACCCAAATTTTGGAGCTCTCATCTAAGTTCGAACCCGGGACCGCAGATAATACGCAGGAGACCTTTTCATGGTAAGAGTATGATAATTACAATGGAATGAGAAGCCAGGAGCTAGATATTTGGCACCCTAGTAGTAGGGTGCCCATAATATTTTGACCCCAAAACGGGACATCCCAAGGAGATCAGTGTACCTCCTCCCCTCCTGAAAAATCAGTTAGGCCTAATTATAAATTTATTGTTATAATTAAAGTATTATTATTATTTTATTATTTGAAATATGATCTCTCGTTGTCAAAAGCTATTATTTATTATAATCTCGGTGTGACTTACACAGTATTTCTGGTTCCTTCTGATCAACCTTTGATGTTAGCCCTACGCAGAAGTTGGGGAGTGCCAGAAGTATGTATCAGAACAATCAATCTTCTTGAGAGCGGCTTTATTTTTCACCAACCGTTTGTAAATCTCCTCAAAAACCTTACCCCACACATCTGACGCGTGATTTCCCACTTCAGTTTGTGGTTTGTCCCAAGTTCATATTGAAACTGCATATACGTTTCTTGGGCATGCTTATGCACTCTCTACAAATAACGGAACACACGCAAAACAATACAACTTTTTTTTTTTAGCATGAAATGTCTCAACTTTATACTTGGTTTTCAAGCTAACCCCTAGGCTTTTCTAAAACGGTACAAATAGTGTTTTTAAATAATATCGAAGGGACGACCGGGACACGCCTCTCAAACGGGACTGTCTCGTCACCCTATATAAATGACAACATAACTAAGGACCTAATGAGTGAACTGTTAGAAGGCTCTCCAATATCAGCGTTTCCACTTCCATGTAACACGCCTCAGAAACTACGTTCTTGAAGGACATTGATGCTAAGTCCATAGTTAGTACATATTCTGCTAGGTTGTTAGTTATTCTGCGATTTGTCCATTAAGTACCGACGCTCCTCCACAGCCAGTTCTTACTGTTGCCTTAAAACTATAGTAGCTATTATTTTCTTCCTCTGTAACTGAATCATCACGTTATTGTATTTACGGCTGGAACAGAAGGGGGAGGTCTAAATCACTCGCTCGCTCCTTCTGAATTCCAGAGATTTCAAACCATCAACATGCGCATGTAATTTGATATGATCGAACAGTGGCGTGAAGAAGAAGGGTGGCCAATATTCCGACTGTGCTGCAGCGTTTCTATGTGGAAAGACTCGCGCACTTTTGGCGTGGCCATTGGCCACGACTTGTACGCTCGCATGCTTGACCTTCGGCCACGTTGTGGGCCCAATCATGTTATAGCTGGGGTTCCTCAGTGATCTTAATGATTTTGAAGATGCGTGCATGTTGTATTGGATGAAGGGAAACAAGTGTATAAGTTCGCTTGCGTGTGTATATGCTCTAATATTTTACAAATATTTAACACATATTATTGTCTAGTTTCATTATAATAAACTGGGTACATATGGTCCGTTTCAAAATATTTAGATATTTCATATAAACGAATTAAATAGCGACATGTCTCGTGCGCTCGCCGACGTGGCTCCCTTATTTGAAAAGTTCTGAACATAAAGTTATGTGTGTTCGGCCTCTTGTTTACTTTCTTAATAATAAGCTGGGTAAGTAAAAACAGTTTCAAGATAGTTAGTTGGATGTTTTCCGTAAACGGATTCAATAGGGACACTAAATTGGAAAAGCAATATTTACGTATTTTGTGATTTTCACAAATTAAAACGTAATTGAAAAATAATTGTTTTCCGTCATTCCCCTCGAATTCCTCTGTAATAAATTATGAGGCTCATATTTTGAAATTCGAACAGTCTAGCATAATTCACTTAGTAGTTTCTGGGGTGAAAATGAAGTTCCCTAGCAACGTCTGTTGCCATGGTCAACAACAAGCAAGTTAAGCTCTGATATCATAGTAAAAAGCCTGGAATATGAGCAACTTCAAAAGAATTCCATTTCAACAACAACACAACTAAACACCTGGCTAAACAACAACAAGCTTTCCCTGAATGTTAATAAAACAGTTCTAATAAATTTTAATCCAGCAAAACAAATAAAAAACTTAAGAAGTCGTCAAAGAATGCAATGCAATAAAATTCTTAGGAGTATTGACAGACACAAACCTGTCTTGGGACATGCAAATTACTAATTTAACTCAAAAGTTAAGCAGGCTCTGCTACATGATGAGAATTTTGAGAAATGTTTTAACTTTCAATGTTTTAAGAACAGTATATTTTTGGACAGATTCAAACTGTGCTTACATATGGTATCTCTTTCTGGGGCAGCTCACCCAAAATGCAGAAAATTTTTATTTGGCAAAAACGCAAAACGCAAAAGTCAACATCTTCTAAAGTCCAAAATTTAGCACTAAAATATTTCTCTAGAGGATGGTTTACTTTAGTTAGTCGTTAAAGTCACACCTTGGAGTAAAAAGTATTCTTTGACAATTAGGCTATTATCAGTCCTTCTGATTTTTATCAGCCTGGCGTGCAGCATTTTTCATTGCATTGTATGGGTCATAAGTAGATAGCTCGGTGGTCGAGCGTGTTCAGTGGTATACTGGCGACCTAGGTGCCAATGGATCCGGGTTCGATTCCCTGTGTGAGGTGTAAGGCGTGACGTTTGTGAAGAGTACGAATTCCACGCAGTAAAACCCTGGACCGCATTCTGCAGAATAATGAGGATCTGGAGCCCAGATGCACGGACAGTATAATCCTCTGCGGTTACGTGTTGGCGCCCTGCGTGCTGAGTTGCCCTTCGCAACATCTGTTTTTAACTAGGGTGTACAGACTTGAGTCTTCAGACGACGGCAGTTCTAGTATTTGCCTCGACTGTACGTAATCACTGCCGTAGGCCGAGGGGGGGATGGTTGAAGGGGCTACGGTCCACTCCGAAATTTTAAGAAAACCAACATTTTCAAATGAAGGCAGTGAAGAACTGGGAAATTGGGGACCAGAGTGAGTCTTAAATGTGCTGACGTGTCCATAATTTAAATAAATCAATCAAGTATTTTTAAGTTCCGGCCTGCATGAGTCTACCTTTGTAAGTGTAACTCTCAATTCATCTTCGTCGTCGCCAATAGTGGCTGAAAAGCGATGTAAATATTAATGAATGCAAACATAAATTCTAGCTCTACGCTGTAGCAATTCTGACCACCTCTCGTACATAAATCAATTTTGTATACTTTTTCTCCTTGTCGATGCTTCTCAACAATATCTGGTTAGTAAAGGTAGAATGAGAATGAGAGAAAGGGAGATGTTTCCAGCTTTGGCTGCAAATCGCTTCTCCCATCTGGCTAGAACTCGAGAAAAACCAAACTGTTAAAATTCCAATTTGGAGGCATTACGGGAAATATAACTTTCATTATTGTAGTGGTTGTTTCTACATATTTTATTTTTTGAGTACACATTCGAGGGTGGTCAGGTACCATTGGCGCCCCCCGTGCTCAAGACTATGCCCTCACATATCAATTTTCATTTGCTTCATCTGTAGAAGAAAGTATTGACGGTAACCAAAATTAGCGATGTTGTTTGAAAGTGTGTTAATATCGGGTGTGTTGTAGAAGAAAAGAAAGCATTATTTACACTGTTACTCTTCCTTGCACTCGTATTGTGTTTCGTTTGTTAACTGGGACCTCCCCGTTGGTGTAGTGGTAACGTCGTCGCCTTGTAATCAAGGGGTCCCAGGTTCGATAGCGGATGAAGGCATAGGAATATAGTGTTTCGGGTTCCACCTTCAACTGTAGGTCTAGTCCCAATTAGCCACACTGTGCATAAAGTGTACTTAAAACACAAAGTCAATCAATGAATCGTTTGTTTACTGAACGGTGCTATTCGAATATGAGCAAAGCGCTTTCGTTACTTACGAAAAATGCTTCTACTTTAACAGAATTATAATCGAACCTTTTTATATCTTTCAGCTATGATTGCTTGGAAAAGTTAAAGGACGTTAGTATTGTAAAATCTCGGTGGACTCATTATCTTAGCACCAAAAATTCTGGGTTGGAATTCCTATGTCAGTTTCGTATCTCTAATGAGGCAAATAGGAAATAATTTGGAAATATGCTCTGCCGCAGGTTTCTCTGCAGCGGCCGAACGAAAGCAAGTCTCTGCGCAATCAGTCAATATGGAGGACTGACTAATGAACGCGTGCGAGGGAACGGGATTGTGGTAAAGGTGAACAACGACCACCCTTTCCAGCAGCGCTCCGCTTACTCACTCTTCCCCTTTCTTGCGCAGCCTTGCTCCATAGATACCCGGGGCAGAGTATAGAGAGAATTGGAAGAGACAGCAAACGTGCCATTTTGGTGGCAGAAGTCCTCACTGCATCTACGCACAGTATCGGCAGTTTTAAAAAACACAATGGCATCTATTTGCGTTGGTAATACATCAAAAGGTGAAGAAAAGCAAATGCTGTTATTCACTTTGTTGATGTCTGGTTAAGTATTTTCCTATCTCGTTGTTGTTAACTTTATCGAAAGAAATTTTTTTTTTACTCTGCAAAAGATAAATCGTAATTTTGTCACGCCTTGCATGTATCCTGCAGATAAATATTGACAACAGTAAAAACGCAACAAAACCAGTGTAACAAAGGACTTTGGCCACGTGTGTAGAAATGAACGTTCCTTTCAACGAAACTCGCACGACTCCACCGCTATCTTTTACTGGCGCCTAAGAGTCTGGACTCTGGAGTTGTTTCGCCCAGACATGTGTGCTGGATCTGCTGTGAGAGCTCGAGTTTCGGGTTCACTTCCAAGTGAACGAGAGTAATGTATACACCCAAGTATCAGTGGCGTGTGCAGGGGGATAGTTATAGTTGGGAACGCAATACCCCCAATTGATTCAAGTTCGCTGCACAATTAACGTGAACTGCAAAGAAAGATGGGGAAATAGTATTTATTACTGCTGTCCGCTATGGCAAGTCACGTAGTGGTAACGGTATCACATGTGACGATGCGGCGGTCTGGCGTTCGATCCCCATTAGAGCCTCAGTGGTTCAATTTCCACTGGATGATATTCATTGCGCGAAATCACACCCACCGTCATGTCCACGATTTCGGCAAACGTTTCGGGGTGTTTTTTTAACACACTTGATAGGCATTGCGCCTACAGTATTTGTGGCAGTGACTGAAGGTACGCATATAACGATTACATTCTAAATGCAGTTCTTCTTCATTTTGTTTTAGTCTCGTAAAGATTAACAGACTATCTAAAAAGATGTGTAAGGCCTCACACACTCTTCGATCACGGGCAATTTGGAGGTGATGTGATCAGCACTACGTTCCTGTCGCCTTTACACCCCAGAGTTTTACCTCTAGTTACCCACCATTTATTTGAGGCTGGATGAGCTCCAGTCGCTTTACGCGGGGACAACGGCGGAAACATTTCGACCTTAGATCATCCAAGGGACTCCCGTGTGGCAGACAGGTGCCCTACTGACTAGATTACATTATATTGTGCATAACCATTATTTATTTGGAATCAGCCCCTCCCCCGCGCCTTAATTAAAATGATATATTGTTAGCACTAGCTTACCCGGGGGGGGGGGGATTCCAGGCCAACCAAATTCTCAACTGTGGACATTTGTATTTAAAAAATGAAAATAAATTAAAATACGTTGCAATGGTCCCTACCAATATTTCTGAATTACTTTTGCTCATACAATGATGAAATTAACGTACATAGGAGGAAAATTCACGCTGTGGGCCTATCAGTATGTTCCGCCATGAAACTTGTGCCTGTAACAGTGTACAATTGGTTGATAATTATGGTAATTAATGTAGCTATTATAATTACTTGAGAAGAGCACATACGAAAACAAGAAATACCATTGATTCAACATTAACATGTAATTTTGAGGTCTAGTGAATGATAAAATGTGTGTGACACTCGTGTAATAATTGGTTCACATGATGGTCATTTTGCAATTATTATATTTGTTATATAAGTTATATGAACAACAAAAGAAGAAATGATTCATTAAAAAATTGTTCCATGAATTTTAATTTTAATGTTAAAAAGGAAAAAAATTTCTGGGCCTCTGAGGCCCCCTCAGGTATGTTAATTTCTTGTACGCCAGGGGAAGCTAGGGATAAGAAAAACCAAACTTCTTCCAGTCTTAACTGTAGTTCTTTTGTAAAACAATGGTTTTATGCTTGCAATCATGTATTATATGGTATTGCTGCAAGGGTTCTTCGCTTTGGTCAGATTCCCATTCATTCAACAATTTGGCTGCCACCTTTCCTCTTCTGTCTTTTACTCCTGAGCTAGAATACAATTCAAATGTAGTCGAAAAAAGGTATAGGCTAGGTGATGTAATTTGAAACTCTTTCATCTTCGATTCCTACAGATCATAAAATTGTAAAGTCACGACTTCAATAACACAAATAATTTTCGTCGGAATAACAGTTTTAAGTAAGTTATAAAAATGGCTACAAATTGGCCGTGCTTCAACTCTAGATATTAGAGAACCAAGTTATATCATTTGAGCAGGTAAAAATACAAAATACGTATGTTCATAGGATATACGTATTGTAGAACAAAGTGAAAACTATAAAAACCATTGAAATTGAAATAAATCTACATTTCTCAAGTAAGCATAAAGGAAAGGAAAAGTAACGCACAATTCTTGCAGTAATGATAAAATATTACTAATAGCGAGAGCTTAACCGTGAAACGATTGCCCCGCCATCGATATGGAGACAGATGGGGACGAGGAATACAATTCGACAAAGACTGCTAGGCCTCTATTTTGACGTGAACCAAGCTTCGTAAGTTCTTTTTTAACAAACATTGTTTGAATGTGCGCGAGCTACACCTCCGCAGTTCTATTCACTGGGAATGACCTACTAAAAGCGCGAATTTTCATGAAAGGCTAGGATGTGAGTCAATGTGTGAAGAACCCCGTCTCCTCGGATTAAAAGCGCGGAGTTAGAGTAGAACCCAGAGCCCCCTGGTAGCAGCAGATTTTTTGGCGGATGGAGTGGGGGAGGGTTGCACGTAATATTTCGTTTATGCTGTAGGAAAGTTCAAGTCCGTGCTTCTCAAGTAAGACATGGATGCCGAAATATTGAGGACAGCGACAGAGTGCTGAAAACAACTTTTACCACCCTCTTTTTTAATTTTTTTTTACTAGCGTTTTGGATAAGATTGATTGATTAATTTTTTGTTTCAAGTCCACTTTATGCACAGGAAGGCTAATCGTGTTTTGGATAAAAGTATTTACATTTTGAAGACATAGTTTCCCTTCCCTTGTAGGAATAATGCGGTGAATTCAGCAGTCCTACATAAAAGTAAAACATTTTACCAGTAGTCTTTAGGTGAGCCTACCTACAAAGATTTAATTTTCCATAATTGTAATTGCTAGTCAGTTAACAAAGCATACACCCTTAATCCACCATCGTGGAATTAACATTTATTTTCGCATGCATTTCTCAAAGTTCGACTACAGAAACACAATTAATTGACTTGGTGTTTTAAGTCCACTTTATTCACAGTCAGATTAATCGGGACTGGACCTACAGTTTAAATTGGGATCCGAACCACTAGTGCCTCCACCGGGTATCGAACACGAGACCCCTTGATTATACAGAAACACAATGACCGAAAATATGGGAATAAATAATATCACCCATGAAACGGCAAAATCAAGTTAAGGTTTTGCAACTGATGTGGTGAACGCTCCGTGCAGACTTGAAGACGCCAATGCAACAGTCTCTTTTCATCTTCCCAGTTATATCGTTTACGTCTCGGAAATCACTCCCGCAAGCCGGCTCTGTGGCTGAATTGTTAGCGTTGCGTGCCACAAAACACACGGTGTCCTAGGTTCGCATCCCGGTTAAAAAACCTGGACATGAAGTTGTGTTTGTTCCAACAGTCTGTTTCATCATTCATCCTAGCCTTCACATTATATGCGACATTTGCATGAAGACACAACATTTGCTGCTGTTATCTACTTATTGATTTGATTAGTTTACATCTCGCTTCTGTCTCCTTTGGTCACGCGAAGATTAGGGTGAAATTGAAGCCAGGCAATGACGAACACGCATGGGCGGTTAGCAACACACAGACTGAGTGTGAGTCTAGACGCCAAAGCCCCGTTTGTGTGCAAAATGCACACTCTGTACTAATAGCACTTGTGTAGTTTAAAATATCGATACATCTGATTAAAAATATTCATTAAACTTCGTTGTCCTTTAAAACCATATAACACAAATACCGCAAACGCACTAAAGGAAAACAATAGCCACAATGGACGCGAACCAAGAAACAAGGATGTTGATTTCAGCCTTCAATATCTCTCCACTTGACTTTTAATTGTTGGCATTCAAAATGTTTACATTCTTATTTCGAGGAACAATTGTTTATATTCGAGCAATAAAATTGTACATATTGTTTGTATCACGTGACCTTTGAAAATATGGTCATGATGTAAGAACTTATTTAAGCGCTAGATACTCCTTCGTTCATGAAATTAGCAAGAAAAAGGATTTGACATGTTCTATTCTGCTATTATAACAACGTTAAGAAATTTTAATAGTCCATGGTCTTCTTCACTTCTGCTCCTTCAGCTTCTCATTTTTGTGCGGCCCTAGGTATCCTAGTACCAACCCCCCGCCCCCTTCCTTGAGTCCTTCCTGTCGTACCTAAAAGAGACGTTGTCATTTAGGCGCTTGAAGGAAAGTCATCCCTTACACCCCGCTCCTGTTTGTGGGTAATATTCCCACCCTTTCAGTGGCGTGCCTATAAATGTAGTAAAGGGATGTGAGCATAAGGAGATTATGAGTTATTTCCTACCACTCCTGGATCATGCAATTTTTTCCTAAATTTGACGTTTTCTTAAAAGGAAAGTTGCTCTAAAACCCCTTGTACGAGTA
The DNA here is from genome assembly GCF_977018435.1 of Lepisma saccharinum. Lineage (NCBI taxonomy): Eukaryota > Metazoa > Arthropoda > Insecta > Zygentoma > Lepismatidae > Lepisma > Lepisma saccharinum. The sequence goes on along the minus strand of NC_139246.1, from coordinate 69,808,882 downwards.
GATAGGCAGCTGTTCCATAACTTTCCAGCTGGCATATCATAACCAAGTGACAGAATTCGGCTCTGTTTAGCGTGAAACACAATACAAGCTGACGTAGTGGTTAGGATAACAGACTGATTCTTCAATATTTTCCCGCTCATCTTATCAATTAATCATCTATATAACAGTCACGATGAATAAACTCCGTGGCGAAACTGCCCTTGAATAACAAACGCCTGTTGATTGGTTGACACGTGATCAGAACATCGAATCGCATTGCCGCTGTTATCTGGTTTTCTCGATCGGATCCCACTAATTCACGTAGCTTCCCACCTGGCTTCAAGAGCCAGAAATGTTCGAGCTCCCACCGGTAAATAAATCTGTTATCACGCTAACTTGATTTCTTAGTTTACTTTATGCTAAGATGGGCTCATCAAGACTGGACCTACAGTTTAAAGTTGTATCCGAACCACTGTGTGTCTCCCCCGGGTATCGAACCCGGATCTCCTTGATTACAGGCCGAAGAAATTACCACAACTACATAGGGCTGGCCGTATATGTTAGGCAATAACCGTTCGACTGCTTCAAAGCACTTTGAAAATCGTGGGTTGAGTACGGAAATAATATTGGTAAAGCAAACACAGTTACAGTAATCTTTGCGGTAATGAATTACCAGTAAATCTTTTGAACAAACCAAAGAAAAGTTTCGCAAAGATACTCCGTAACACCGTCTTTCAGCCCTGAAAGATGGGTCAAACGTTCCTTTTGTAGCATTTTGACTATCTATTCCGTCCGCACCACCGGACACAGGTCTTCTTGTACTGCATGTACAATGTAGTTTGGCGAAAGGGAAAAAAAAAAGCACGCAGTTCTTATCGCTTTCTTGCAGGAAGGGAAAGTGACAGAGCAGAAACGTTTTTCATCCTCTTAGCTTCTTATTTCTTACACAAGGCATGATTTTTCCTGCATTTACTTGGGTCTCCCCGATGGCGCAGTTGTAGCGTCGTCGCCTTGTAATGAGAGGTCCCGGGTTCGATACCCGGTGGAGGCACACAGTGGTTTGGATCCCACTTTACACTGTAGGTCCAGTCCCGATTAGCAGAAAGTGCTATTCAAACACCAAATCAATCAATCCTGCATTTACTTGAAAGGTGAAAACGTATCAGCATCAAAGGACGGAATTAGCCGAAGAATGATTGAAAGTCGAACTTCAGCTAAGAAAAATAGAGAGAATGAATTTGATGTTTAAGCTTGACCAAGATGAGAAAAATCCACTGGCCCTGTTATTTAATTTTCAACAGTAAGGGAGCGGTCGGAGAGTAGTGACGCAATGAGCTCTTTACCATGTGATCCTGCCCCTGTGTTGCCAAAATGTTCAGCATTCTTCAACAGATGGTCGTCACCTTTATTCAGTGCTAAGCATTATCATTATGAACGTCACACATCGAAAGTCGAGATGTAATATTTATCGTTGTTGAAGCTTTTGATAACGAAGGAGTGAAGGAAACTGGCAACACGGCGGTACTCGGGTAAATGCGGAAGAGAGAGGAGAAAACAAATGACTGCCAGTGACGGATCTACATATTTTGGGCCCATGGCAAGCATCACTTAAGGCCCCTTCAATGTAAAATACAGAAGTATGTGAAAGGAAATGTCAAAATCTTTGCTGCTATTCCGTTTCTTCAATGTATGTATATATTGTTCGTGTGTGCGGGCCCATGGAAAAATTTGATTTTGTTATTTAGCGTCGCCTACAGAGTGTGTCTAATCGCGACGATGAGGATGAGTGATGATAGGATGAAATTACGGAGTGGATGCAGCAACACTCGCAAAGAACAGCCATGCCCAGCAGAGATGCGAACCCGTTACCACTGGCGTCGTAAACTCTGTGCTAACCACTTCGTACGGAGGTCGGTATATCTCTGGATTTTTTACGGATAGTTTTAAGTCCATTTTTATGCACAGGTAGGCTAAATGGGACTGGACCTAACGTTTTAAAATGAGATCCGAACTACTATGTGCCTCCACCGGGTATCGAACAAGGTATACCTCTGAAGAGGAAGGTGGAATTGGAAAGGTAGAGTTTTGCAAAATCATGGACAGATGAAACTTTTGATAAGTCACTTATGAGAGATGTCTAAAGATAAAACTCAGCTGGGAATGATGGACCAATAACTGTTTCTTAATACATTTCATTCTACATTTGCTCGTTATTACTTTTAATTTGTCAAGCTTTGGGCTGGGTATGCAGTAGTGTTTAGGTAAGCAAATCAAGTTTGATGGTTCCCAACGTAAATAGTAATTTCGTTCTATCCATGGGATTTTCGTCCCTTGCTCCGCCTGTCTGTCACAATTACAAGTATTATATATTCATTGGACAAACCATTCGTAATGTTAATACTATGAAGGTTCTCTCCAAGAACCAAGTACGAAGGTTAACTTTTGCATTCCGAACTCAGTCTCCCTTTGTCTCGGGGGATTAACAATTTCAATTAAGGTATTCTTACTTTTCTTTGATTGTCGTTGTAAATACAAGATTTAGAAAAATAATACAATAATAATATTACATTTAGAAAAACTGGGAATGAAACGTTCGACCACAGGTGAGTTTCCTAAGTAAACTGTCACAGAAAAACCAACGCTGTTATTCATTACGTTAATTCATAGTTCATAACTTTGATATCCCGTTGTTGTTAGTTATTGGGAAAGAGAAAAGTATTTCACTCCGCAAAAGGGCAATCATAATTAATCTCTAATAATAATCGTCATGTTATATGTGGCATTAGGTATAATTTTGTTACACCTTGTTACCCGACCCTGTGGCCTAGTGGTTAGCACATCGCGCTGCGACGCCAAGGGTCCCGGGTTGGAATCCCGGTCGGGTTTGGTTGTTTGTAAATGTCCATTCATCAATTTCATCATTTCATCACTCATCCCCATCTTCGCAAATTAGCCAAGAGGCACAAAACGCGAAGTAAAATAAACTAAATCAATCAATCATGTTACACCTTGCTTGTAGCCCGCAGCGAAAATTAGATACCAGTCAAAATAATTCTTACGCACTACTCTCGCAGCCAAACAAGTGGGAGAAGCGGAACGACTGTAGATTACGGCAGCAGATAACACCCACTTGCGCAAGCAGTAGAAAAACACTGCCGTTGAAATATCGAATTGGGACGTTAGTACAGTCACTGACACTGCTGGTTTGTAATTGTCGAATTGAAAGTCAATGAAATCGTTACAACCCAGAACTGTTCGTGACTGTACAGCTGTCATGATGCAAGAAAGACAAGTACAAAGCATGCTTTTCTGGGATTCGAAACCTGAAACGTTACCCTTGCGCGCTGCACGTAAATAAAGACGGACTGGAAGTAAAATTTAGATCTGACATTTATGTTAATCAGGTTCACCAGAATATGACGAAGAGAAACACTCGTGTTTTAATTCTTAGTTGAAGTTTGTTGTGAAGGAGAGAGTATAAGCAACATATCTTTGGTCTTTGGAAACACTCATGTAGTCTGCAGGTCATGCTAATTTCGTGTTAAAGAAAGGAACATACTAGTATTACATTTTCGGGTTAGTGTACTATTTTTTTTATTTGTCCCTAAGTAATTTGGAGTTCTCGATTATAATTTGGCTGGTGTGTCTTTAGAGGCTCTCCCCGATGGTGTAGTGGCAACTTCGTTGTCTTGTAATAAAGATGTCCTGTGTTCGATGGAGACACATAGTGTTATGATTCAACTTTAAACTGTAGGTCCACCATGACTAGCCTATTTCTACACAAAGTTGATTTATAATAAAAGCTCAAGTCAATTTAAATCACCTGGTTCGTCTAACCTATTATGCACAAAACATCAACAAAACATAGGACAGCTCTATTATTCAGAAATCCTGGTAACGACGAATTGTCCATCGCCAGAGGTGGCAAGGGGGGCACTTCCTCCCTTTTTTTGCAACTTTTATGCTAAAACTTATGTATGAAGGGAAACTAAACTGTCCTTGCCACCTTCCCCCAGTTTTGGCATCTTCCCCCCCGTTTTGACACCTTGCATCGCAGTTTTGGCACCTTGCACAGCAGTTTTGGCACCTTGCACCCCAGTTTTGGCGCCCAATTGCCGCCACCATCCATCACCATTTTCATTCAGTCTGTATTACACAGTGTGATAATAATAAATTGAAATAATGACATCAATAAGCAGAGGCCATTGCCCGCTTCGAACTAACGTAGTTTACTCCTAAAAACAACATAGGATGTACAATAGAATGAAAATGTAATGAAAATAGCGTTGGGCAATTTTCCTACCATTATCTTTGCCGTTGACTGTGCCTTGGAAGTGTCAATCCCAGAATAAAATGCGTAGGACAGCCAGTTATGGATTTTAGATACCAGGTTTCGGTGTATCGAAATACAGGTCACATCGAAGATGCAGAACATATTTGTTTGATGCCAATACTTGGGGGTCTGCTATATTGATATTTCCAGCAGCCGTAATAAGTATCACGTTTCTTACAAGTTGTATTTATATTGCAATCAGACAACGTCCTGCATTTCTGCACTTCTGTGGGTCCAGTTCCGATTAGCTTATCTATGCATAAAGTGGCCTTAAAATACAAACTCAAAACTAAAAATATATGGGGGGTGAACGTGCGTTCGTTTTTTTTTACTAAATTGGGAATCAACGCAAAAGGGATAAGCTTTATGAAAATAATGCAACTTTAGACAAATTAAGTATTACTTCTATTTATACTAAGTAATTTTATGGCACTTTTGTTTGTATTGGGTTAACCGTGACGATCTTATATACTTCTAAACTGTGAATAATGTGAGTAATGTTTTACTAATATATTAGTTTAAGCGTATCCTTCTCTCACTGACATTCGCCAGAATGCACAGTCAAACAGCTAAACCATAGGAAGGGGGAAAGGGGCGTGACTTTTCGTGATAGGCAAACGACGGGTCAATTTTCCATTTCGGCTAATTATAACACACATAATACGTAACGTCGTTAACTTGTAATGAAAGGGTTCGATACTCGGTCGAGGCGTAGTCATTTCCCACTTTAAACTGTGGCCCAATCCAAATTAGCCTTTTTGTGGTACTTAAAAAGTGGAATTAAAACAAATTCAACAAGAACCACCACATAATATTGTTTGTTACCGAGACACTTTTAACTGATTGTTGAAAATTTTTCCGTTTTTCTTACTTGATTTGGTTATGCATAGCTCAGGGCACGGTCTCTCATAATGCACCACCTCCAACATTTCGGTAGAAGTTCTTCAACTGAATGAAAAAAGATCCCTAATCGAGTACTTACCTGCACCACTGCAAATCGGTGGCTCGTCTGGTTTGTCATCCATGGCGGTCATTTTCAATATAGACCCTACTTTCACTCGAGATAGCAGAAGCACCACACGAAAGAACAGAATGACACAGGACGATGGCCACAGTAAAGAAAACACGTGTCCGCAGCAGCCACGCTACGCTACCAAATAGCACCCTCTTCCTCACCCTATTTGCAATGTTACATACGCTCTATATTTCGGAGTTACTGATCACATGCAGGATATGCCCAAGTTTTGGTTGGTGATTTTACTTATAATAATATACCATACGGCCATTGATCATTGCCTAACTTTATAAGGTAATGTGTTGATTACTGAAAAGTTTCACACACGCATAATCGTACCGAGTTAGCTGGTTCCACTGATGCATGTAAAATTCTGGAATTTAGAACACTTTTGGGCAGCGTAGACGAGTTCTTTCCAACACCCTTGCCAAGGACAAACGCGGGCCTGGAATCGCTTTTTATTTAGCGTGAAGGGGGACGGACAGTGACCATGTAAGAACTGCATAAAGCATGACGTCCACTGAGACGCGGAGAAACTCAGCAAATGAACACGACAGACCCGTTTCCGGCGTCTCAGTGGGCGATAATCTGTAAGATAACCTGCCAAAAATTTCGTGCTTCGGTTTCGCGCGTTTCACTGTAGTGGGCGTTACACCATTTGATTTAAGTAGAAGCAGACAGCAGATCTGTTGCCGGAAATTTCCATGTTTCGCCGCGTCTCAGTGGGCGTCAAGCTTCAGTCTCTTCCTTGTAACGCGATCAGCTAACCCGCGTGGCTGAGCGAGCCGGTTTATGTTTGCAGGCAATACCACTGCAAATAGGAGAACTGAAAGGTCTGCACATGTAAATATGTTGTAGAAATTAATTCCATTCTAAGGTGTTAAATGCATTGAAAGACATGAACTTAAGATACAAAAATGTTAAAAAAAAAAAAACGCAAGTTGTGCTTGCTCCGTTTCCTTTACCGCACGCTTCTGAAAAAAAGGGGGGGGTGTTTTACCAGTGCGTCTCGGTCATCAGCTGTGGCTCTTTCTACGCAACTCAATCGCCCTTCTGCTAGCTCGCTGCCTGTTGGGGCAAAGAATATATACAAACCATAATAATATTAATAGTGATAATAATAAAATCGTCTTTACTAGAGCGGGCGCTTTTCATCCGTTTCTAGCCCGACCCGGTGGCCGAGTGGTTAGCATATCGCGCTGCGACGCCAAGGGTCCCGGGTTCGAATCCCGGTCGGGCTTGGTTGTTTGTGAATGTCCATTTATCAATTTCATCATTTCATCACTCATCCCCATCTTTGCAAATTAGCCAAGAGGCACAAAACGCGAAGTAAAATAAACTAAATCAACTCAAATCAAATCATCCGTTTCTATCACAAATATAACAATGAGTCGAAGTGGTTGGTAGATTAGAGCAAATAAATTCAGACGCGCACAAATATTCTCGTAGGGCCTAACGTTAGTGCCTCTACTCTTCAACCTTACAAGATATAAATGAATGTCACCAATAAAGAGAGTACTTTATGTTGGTTACCGAAGATACCGAAAATGTCGGTTCTCAGTATATCGATATTTAGAGGTCATATTTTCGAGTACAGATAACGATATCGATGGTTTCAGCAACCGGCCTCCGTGTCGGAGTGGCTAGCACAGCGCGCTACGAAGCCAGGGGTCCCTGGTTCGAATCCTGGCCAGGGCATGGGTGTTTGTGCGAGTCTCTTCATCAATTTCATTAGGCCATATCATCACTCATCGATGGCGCAGTGGTAGCGTCTTCGCCTTGTAATCAAGGGGTCCTGGGTTCAATACCCGGTGGAGGCACATAGTGGTTCGGATCCCACTTTAAACTGTAGGTCCAGTCCCGATTAGCCTTACTGTGCATACAGTGGACTTAAAACACAAAATCAATCAATCACTCATCCTCAACTTTACAATTAAGAGGCAGAAAATCGAAGTAAAATAAACCAAATTAATCAATAGTTTCAGCAGCACTAAATATACCCCGATTATGCAACCATTTCAGGATATTTTTGTTTAATTTTGCCTGCTTTACGGTGCATTATATACACCAGCAAGTTAACCTCAAGGAAATGAAGTAATTAGCTCACGAAGCGGATTACATAAAAAGTAACTCCATCGTAGGTTCCAGCCGAGGCTACTCCCTTAATATCGTGCCACAGTAACCATCAGCCATGGAATCACTTCTTGGTGAACAAGGGTAATTACATTAACATATTATTATTAATAATATTAAATAGAATACGATTATACACAGTGGTGGAGATTATGGGGGCGTGGGGGTAGTTGTCTCCTCCCAAAAAGCCCCCGCAACTGCGTCCTCTAACGAAATTTCCTGACACTCCACTCATCTCCACTTCAAAATCAATGGAATAAAGAAATGAGTATGTTAAGAATTAATGACCACAATTAGAGGCAAACCAGAAGAGTGATCATGTGAGAAGTCGACCCAATCCTTGAAATAATTTGATTTCGATCAGTCAAGTATGAGTTTTTAAACATTTAACAACGTTTTAGATGAAAATCTTTTTATTACATGAATGTGTGCGTTTCGTTGGTTCTCTTCCTACCGCGCCCATTTGCCATTCCTTTCTCTCCAACGTAAAGTTTGGGGGAGATTCTAACCCGAGGCCACGTGATCAACAGCTTGACATGCTTTGCCCAGATGTCAGCTCGTTTTGCCCCGTCGCACGGTAAAACTAAAAAGGAGCTCCTCTCCTATCAGGAGAAAGAAAACCTCGCAAAGTGACACCCCGCAGACTTCCTGACGTGAGGTGATGATCATTACTAGGGCGAAAAGGGGCTAAAACATCACCCTAGTTGTTGCAATCAATGGCAGAATTGCGATCCAGTCCCATGTCTTCATCTTTGCTTATGGGCGCGAGAAATCCCCCCTTCCTTTCCCTCCTGCAGCCTGAGAATTCTCATTTCAAGTGCTGGAGAGTAAACTTATACCTTGCAAGTGTCAGTCTCAGAATATTACGAGTACAGAGTGAGTTTTAGATACCCTGGTTCAATATCTCGAACTACCGGTTACATCGAAATTGCACAAAGTACCGGAAAATAACGAAGGTACCGTTTCGATATATCGATATTTCGTTGTTGCCAATACCTGAGATTCCTGTATTTTCAAGTAACGGTAAATCAATAACTCCACCGTCTTTAGAAAGTATCACGTTTCTTATCATTCATATTTATTTTCTAATCACACACTTTTACATATGTATACATGTGGAGTCTGTGTGCCTGTGCATTGCTTCTTTCGGAAGAAAGTATTCAGGTACTGTTTCTAAATTCGTAAGCAACACAAAAGGAAAATCCAAAGTTAATAAACAACTATTTATACTCGGTTATTTACAGCGCGTTCAATTTAAAATTGTACCGCAGTCCGCCTATTTACGAATACCTAACGCAATGCATTTATATGTTTGTAATGGTAACACGACGGCTGCATAGTCACGTAGTTTGGTGTGGAACGAAGAGGCAAGGAAATGGAAAAGGAAATTAATACTTACTCTCATGATGCTTTTCCGGGCTTATCTTCCTGTTTTGTTAATCGCGACGATTTTACATTTAGGTACTCCAAATTAATAATTTTGTATATTCACACGTCAACCTGCCATTATCCTTCACAGTTATGTTTTTACTTTATCAGTGACTCACTGGCAATTGCCATAATACATAGTCGAACATCTAAGCAAAAAAAGGGCGAAAGAAAATATTATCGCACTGCATCTCGGTTCTATTTAGGGGTGAAACCGTTGCACATTACTCTATCGCGTCTGAACTGAATCTCCTACCTGCCCCAAAGGAACGATTGATTGATTATATTGCTTTACTTTACTTCTCTTTTTGTGCCACTTTTGGCTAATTTGCGAAGATGAGGATGAGTCATGATATGATGAAATTGATGAATAGACACTCACAAACATCGATGCCCAGGCCAAGATTCGAACCCGGGACCCCTAGCGTCGTAGCGCGATGTGCTAACCACTCTGCCTTCTGGGGCCGGCCCAAAGGAACGAGTAGAAGTGGTTAGTTATCTAATTAACTTACATATGTTTGTTGGACGAATAAACTGGTCGCTGCAGATAATGGACATTGCTTTGCGTTGATTAAAAAGAGTCTCAAAATATTTTATCATATATACTTGCTTCAAATTAGCAATCTCGTTACATAATTTTGTACAACCTTCATGCTTTTCGCGTCTTTAAATATGTTGGCTAAAGAAGAGTAGTTGGATAGCCTCAGGCTGAATTTTGTTAAAGAAAAGACGAATTGATCTAAAGTTAAAATATTTTCTGATCATTTTATAAATGTATTTAACAGTTCTGCTGTACACTCAGCGGCGAAAGAAACAGTAGGCGAATTGTCCACCCCATTTTCATTCAGTCTGTATTACACATTGTGATGATACTGAATCTAAATAATGACGTCAATATGAAGAGGGCAATGCCTGCTTCGAACCAACACAGGATGTAGAATAAAAAGTAATGAAGATAGCAATGGACAATTTGCCTACCATTTCTTTGCCGTTGACTGTACAAAGTAAAACGAAAACACTCCTTGGTGGGTTCCTTTATTTTCCACAGTGGTCTTTCAGAACACCACAAGCGATAGCTAATGCTGTGCAACTTGCTTCTTGACCTCCCTTGCTGGCAGCGTCAGCTGAGTAAAGAATGGCGCCAGGAAGTCTCATCCCCCGGTCGGAAAAGCTACAGACGCAAAATTGCTTTTGCATTCGCTGCTAGTCACTACGTACTTCGTTTTTCCCATCGTTGGTAATATCTGTCTATCAAACTTTGCCCATCATCCACTTAAGAAGGATATAATTGAAGTCAATACATGCGAACTACAAAGCAAAACGAATGAGTGGGTTGGGGGGGGGTCAATGTTGTTTCATCATTTACTTATTATACGTGTCAAAGCAAAACTTTGGTCAAACCACGCTTATCTGTGGTTTAACTTTGTTTTGAGTCCACGTTTTGCATGATAGGCTAATCGGGAAGGGCCTACAGTTTAAAGTGGGATTCGAGCCTCTGATCAATCTGCCCCAAACAGGCATGAAAGTTCGATCTCGAAACCTCTTCATTACAAAGCGACAGCGTTGGGCATGAACAATCAGGGAGGCCCTTATCTTTGAAACGGAAGGCAGAATATGGGTGTAACATCATCATACCGACTCTTCTTCGTTGCCTTGTAATCAAGGGGTCCCGGGTTCGATGCCCGGTGGAGACACATAGTGGTTCGGATCCCACCTTAAACTGTAGGTCCAGTTCTGATTAGCCTTACTGTGCATAAAGTGAACTTAAAACACCAACTCAATCAATCAATACTGACTCTTCTTCTTTTTGCTTCGTGTACATGGTGTGAAATCACTGGTTGAGGTTTACAAAGATCTTAATCTACACGTACGTGCGCGCTAATATGTATACGTATTTTAAATACAACATTACTAATTACTAAATCACTAAATATTTAAAAATAACATTATTAAATACATTTAAAGGATTTTTTTTAATATAATATGATATAAATATCAGATTTGCATCAAGTAGCAAACTGATTTCTTTACTAAGTGGTTAAAGATGTCAATTAACTTCAAAATTGTTGATGTACAATGAAACCGATGAAGGGACACTCACAAATACCCATGCCCAGGCCGGGATTCGAACCCGGAACCTCAGGCGTCGTAGCACGCTATGCTAACCACTCCTCCACGGATGTCGGCGTAACACTTGAAACATTGTGTTTAGTTTTTCTATTAATATAAATCAATTAGGTTTCATTCTTATATTTATTGTCCTTTCTTGTTTCACATTAATTGTGAATACGTTGCTATTGCTGTAGATCTGTTAATGATCTTTTGAAAGAGAGATTGTTGGGGAAATGCCCCCATTGCACCTTGCCCTTGGACCTCTCCACTCCCAATAGTTCTCATGCACTATCATACCCTGAGAAGAGATCGTTTCCAGGGATATTGAGCAATCGAGTGTTACGGTTAAAAACCTTCCTTCGTTTCACTTCAGGTGACAAGAAAATCGCAAAAAATCAAGTATAAAGAACAGATTGAACTGTTTGTGACATTTTGATCATTTTTGTAAGATTGTACGTGTAAGATGTACATGGTAAGATTTCACTTACCGTGGTTTGCACCAGAGCCCTTCATTTAATGAATTTATTTTGCCTATAATTTTAGTTTTACGTTCAGTAACTCAGGGCTGGACCTAAAGTTAACTTCTCAGTACGGACCTTCGGGTGCACGAGTTTGGGGTGGCAAAATGCATTATCTTATTTAAATCTTCTTTTCGTTAACATTCGTGAATTCTAGTGATAGTGAGTTGCATGTTATTGAGTAGGAAAGCAAGCAGAGAACAGCAATTTCAGGAAATCAGGCTGTGATTCAGCCCGTTGGAAAATTATTTCTCACTTATTGCAGACGATTATTTGAACAGAACATTTGATAACTTGCAGGAAACATCCCGTTTCTTCCGTTCTGTACGCCCTCTCATATCCACAACAAAATTATATGCAAGGTAATTTCGTACTTTGTAAGTCAGAAGTATATAACCTATACTGAATAAATGAATGAATACTGCATTTAATTTCTTTGAATATTGCTCATGTATTTGGGGAGTCTACAGACCCCATCCCCCACCCCCGGTACGCTCTCAGATAAAAAAATGTAGAGTAAAAAGTAAAGTTGTTGCGTGGAAATATGGCCATTCTATTCAATTGCTATTGCCTTCTGTTTGTAGACCGATTGATTATAAAAGAAAGTGTTTTCTAAACTTTTTTTCGAATAGCTTGCATTTTCTGCAGCTTGCGTTTGCAACGTATGACGTTGCAACCAGGAGACAGGACAACCTTACTGTCAAGCAGGCGATCTTGTTTCTCTGCTATCGGTATCTAAGGTTGCCAGACACTCATCTTTTATGCTTAACTTCGCTGCTTTTAAATAACGTTATTTTTTCAACATTAAAACATAAAGTTGGTTTACACATTTTAAATTGAGAATATTTCTGTTATACGTTTCGTGAAGCAATGCAGAGAGAACACGGGAGTGAGCGTTCTTAGTTCTCTCTCTTCCCACACGACCTGCATGTGTATCTGAGGCAGTGGCAACCATGCCCACTAAGTCCCTCGCCCTCGCAGACAAGGGATGGGGTGAAAACCACTCGGTGTTTTTAGATGTTATCTGTAGAAGCACTTCCCAGGTTTCTCTCGCTCTTCTTGTGTAATTTGCGAAAAGTACAGAATTCCTATGTTGTGCGTACAATCGAAGGCAAATGTAATAATAGACGAATTGCTCATCATTGTTAATTAAATCTGTTTTTCTCAATGTGATTTTGAAGGATCGGAATCCTCATACAGCTTCTTAAAAAAAGCCACTTTATTCACATAAAGCATACACCCCTTGTTTGGGAATGAATGTTTTATTTTTGTGTAGTGTATCGTGCAGTGGGTAACACTGTTGCCTTGTAATCAAGGGGTTCCAGGTTCTATTCCCTGCGGAGGCACATTGTGGAGTGCCTCTTTAAACTGTAAGTCCGATCTTAGCAAGAGGTTGACTTAAAACAAATTTTTAATTATTTTTTGTCATTTTTTGTCTTCATCATTTGTTCCCATCGTCGCAATCAATCAAAAGTGTCAGAGAGGAGACGTAAAATGAAGAAAGTTATAATACGACAAAGACGCTTTTCTGATGTCTTGGCTGATATTGAACAATTTATCAGAAGAATAATTCAATCTAGAGTTTGGTATCCAATGCAAATTACGCTAACCAAACCACTTAACGAAAAGTTCTTTCAGTAGGGGGAAAAGGAAAAAGAGAATGTATGAATTGATGTAATCTTAGACGTTTTTGTTTCAGAATGTATACAACCAGTATACAGTACTTACAAAAATGTGTATATTTTCACTATTTTATCGCTTGTCGCCACTGTGTTGCATGTTGCGCGGAAATCTCAAATCATTATTATATTTTCTGGAAATTGCACTCGTAAGTCCTATTGACCGAGATACATAATTTGTAAACACATATAATAAGTTATCGTGAGAATTTGTTTTTAATCACTTTCTGCATTTCTAAGTACGTATTCTTTAATCTTGAATTCTGAGAATTCTTGAGATGCTCAAAGTTAATAACTTCTGCATTTGTTTTCTCATATCCCTACAAAACAGCTACTTAAGTTGACCGGACAAGGTTTTCAGTCAACTCAGTCGTGAAACAAACTGGACGCAGGGGTGTCCGGGGTTGTGACACGATGCTTGATGGGAATTACTGGAGGGGAAAACAATATTTGAGCTTTGATAATATAATACCAAAACGTTTAAACGTATGTTTATACTATTTCTACCACTTCTACCTAACTTCACACAAAAATGTGTATATATGCATGTGTGGTTGATTTGAATTGTTAATAAAGTGCACTTTATGTACAGATAGGCTAATCGGAACGGGGCCTACAGTTTATAGTGGGATCCGAACCACTGTACTATGTGCCAGGACCTCTTGGCAAATCGACAACGGCCCGACCCTGTGGCCGAGTGGTTAGCACATCGCGCTGCGACACCAAGGGTCCCGGGTTCGAATCCCGGTCGGGCTTGGTTGTTTGTGAATGTCCATTCATCAATTTCATCATTTCATCACTCATCCCCAAATTAGCCAAGAGGCACTAAACGCGAAGTAAAATAAACTAAATCAATCAATCAAATCGACAACGTTGCAACTACACCATCGGAGAGGCCCCAGGTATTACGTGTGTGGCGTGTTGGAGCAGAGGATTACTTGCGAAAGTCAAACTAACAAATAACCAAGAGCACGGTTCGATGCGCTAAAAAAAAGTGCAAAGTTTGTTTTGTTTATTTTTATGTTTCATAACATAAAGTGTTCTTAAATTTCCTTGGACAATCTTTTAATTTCAACTTCGGCAATGGAGATTTGAAAGATGCGCGGATCCAGAAACTGCCAGTTTTATTTTCTTCAGCCTTGGTTTCAAGTTTGGTCCTGAAAAATGGTTAACGGATTTGCGACCGCCCAAAGGGATGGTCTGATTTCTCCGGCCCATTTCTTTCAAGAACTTTTAAGAAATAGTCGGGCTGTTTGCTTTGCTTTATATCCTGTGTAAACTCACTTTTCTAGGGGGCCACATATCTTCGCTTACCTACGAACATTTGAATCCTCTATTAAATCTGTTTGTAATTTTAAATCTCCTCTCCTTGCCTTCTTTCGTTTATTTTCGAATTAAACTTGCAATTTAACTACCAGGTTATTAGTTCTTACTAGTGTCGCACAATAGCCTATATCGTCAATAAATTTCAGAACATCTATCGTGTCAGCGATATATCGTCACGACATTTGGCGATATTTATCGTGAAGACGATATATCGCCGCGGCAGGCCCCCGTGGAGGACTGGTTAGCACATCGCGCTACGACACTAGGGGTACCAGTTTCGAATGCAGCCTAGGCAGGGATGTTTCTGTGTTCATTTATCAATATAAGGACTAAAAGTGGTAAACGTTGTAAGTGTCAAAAGCGAAAGTGTTGTGAAATCGCATCGTTCCGCACATCAGCCGTAAGAACGTGCACGCTAGTGACCTCTTTACACGCCCTTTGAACTACTTAGAGAGCTACCAGCCACATTTCACGTTTATCACATTATAAAGCATGGCACGTTTCACAGTTTAACGTGGAAAAAGGTGTTTGAAGTATTGTGGCACTTACAGCGTTTACCAATTTTAGTCTTCAATTTTATCTCAATTTTCGAAAATAAAGGAAATCGATATATCACCGTTATCATTATACGTAAAAATATCGTATCGTCTGTGATGATGTTTTCGAGATATCAAATTTCCGATATCGTCCATTCCTACCTCTCTCTAACTCTAAAGTGGATTTCATGAAGTAAAATTTTATTTTTATAACAAGGGTACTGCTTCTGCATTTGTGCATGTTTTCACATTCAAATATCTTCGGTTGTTGCCACCTCGCCTTTCCTTCATGTTGGCTACATGCAGAGGATGCAAGATTGCTGGCGCCTTTAGCTGCGGCGGAGGGGAGAGGGATGCGTCACCCCACAAGGTAAGGAGAATGAAATACGTATATGTATGTTATTGAGTTTCTTTGTATTATATCCCGCCCGAAACAAAGTTAAAGTACCTACACGTGTGATTGCAAGTACGTTTAGTTCCACGCCTACGCGCATTTGCGTATTATTAATGTAAGAAATGGTCGAACAGTTAACAGTGTTTACCAGTTTTCGATGTTTAACAAATGTAAAAGAATAATCATGCTTAAACGCTTTTCGAAATCATTTTAAATACAGATGTCTGAAAGATATGTGCAATCAAACCATGACCAGTATTAATGGAAGGACTATTATGCCTACTCATTTTATACAGGCACACTTTGTGCTTGGGGGAAGTGGGTGGTCTGACGAGGCACTTTCTGACTCTCCCAAATAAATCAACATTACATTCTGACCTCCCAGCAGCCTCTTACGGTTAACAACATTTTACTGTAGTATGCAATTTTAGACTAAATATTTGGTCAAAATTGCCTGTTTTAGCCTCAATTTTGCAAAAAAATATTTCTTGCTTGCTTCGATTGTAATATAAACATTTCTACACGTCACATTTTGAAAGAATTTGCGACCTATTCAATTAAAATGTTTCCTATATAGCTATTTCTATTTTGGTTATTTTACGTCACCGATCTATTTCGTGGATGAATCCAGACAATGATGTGGAATGATAAAATGTTGAAGGTAGAATTACGATGTCCATGACACCATATTATCGAGTCTATTCTTTAGATTTAGCTATACTTTGTATAACAAGTATTAATGCAATCTTTCAAACCAGAATTTTGGTAATAGTTTGAGACCCTCAACGCAACCCATGTACGCAATTGGATCTCCGACGCTGTTTTTTCTTGCTTGTGGGCTAGGGGACGTCAAGGAAGGGGAGGGAGTGGGTGACGCCGTTTTTGGCTGATTCCAGGGTTGTCGCTTGAAAGTACGGAAAGGGGGGAGACTATGCCATTCCTGTTTTCTCTGTGTTGGTACTATTTGAGGGCAATTGACCTGAAAGGGAATGATTGTCTACAGTCGGATTAAACATTATGGAAACTCGAGTTTGAGCTCCAATCAAAACATTAACCAGTAGAGCTACGTATTTAAATTTCGTCACGATTGGACCACAAGTTTTTTTAATTACAGAATCTCAAAGAGAGTGTAGTTTGGAAAACACCAAAAAAGCGGCATTTTATTTGGTTCTCACGAGGATAAGAAATTGAAGGCATAATTGAAAAAAATAGTTATTATAGCTTAATTCACAATTCAATAACTTAACTGGCTAATTTTTAATTCGAGAGCAAACTCGAGTAGCCATAATTTTGAATTGGACGGTAGTTCGGCGGAATCTTTCTTTATTGTTTCATTTATGACGCAGTGTTTGTGCAAGAGATCGTGATGATTAGATATAATGAGATATCGCTGTTCGGGAACAGCACATGTTAACGGCTTGTAAAGCAATCGCCTGTTCTCTGTCCCCTTAGCACATTTTAAGTCTTAGCGCCTTTCAACTCATTCAGCAAAGTGTCATGATGTTTTAACTTGATATATAAATAGCAGATATTAACATACTAATTAGTTTAATAATTTAAATGAATAATAGAAATATGGGTACACATAACACGTACGCAAAATTAAAAAGTATTTAATAAATTGTGTTTCAAATCGGAGAAACTTGAATTCAATTTATCATCATAATTATTTTCTTTCTTTCACTTTCCGATCTCGGAATGTAGTCTTGAGGCTTAGGCCCCCTTCTTTCGCAGTGCGGTGTGTGCGAAGTCACCTATACCACTAACACTGCGTATATTTTTCGGGCGAAGAGAGACAGCATAGAATTGTTGCAGTAATCAGGTCATCTTATCATATTATGCCCTATAACTCCACAGTCCACACTCCCGTGATATTCAGTCATGGCGCAATGCACAGGGAACAGCTGTACTTTACTGCATAGACAGGTCCCTAGCTTCCCCCTTCCCTGCATTGAGGGAGCTGCTGCTATGCCACTGGTCACCTCTGAAACCTACTTTGTTCTTTTTTATGTCTTATATTTTGTTCAGTTATAAGCCCACGAAATGATTCCCTGTTCAAAAGGGACGTGGGGGGGGGGGGAGTTATGGACTGTTAGGTTAATTTGTGCAGTTATGGACAGTACGAAGCTTTGTCGTTGGCCAGGCCACTGTTTTTTAGAAGTAATTTGTATTTGATATTTATTATTTATTTTACGTCTCTTTTCTTCCATTTTTGGCAATTCACGACGATGAATCTTGATTATGTTAAATGGATGAAGAGAGACTCGCAAAACAGCCTCGTCCAGGCTAACGGGACTCGAACCCGGAGTGTACGATCACCCAACGCACTCAACAACAGAGTCGAACTTTTATAAATGGGGGAATTCATCTTTTCGCACCATATTTCTCAGGAAATTACGTTACGACTATGCGTCAATCAGTGAGTGAAAATATGAATATATGTTAATAATAAGTTGAGATAGGATTATTTGTGTGTAAAATATTTGTGTTGACGTAAGAAAGTGAAGAGAAAAAGCTGTATAGTTTGATCGGGTGAACAGGCTCTTTCGTTGCAGCTGTAAGGGATTAAGGGATTAGCGAGCAACCGATAAGTAGGTCAGTGGTACAAACATTGTTCGAACGTCGATCTCTCCTTCTCAGGACGAAGCAGCTGAAATAGGCTGGAATAAAATACTTGAGTGATGCGGCAATGAACTTTCTTATGAGGGAGCAATAGAATGTAGTTGTTTTTTTATGTGGTACCATATAGGCAAAATTAGAATAAAAAATTTGACATGTTGTATCATAATGTGGAGGAAAGTAAACGAACCATGAAAGAAATGAGCGTCCGGCTGGAAGATAAATTGGATAAGTTAGAAATTAAAGTATATTAATTGAAAGAGTAATGTAGTTTAATGTAGAAAGATAGGTCCAATGTTCCATTTGTAACATTTTGACTATCTACTCCGTCCGCAGTCAACCACCGGTCACAGGTCTTCTTGTACTGCATTTGACATGTTTAACTCAATGTAGTTCGGCGAAAAGAAAAAAAAGAAGCAAGCACTTCTTATCGCTATCTTGCAGGAGGGCGAGGGACAGAGCAGAAACGTTTTTAATCCTCTTAGCTTCTTACAGAAGGCCTGATTTTCCTGCATTTACTTGGGCCTCTTCGATGGCGCAGTGGTAGCGTGGTCGCCTTGTAATCAAGGGGCCCCGAGTTCGATACCGGATGGAGACACACAGTATTTCGGGTTTAAACTTTAGGTCCAGTCCCGATTTGCTTTACTGTGCATAAAGTGGACTTAAAACACCAAATCAATCAATCCTGCATTTACTTGAAAGGCAAAAACGTATCAGCAGCAAAGGAAGTGAATTATCCGATGTATGATTAGACGTCGAACTCCACCTAAAAGAAGTAGATATAATGATTTTGATTTTGATGTTAGAGCTTGAGCAAGATGAGAAATTCACTGGCGCTGTTGCAAAATTGTCAACTGTAAGGGAGTTGCCAGAGCCTGCTTGACGCAATGAGCTCTTTACCATGTAATCCTGCCTCTGCGTTGCCAAAATGTTCAGCATTTTTCAACGGATGGTCGTCACCTTTATTCAGTACTAAACAGTATAATCATGAAGCTTACGCATCGAAAGTAGAGATGTGATATTTATCGTTGTTGAAGCCTTTGTCGACGAAACATTGATGGAAACTGGCGACGTCTCGATACTCGGGTGAAGGCTGTACGGAAGGGAGGAAAAAAACAATTGACTGTCAGTAACAGACATATTTTGGATCCATCGCAAAACATTACTTAATGTGCCTTCAATGTAAAACACACGTAATTGTGAACTGAAATGCAAAACTTTTACTGCTACTAAGTTTCTTCACTGTATGTATGTTGTTTGTGTGTGATTTGATTTTGTTATTTTGCATCGCTTTGCTATCACTTTTGGCTAATCGCAACGATGAAGATGAGTGATGATACGATGAAATTACGAAATTGATGCAGGAACACTCACAAAGAAAACATATGTCGTTACCATTGACGTCGTAAACTCTCCTAACCACTCCGTACGGAGGTCGCCATATCTGTGGATCTTTTTTACGTAAGTTTTTAAGTCCACTTTTATGCACAGATAGGTTAAACGGGACTGGACCTACAATTTTAAAATAAAATCCGAACCACTATGTCCCTTTACCGGATATCGAACATGGTATGTATATACCTATAGAGAGGAAAGTAGAATTGTAAAGGTAGAGTTTTGCAAAATAATGTGCAGATGAAACTTTCCATAAGTCACTTACGACAGATGTTTAAATATACAATTCAGCTGGAAATGGTGGACCAATAACTGGTTCATAATATTTCTACATTTGCGCACTTTTAATTTCAATTTGTCAAGTTTTGGGCTGGGTATGCAGTTCTGGTTTTGTTGTATCCACGGGATTTTCGTCCTTTGCTCCGCCTGTCTGTCACAATTACAAGTATTATACATTCATTGGACAAACCATTCGTTATATTAATACTATGCACGTTCTCTCCAATAACTAAGTACGAAAGTTAACTTTTGCATTTCAAACCCCCTCAACCTTTGGCTCAGGGCGGTTAACAATTTGAAATAAGACATTCTTACTTTTGTTTGTTTGCTTGTCCTTGTAAATACAAGATTTAAAAAAATATTTGTAAAATAATAATAAATTTAAAAAAAACTGGGAACGAAATGTTCGATCACAGGCCAGTTTCATAAGTAAAGCGTCAAAGAAAGGCAAACGCTGTCTGGTAGCTATTGTCTTTGTTTTGATTCATAGTTCTTTACTTTGCTATCTCATTGTTGTTAACTTTAGCGAAAGGGAAAACTATTTCACTTTGCAAAAGATCAATTCATAAATAATCTCTAATAATAATCGTCATGTTATATCGCATGACTAATTATTTTGTTAGACCTTGCTTGTAGCCTGGAGCGAAAATTAGATACCGGTCAAAATAATTCTTACGCACTACTCTGGCAGCCCGATGAGTGGAAGAAGGGGAACGACTTGAAGATTACTGCAGCAGATAACACTCACTTGTGCAAGCAGTAGAAGAACTCTGCCGTTGAAACCATTTGTACAGTCACTGGCTCTTCTGGGTTGTAATTATCCAACTGAAAGTCAATGAAATCGTTACAACCCAGAACTGTTAGTGACTTGTCATGATGCAACAAAAGACAAGTACAAAGGCATGCTTTTCTAGGATTCGAACCCTGAAACGTTACCCTTGCGTTCTACACGTAAACAAAGACGGACTAGAAGTAAAATCTAGATCTAGCATTTTTGTTTTTCAGACTGTCCAGTATTTGACGAAGAGAAACATTCCTGTTTTAATTTTTTATTGAAGTTTGTTATGAGGAGAGCGTATAAGCAGCAGATCTTTGGCTGCGACTAATGCTAATTCCGTGTTAAAGAAAGGAACATGCTAGTATTAAATTCTGTGAAGTTAGGTATTTTTTTCGTGTTAGTGTAGTATTTTTTTTGTCCCTAAGTAACTTGGAGTTATGAATTATAATTTGGCTGTTATATCTGTAGGGCCTCCCCGATGGTGTAGGAGGAACGTCCTTGCCTTGTAATCAAGGGTCCTGTGTTCGATGGAGACACATTGTGTTATGATTTAACTTTAAATTGTAGGTCCACAATGACTAGCCTATTTATATATAAAGTGGGTTTGAAATAAAGCTCAAGTCAATTTAACTCACCTGATTCATCTAACCTATTAAGCACAAAACATTAACAACATTTAGGACAGCTGTATTATTCGTAAATCCTCGTAACTTCTTTTTCTCTTAAATTTTACAATTATTTTACACTTCTTCTTACAATCCAGTAATATAGTATTTTTCCCAGTGCTGACATTTTTCTGTACATATATTAATAGTGGACTAAGAACGCTGCCACTATATAATCAAGCTTTGTAAGCTAGTGGTCTCGGATTGGATGTCAGGTGGAGGCACATAGTCCGGATCCCATCCAGTCCCGATTAGTTTATCTGTTCAAAAAGCGGACTTGCAACAAATCTTTAGCTCTTTACCTGAGCAGTAAGTTGTTGATCTGAAATAATTCTACACACGTTTATGTAATTTATTTATTTGTATTAACATCATTAGAATTAAATGCAAAATTAACATTAAAAGTTTTCCTTCTAAATGCTTTGAATTCAAAGCTTTATTCTTCCATAGCATTTGAGCTTCAGAGGGAAGCAGGCGTGAGAAGAACGCTTGGCACCTCGAAGTCTGGACAAGACTCCCCGAAGATTAGGGATGAACAAGCGAAAATAACTAACAATTATACCAACACAAAATTAGATTTATTCAATTACTTTAATTTTGTTACTTCCAGTTTCCAAATGCAGCAGTAGGCAAGTTGTCCATCATTGTGAATATTATGCACATTGTTGTATGCAACAAAAAACGAGGATTGAAAGAAAAGCTCTAAGAAAACCGAACACAATATCAGAATGTCAAATAACAGGCACACAGTAGTGATAAGAGAGATGGGAGAAGATAATGTAACGCAACGTGCACACGTCGCGAAAATTGGCTGCTAAGGCCTAAGAGCCTTAAACTTGCCCTCCTAACCTAACAACGTAGGCAGTATTAGAATTATAATTGTAAAAAATATATACCTGCTAGTTACTTAGGAGTGTTAAGTTTGATGCAGTAAGCAAATTTTATCATCACTTGATCCCGAGCGGCGTTCACCGACAAGAAAACATAGACCGGCTCTATTTAGTGCCCACATCAGTGAATTTCGAGTTCAAATTTTGTCATTGTTGACGTGCATTTTGTCTATTTCGTATTTTTTTTTAAAAAAAAACCGACACTGTATAAAATCTCAGGAGCTTAGAGACCACCATCGCGGGAGCGGCTGCTATGCCACTGTCATAAAGGAAAGAAATCGCTATCTTCAACTCAAGGTTTTTTCCTTCCCCAAAGTTTCCTGGTGGGGACCATTACCAAAGGTACATTCATTGTTCCCTCTGTTGTCTTGTATATAGGAAAATGTATTATACGCATAGACGAGTATCAATGCTAATATTCCTGCGTAAATATTTGTATGTTGTTTCTTTATATTTTTACTTTGAATGCACACATTTAAACAGAAAGTTCGGCAAAAGACAACGAGTTTTGGGCGCGGCCTTGCCAGATGGAGCTGGAATACTGTGACCAAGGATTATAGAGTATTATAGAAAGAGCATTCCGATACACAGCGGTCTCTCATTGGCCAGGAGCAGCTACAAGCTCTGACGTGAACAAGGCATGCGAGTCTTAATCGTACATATCTTGGTTCTATCAACCATTTACAGTAGGGTATTAAGCAAAAAGCAAGGAATAAGACCTAGGCAATAATATGAAGAAGTTTACGCCACGTAATAACAATAAATTGCGTTATACAAATCAAGCAAAAATGACTATCATCAAGTATCAAATATCAAAAAGTAATCACGCTACATTGAAATCTAAAGTTGCTTGTGGGAAAATAAATGCAATTTTACGTATGAAATATTTCGCTACGCAACCAACACTTATTATCCTTCATACCTTCAAATTTCCACAGATGTTCGTTATTTATAATGGCGTGTTCATAATAATTTATATATGTCTAGTATATGTAAGATGCAGCTGTTGATATTTGACGTCGCTTTCTACGTCTTTATGGTAACCGCAACATTAAAAATGAATGATGAAATGATAAATTTGATGGGACCGTAGGCAAGATGAGTGTGGACACTTTGTTCAAATCAATATTTCCCACGTAATTCACTGTCCACAAACTATGGGAAAACTGCAGAAATATTATACCTGAAGTGATTTGTGTTTAGAAAACCGTAACTCAGATATATTTTATTTTTGAAAAATTGAAATATGTCTTCTAGACATTGTAAAAGGATAGAATCTAATGTCGTGGGAGAACGTAATCCATCAATAAAAGATTAACTTCCTCCTCCCTTTGTGAAACTCGTGCCAGCTCGATGGCCAATGTTGTCAAGTGCGTTAAGTGTTTGATTTTGGATCCCGTCATTAAAGTTCCCGAGTTCGAGTCACTCGTGGGCATGGATATTCTTTGTGACTGCCCTTTCATCAATTTCATGTGATCATCACTCATCGCCGCGATTAACCAAAAGTGGTTAATCGCTTGTCGCCTGTTACGTGTCGTTTGTCGCTTCAGTGTGAAATTTCCCTTACAAAGCGAGAAGCTGGACAGGCGACAAGCGATATGGAGAATTCACACAGAAGCTGTAAGCGACAAGCGACACCATGGACGGTATTGAGAAAACGGGCCAGTTTGAGCGACACACAAGCTTCAAGCGGCACGTGCCGTTTGTTCTGTCGCTTCTGTTGGAAAGGTTCACTTGATTACTGGGGGTTCGTTTCCAAGCGACTCGTGTCGCTTGTCGTCTGTCGTTTGTCACAAGGTGTGAAATCTCTCTAAAACTAAACATTCACTGCGAACAACGGACTAAGACAACAGGATTATAAAAGCCCAATTCGAGCAATACGCGAACGACAAGCGACACAGGCAGCTTCTCTTATCGCGTGTTTCTCTCCTCTCGAAGCTACATTAAGCTATTATTGTATTGTCTTCACCTAAGGAAAGGAAGAAAATGCTTACGCAAAGGCAGTATCCGCAGAACTTTTGCAAAGCCACTCACTACATATTTTCTGTGCACACTCAGTGTGCACTATAATCTACTGAAGCGACCCTAAAAAAATATTGCTGAAACTAAGTTTTCACCTTTTTCAACGTTCTGAAATGTCAGTCACAATACAGCTTTTAAGATCCTTGCGCCCTGGGCGTGATCAGATTTAGGATACCCTTCAGTCAACTACAATAGATTGATTGATTGATTTGCTTTATTTTACTTCGCTTTTTGTACCACTTTTGGCTACTTTGCGAAGATGGAGATGAGTGATGACATGGTGAAATTAATGAATGGACATTCACAAACATCATGCCCAGGCCGGGATTAGAACCCAAGACCCCCGGCGTCGTAGCGCGATGTGATTGATTGATTGATTTAGTTTATTTTACTACGCGTTTTGTGCCTCTTGGCTAATTTGCAAAGATGGAGATGAGTGACGATATGATGAAATTGATGAATGGACATTCACAAACAACCAAGCCCGAGTGGGATTCCAACCCTGGACCCTTGGCATCGCAGCGCGATGTGATAACCACTTCCCCACTTAACTAAAATTTTACCTCTGTTGGAATTATTTGATTGGGGGAGGAGGAGGTCGCATCACGTGGCTTTTGCGAATATACTATATTTCAACAAAGAGAGCGAAGGAAAAAGTCACTTATTTCATTCCTTTTTAAAATGACGATAGCGTTGATTTTAGAAGGCCGCGGTGGCTCAGTCGGTAACGCGTCTGACTACCATGCTCAAGATCCCGGGTTCGATCCCCGGCCGGTTCAAATCCGGGAACTTTTCTAACGTTGGAAGCGGCCCTGGCGCACACCCAGCGTCGAATGACAGGGGACAGGGGCATGATGCTGATCACATCACCCGCACTCACGACCGGATCAAGAAAGTGTGGGGCGTTACCCCCACACCCCCTATACGCCTTCATGGCGTGGTGCTAAGCACAGGGGAGCACTTTACCTTTTGATAGTGTTAATTTCTCAGAGATCCAGTACAGTAAATTTACAAGAATAAAATCGTGTCTCTTAATGGAAATTTCAATAGAATCTTTCATCTCAAACAAATTCAATATTAATTGAATAGTGCATAATTGAATAAATATCTAATGAAAGTAGAGAGTATAAACTTGATGTGAAGTTTACAGAAATGTTTGTTTCGCGAGTGGAGCGAAGATGAAAACGTTTTCTAAATCTCATCCTTTGTAACCACCCAATCACGATAACTGTTGGTGACCTGACCTCTACTTCCACGTCATCCAAGAAATCTGCTGGTGCTTCTTTGCGTCCAAGTTCATAGACAATTAGCCTTTCGTTTTTGCGCCTTTTTTTTTTACCGGACTCCGCTCCTTTCTTATTTCGGGATTTGTCCCTGCAGTGAAGCACGAGAAATACGAGTTCCACCTGCGCCAAAAGCAAGCATACAGTCACGTTTAAATATCGTGTGTGGATGTCGATACCCTGTCTCAAACGCGGGATACAATAAAGAACCCTTTTTACCACCTTGTTGCCTCGAAACACTTCATCCTTGCGATAGGCAACCGCAGGGAGCAGGCAAGGTTGAATGAATGAATGATTTGATTTATTTTACTTCGCTTCTTGTGCCACTTCTGGCTAATTTGCGAAGATGGGGATGAGTGATGATATGATGAAATTGATGAATGAACACTCACAAATATCCATGCCCAGGCCAGGATTCGAACCCGGGAACCCTGGCGTTGTAGCGCGATGTGCTAACCACTCCGCCACGGGGCCGGCGCAGGCAAGGTTGAGACCAACCTCTTCTCAGCCTTTCATATACAAGATTATGAAACTTCGAGTGACGTTATGAGGTAGTGACATTGCACCAATGTTGTTTCTGTGTCCTCTGCGTCTCTGTGTTGATTCAGTGACATTTTTCTTTGGAATCTCTGCCCGTCAGCATCTCATTGTAAAATACGAGTGTATTTGTTCTGACAGACAGTTGTTACTCGTGTACAGTAAAATATATCACATATTCCTTTATTCTTCCTAGCTTACTAGAAACATACTTTGTACATTTTTCAAACTTTACAAAATATTTCCTCTTTAATGTGCTGTTGCAACTTACATTTGAAACTTCTTTCGTGTAATATTCATTTTGTTGCAGCCCACCTCCCCCGTGGCGGAGTGGTTAGAACATCGCGCTACGACGGCAGGGGACCCGGGCTTGAATCCCGGCCTGGGTATGGATATTTGTGAATGTCCGTTCAATCCTCCGTACTTTCACGTGTCGCCAAAATAGAAAAACGCAAGTACAATCTATACTTGGACTCCCTTTTCGGTTGCCGTGTTCTTGTGGATCCCTCGCTGTTCTTTTGTTTTCAATCCAGCGCGTCGTTAGGTAGTAATATACAGGTGGGTCCATTATACTTGTTTCGGCGATTTGAAGTGTGACGTCAGCAGGAGTAGGTTATTACGTACTTTTGAATATCAAATTCAATTAACGGTTTCACCTTATTAATGTTGTGTTATATATTTAATATTATTTTCTAATTAATTATTTTTATTTTCTACCTATTAAAAAGAAATTGTATCGATAATGATGCATGATTTTTATATGAAGTTCACTCACAAATGAACCAACATGTCCTGATCAAGACTCGAACCTTTAAACTACAATTTTGCCCGACCCTGTGGCCGAGTGGTTAGCACATCGCGCTGCGACGCCAAGGGTCCCGGGTTCGAATCCCGGTCGGGCTTGGTTGATTGTGAATGTCCATCATCAATTTCATCATTTCATCACTCATCCCCATCTTCGCAAATTAGCCAAGAGGCACAAAACGCGAAGTAAAATAAACTAAATCAATCAATCAATTTAAATTACAATTTCGAAATTGCGAGTCGACCACTCAACCAACCGAATCGACTGCCAGAGGCAGTGGCGGCGATTGGGTTACAAAATTTGGGGACAAGGTGTAAAAAGTGGGGGTGGGGGCAAGGACAATTTACTTTCCCTTGGTACATAAGATTTAGCATAGTGCGGGGACAAAAGTTGGAAAAAGTGGGTGGGGGCAACTACACCCCTCGACCCCCTAATCGATGCCACTGGTCAGAGGCTTTTTCGAGTCCCTTACCTCTACCTCATAGCGCTGATGGAACCAGTCGGCTGTTGCCTCAAACATGGCCTAAAGGAAAACGTAGAAAGGTAAACTGAAGTGACATCCATCCCAGTCACTAATGATTCCGTCCATGATATCTGAAATCGTATCCAAGTTAAACGATTTATGCTGAGCCCTGAATGTCTATGGTACAGTGATTCGGACCCCATTTTCAACTCTATATCCAGTCCCAATTAACCCCGATTAGTGGCTCTAATCGGTTTGGCGTCTGACTGCCACACGGGATACAAGAGTTCTATTCCCGGTGTGGTGATCTAAATTAGGATTTTTTCCGGCCTTGTCACCGAATTAAGCGGCTCTGGGGGCTATCCAGCTTCAAATCAGTGTGTACCTGGAGGCAAACCTACAGGTTAAAGGCGGCGCTGGTGCTGATCACAACACCTCCAAAATGGCCGAGATCGAGAATGTGTGGAACCCTAACCTAGTTCCCCTGAATGTGGCACGGTGCAGTATGCACGGGGAAGTTACCTTTACGTTACCAAATCCTTTCAACTAGACAGAGATACGAACAGAGGGTCTGTTAAAAAGGTTGTTATGTATTATTACAATATAACTTAATTCCAGTCGGGAAGGACGCGGACGCCTTGTAAAAAATGAGTACCAGGTACGATTCCTGGCGAGACACATTGAACCGTGATTTGAATCCGACATTTGAGAATAAAGTGAATTTGAAACCAATTTGGCTAATCAGAAAGACTAATCCCAGAATCACGTAAAGATTTCTCAAAATTGTAAGGGCAATTACGCTGTAAATGTATGGGAATTACAAATCTATTTATTAATTCTATAATATAACACATGGGAGAAAAATATAAGGACAGATAGAATAGGGAGAAAGAAGGGTGGAGCAGAGGACACTGGAAGCTACGCATCGTGATTCCGTGGCGCCGTCTTGTCCGAATCGAATAACAGTTGCAAGAGGCTTAACGATTTGAGAGATGGTTTGATAAGGTAACATCTGCTGCAGTCTGACTAAGCTTTTCTGTTGTTTGGTGTAGTCACTTCAGGCCACTGGCGTACGCACAAGGGGGGGGGGGCTAAATGGGCTACAGCCCCCTATATTTTTATAAAATAAACAAATGAAAGCAGAAAAGTCGGGAACCCCCCATTAAAGTAATCCCCGATAACCATTGTTGTCTTTCAATAACTTTTAAAACGAAGGTTTAAAATCGTATTTGGAGCTCATATCTGATAAAAAAAAGGGACATTATAGAAATCGACTTACAGCGATGTAGCTTATTCTATGATCCAAGAAAGATATAATCTCTGAACCAGCGTTCACATTCAGCTGTAGATATTGGAACAATTTTGATATAATTCACATAAACTTTGAGTGACGTGGCAATGTGTTGTGGAGTTTCTTTGTAGGTGCGAAGATTTTTAACTATTGACGCACACATCCTTTCGCTTACAAAGTTTGCCTGACATCTCACACACCTTCACAATTATCTAAATACCATGTATTTGCATTTTATGGGACTGTATGCGAAAATATACCTGAGTCTTCAAACCGGCTATTCATATTATTCACCAAAGAAGAAAATGCTTTGGAACATGGTTATCCTTAACTCTGAAACTATCGTCCTTCAAGGTGAATCAATTGTTTTCGATGCTTAAAGTGTAGCCATGTCTAAATATCTAAGAAACTGAACTGACGAGACGGAACTGAACGCATCCAGATAATCACGAACCGGAAGCCGTTCCGGTCGGCTACGGTCCATTTCGAGCCCTGACCTCACCTTATGCTTCGTCTGTGTTTGTAAAATAACAATCTACGTGTAAATATTTTGTGCCAAACTTCCTTTGTTTTCGTTTTTGTAATCGGTGTAAAATGGGCGCACAGTACTGTAGGTACTAGGTAATTAAACAAATAATGTGGTGTCCTG
Organism: Lepisma saccharinum; assembly: GCF_977018435.1. Lineage (NCBI taxonomy): Eukaryota > Metazoa > Arthropoda > Insecta > Zygentoma > Lepismatidae > Lepisma > Lepisma saccharinum. Next base: position 69,779,753 of record NC_139246.1, on the reverse strand, counting down.
AACTGCTTTATTTGGGTTAAAGGTATTTTACCAGTATTGTATGAAAGACGGAATTGTCCATTTCCATCATGAAACTGTGCGCGAGGGCAGGAAACAATAAACTGAGAAAAGAAGAGCGCGTCCAACAGCAAGGCGCCTTGAATTCCAGAGGTTAGGTTACGATGAACAGAAATGTATAGCTTACACTACGTACAACACGGGTTAAAATATTGAAAAAATATATATTAGTATTTTAAACGATAGTTTTGTAAGACAGTAAATAAATTCTCAAGTCCGACTTCGCCACCCACCAAACACCCCCTCGGGTCCCAGCTGTGAGTCGCGCCCCATAGGTTGAGAAACGATGCGATCCAATGCCTTATTCCCCTTAGCATTTGAGTCGGACAGAAACAAGTTTGGGAAGAATGCTTCTGCAAGCTGTGTCAGTGTATGGCTGTTGGAAGTCTGGAGAAGGGTCGGCGAAGAGTAGGAATCAAGGAAGGAGAAAGATAACGTTTGCTTCCACAAATTAAACTTGCAGTCAGTGGCGTGCCCAAGGGGGTGGGGGATTAGTGGCGGTTATAACCCCCCGTTTGGCCCAGCATTCCTAAAAGAAAAATGTCAAAGGTAGGAAAATATGACAAAATGAGGGCAGACTGCCAAGACAAAGTATACGTAACCCCTCATTTTGTAAACTCCTGGGCACGCCACTGCTTGTAGTAGCATACTTTTATTTGCATTCTCTTATTTTAAGTTTGCAGGCAAGTTGTCCTTCACTATGTTTATAACTATGCCATATGCAATACAAAATTTAAGGATTGAAAGAAAATCGCTAAGGAGACCTAGGACAACGGCAGAATATAAAATTGCACGGCGTACTTCGGCGATAACATAAAGGGGATAAGTTCTATACAACCTCTCACCTCACTGAAAGCAATAAACGATCTTTCAAACCCATATATTTTATCTTCATATGTTTTTATGGGTATCACTGTAGTTGAGCCTGTGACATTTTGTAAGCTAAGCCTAATGGCGGCAAGCGACTAAAAAGTTGGGAGTTGTGTTAATCACGGAGGGAAAAAAAGTTTCTCGTACATTTTTAAAGCGCACACATCGATCTCTTTTACTAGCAGATATCTGCATTTCTTATCGCTTTTATTTTCTATTTAAACTCATGTAGTTGTGGAAGAAGGGTTTCCTTTAAATAACAGTGCGTGATGACTAATTCGACTAAAATATCGGGATAAAACTAGAGTTCAACTTCATCTTCGCGATTTGCCAAAAGTGGAAGAAAAGTGAAGTAAAATCAAATCAATTAATCAATTAGTAGTGTGTCATTACCGGTCGAGCATCCTTTTCTCCGTCGTTATTTAGATAACGATACGATACGCAGTCTCAGTCATGCATCATGATGCCGGGGAATACATATTCAGCTTCTGGAAATGTCACTTATACATTTGGTTAATGAATTTTTCAAATATACGCTCTCCTTTCTCTCTCCTCCCCTACACATGCGCACGTGCAGACTAATTCATATGGGAGTGCCTAAAGGAGTGTTTCAGTTGACTATCTGGACAACGTTAGCCTATTTGTCACAAGTTAATTTTCCCCTTTCACAGAAACCATAAGGTGTGTGAAGATGAAATTTTAACTTATGGTTTATGAGTATGCGTTTTCACGTGAGCACACGTTTTCTTATTTTTGTGAAGATATTTACGTTATTTACACATAAATAAATCTAATTAGAATTCAGTAATGCAACTGATATGCAAGAAAAACTGTATGCCATGTCTAGTAAATGGAATAATAATAAAGAGAATATTGATCTATTTTACGTACTTTGTGATGAATACTATAAATGTTGTGAGGTTGAAAAGTTTGTACTTCGCTAAAACACGGGACGTTAGAGATTTTATTGCCACAGCCAATTCCTGACGCGCACTTCTTCTCTGTGGAGGCAATGGAAACTGTTTGAGGAAATCTAATAAAACAGGGGAAAGTCAAAATTCTACAAATAACTAAGTTGGTACTTTCTTCAGCATTCCTTGGCACTTTCTATTTCTTTTCAACCGATAGCTGCACTGAGTTCACTATTCGAAGAGAAATGTACAAGAACCAGATAATTATTTATTATTACCCACACAGATTGATTTGATGGCACCCAACAAATGTCAATCATTTCGCTAATTTCCATCATTGTTGTTTCTACTGCTTGACCACTCTAGAACAGATCCTATTATTTTTTTCTGAAAATAAAATAAAGTGCATCCATAAAATATTTAGGGTACAATGACTATCTTTCTTAAAAAACATCTTGAAGAGCAAGCTCGAAATTTGACTCAAACAGTGTCATTCCATTCAAAGTACACGTTCAGAGGGGGACATTTTCTTCCCATGGTTAGGAATGAAAATATAAATGTAGAGCAGAGCATGGGAAAAATAGAGGGGGGAAATTCCCCGGTTCACCCCTTCATTCGAATACTGCTTCATCCATCCGATCCTATTATCATTCACCTTCATCTTCGTGATTAGCCAAAAGTAGAAGAAATGCGACGTCAAAAAAATCAAATCAATCGGACTCTACTTCAAACCCTGTTTTCTCTAACGTAGACTGTTGCACCACTACAAACATCGCACTGATTACGTAGATCATTTTGCAAACTATTGTGGGTATCGTTAGCATTGTATTATTATTGTTTTGTCAAAATAGTTTGCTTGACACTCGTTAAGCAATCAAGGATTTCCTCTTATCACTGGTGAATCCCGAACGAAGGGTCATCTTTCTAGGCGGATTCCAGCTTTGGCTGCAAGTCGTTTCACTCTTCTGTCTTTAACTTTAGAAAGATCCGACCATTAAAATTCAAATCTCGAGACAGCAGAGGAGACATTATTTTCATTGTTATAATGGTACTTTCTACATTCTTAATTTTTTGAGGACGCATTTTGAGGTGTTCATGCACCACTGGCAACCACCGTGCGCACTCCTATGCCCTCACATATCAATTTTAATTTGCTTCATATGTACAAGACGTTGTTTGAAAGTGTGTTAATATCGGGTGTTTCATAGACGAAAAAGTATATATATATATATATATATATATATATATATATATATATATATATATTGATTACTGGGACTCCCTGTTGGCGTAGTAGTAAATGTCGTCGCCTTGTAATCAAGGAGTCCCGTGTTCGATAACCAGTTGAGACATAAAATGGTTCGTATCCCAGTTTAAACTGTACGTCTAGTCCCGATTAACCATACTGTATGTAAAATGGACTTAAAACACGAACTCGATCAATCTATCAATTTGTTTACTGAAAGGTGCTATTCGGAAATGAGCAAAGCGTTTTCGTTACTTAAAAAAAAAATATCCAACTTTAACCAACAAAATTATAATCGAAACGTTGCTTTATATATCTCGGCTATGACTGCCTGGAAAAGTTAAAGGACGCCACGATTGTTAAATGTCCGTCAACTCATTATATTAGCACAATAAATTCTGGGTTCGAATTCCTATGTCAGTTTCATCTGTCTATGTGGCAAATAAATAATCAATTAGAACCAGAGATATACGTATATAAAGAGACAGTAAACATATCATTTTGGGGGGAGGGGTACTGACTGCATTTACGCACAGCATTGGCAGTATTAAAAACAAGGTCGGTAATTGCTTTGATAATATATCAAAAGGTAAATAAAGCAAACGTTGTTATTCACTTTGTTGATTTCTGGTTAAATATTTAATTACCGCGGTGGCTCAGTCGGTAACGCGTCTGACTACCATGCTCAAGGTCCCGGGTTCGATCCCCGGCCGGTTCAAATCCGGGAACTTTTCTAACAGTGAAAGCGGCCCCGGCGCCCACCCAGCGTCGAATAACATGGGTACTTGGGGGAAACCCTGGGGGGTAAAGGCGGTCAGGGGCGTGATGCTGATCACATCACCCCCACTCACGACCGGATCAAGAAAGTGTGGGGCGTTACCCCTACACCCCCTATACGCCTTCATGGCGTGGTGCTATGCACAGGGGAACACTTTACCTTTTTTATTTTTTATTTTTTTTACTATTTCATTATCGGAAGAAAAAATTCTTACACTCTACAGAAGAGAAATCATGTATTAATTTCCGAATAATAGTAACCATTTTATATCATATGCATATCATTAACATTATTCTGTTAAGGCTTGCATGTATCCTGCAGCGAAATAGGACACCTGCCAAAATACTTCATCGCAACCAAAGCAGTGACTCAAAGGCCAAGACAGTAGAAATGCATGTTCCAACGAACGTCAGTGGCTTAACCGTTATCTGTTTCACGGCGCCTGGAGTTGTCTCGCTGAGAGCTCGAGTTTCGGTTTCGCTTGTAAGTGAGTGAACACTTATATACACAAGCAACAGTGGCGTGTGCATGGGGGCAATTAGTTGGGAATACAGTAATCCCAATATGATTCAAGTTCGCTGTATTATTAACTTCAACTGCAAATAAAGATGGCGAAAAAGTGTGAATGTTTTCTGCTATCGCAATTGTCCCCAATGGCGTAGTGGTAACGGTATCACATTTAATGGTGCGGTTAGGCGTTTGATCACCATTAGAACCTCAGCGGCTGTTTCCATTGGATGATATTCAGCCAACAACTTCCCCGAAAATTGTTTGCGCGAAATCACACCCATTGCAATGATTATGGCAAACCTTTCGGAGCGTGTTCCAAACACTTTATAGACATTGCACCTTCAGTGATTGTGGCAGTGATTGAAGGTGCAAATATAACGATTATATTCTAAATGTAGTCCTGCATTTTGTTTAGTCTCTCAACAATGACAAGACTATCTATTAGACTAGATAAAACGATGTGTAGGGCCTCCCACATTCCTCAATCGCGGCTAATTTGGAGGTGCTGTGATGTGAACAAGAAAAAGCATTGATTCAATATTAACATATTATTTTGAGGTTTAGAGAATGATAAAATATGACGTATGTAACAGTCGTGAAATAATTCGTTCCCTATTTATTAATGATGATAATTTTGCAATTATTTGCAACAAAAGAGGAAATTATTCATTAAAAAATTGCTTCTTGAATTTTAATGTTAAAAAGTATCAATATCTATTCATGTTACTGATTGGGAATGATCTACCAAAAGCGCGGATTTTCATAAATGACTAGCATGTGAGTCAATATGGGAAAACAACCGTCTCCTCGAATTAATAGCACGGAGTTAGTGTAGAAACTAGAGCCCCTGGTAGCAGCAGATTTTTCATTTATCCTTTATTAAAGTTCAAGTTGCTGCTTCTCATATAGTACATGCATGCGAAATATTGAGGACAGAGTGCTGAAAACAATTCTCCCTCTTTCTTTGTTGCTACTAGCATTTCTAGTTTTAGATGAGAGTATTTACGTTTTGAACGAGTTTCCCCTCTTCCCTTGAAGCAACAATGCGGCGAATTCAGCAGTCTTTCAACAACCACCCCTTCGCCCTCTGTGATGTCCCCAACTTAAAATATATATTAGCTTCAAGTACATTAACTTGACATTTGTGTGAAAATGTAAAACAATTTACCAATTGATTTTAGGCGAGTTTAACCACAAATATTTAATTTTCGATAGTTATAACTGCGAAAGTCAGTTAACAAAGCAACACCTTAAATCCACAATCATGCAATTATAATTTATTTTATTTTAACGGTTATCCCATTTTTCATATGTCCCTGGTCATTAACACTGTGTTACACATACATATCTGTAAGTTGGACGGCAGAAATACAACAACTTGAAGTATGGGGGCATACATACTATTCACCTTGAAACCACATCAAGTTGAGGTATTGATACCGATATGGTTGAATGCTCGGCGGAGACCTGAAGGCGCCAATGCAAGTCTTATTCATCTTGCCACTTTTATCGTGTGCGTCTCGAGAATCACTCCTGCAAGCACAAAGTATTTCAGGTCGGCTCTGTGGCTGAATGGTTAGCGTAGCGTGCAACAAAACTCGGTGTCCTAGGTTCGCATCCTGGAAAACCTGGACATGAAATTATTTTTGTTCCAACAATCTGTTTCATCATTCATCCTAACCTTCATGTTATATGGGATATCTGCGAGAGGAATCCTCAATTTGAGGAAGACACAGCCATTTGCTGGTGTTATATAGAGATTAATTCGACTAATATTACTTCTCGCTTTTGTCTCTTTTGGTCAATCGCTAAGATTAGGATGGAATTGATGCGAGGGCAATAACAAGAATGTATGGGCAGTACGCAACAGACTGAATCTGAGTCTAGACGCGAAAGCACCGATTGTCTGCAAAATGTAGCCCATCCAGAGCGGGATATATAGAATTTGGACTATCCTTTATTTTGGGCACTGTAGACATTTTTATTAATAATTTGTTCTCATGGTACTTAATTTTCACTAACTGCATCATGCTCTGTACTAATAACACTTGTAAAGTTCAAAACATTGATACACCTGATTAAAAATTACTCATTAAACTTCGTTTTCCTTTGAAACAGCCACTTTCAATATATATTTCGCCAGACAACACTAATACCGCACACGCACTAAAGGAAAACGAATCAACACTACCTTACGGTAGCCACACTGCACGCGAACCGGTAAATCGGTAAACAATGATGTTGATTTTGGTCGCCAATATTCCCCCAATTGACTTTTATTTGTTGGCATTCAAAATGTTTACATTAGTTTTTTTTCGAGGAACAATTACTTATATTCGAACAATAGAGTTGTACATACTCTTTGTATGATCTAGGTGACGTTTGAAAATAGGCCATGGTGAAATAACTTATTTAATTGCTAGATAGTCCTTCGTTAACGAAATAAGCAAGTAAAAGGATTTGGCATGTTTCAATTTGCCATGGTTTTCACTTCTGCCCCTTCAGCATCTCATTTTTGTCTGGCCCTAGGTTATAGCCTAGGATAGCCTAATGGCAACCCCCTTCCTCCCTAAGTCCAGGACGTGGAAGAGAGGTTGACATTTAGGCTCTTGCAGGAAAGCCATGCATTACACCCCGCTTCTGTTATCGTTATTTAAGGAACCTTCTCCATTTTATTTGCGGGCAGTATTCCCCACGCTTTCAGTGCCGTACTCACAAATGCAGTAAAGGGATGTGAACATAAGGTGGTTATAAAGGAGTCCCGGGTTCGAATCCCGGTGCAAGCACATGTGGTTCGGATTCCACTTTAAACTGTAGGTCCAGTCCCGATTAGCCTTACTGTGCATAAAGTGGACTTCAAACAACAAATCAAATCAAATCAAATCAAATCATAAGGGGTTATCAGATATTTCTTACCACTCCTAGATCATGCCATATTTTCCTAAATTTTATTTTTATTTTATTTTAAGGAAAGTTGAGCAAAAATAAGACTACCTAGTTCTAAAACTCCTTCTAAATACGCCACTGTTCTTAACTTTACAGCTGACATATCATAACACCCATCTATCACCCAGTAACAGAATTCACCTCCGATTAGCGTGAAACACAATAATAGCATGTTTTGTTAATATTTTCTCGCCAATCTTATATAAAATTAATCATCTCCATAACAGCTACGATGAAAAAACTCCGTGGCGAAACTGCCATGAATAACAAAGGCCTCTTAAGTGGTTTCCTTATAAGTTGACACGTGGTCAGCACATCGAATCCCTTTGCCTCTGTTATCTTTATCCTCTATTTCACGTAGCTCCCAAATTGCCTTCAAGAAACCGAAATGTTCGGTAATGGAATTGGGTTCTAAGTCTACTTTATGCAAAGATGGGCTAATCGGTGCTGACCTATAATTAAAAGTGGTATGCGAACCACAACGTGTCCAACAGTAAGGGAGCGGTCGGAGCGTGGGTGACGCAAGCAGCTCTTTACAATGTCATGCTACCCCTGCGTTGTCAAAATGTTAAGCATTCTTGAACAGATGGTCGTCGCCTTTATTCAGTGCTAAGCATTTGTATCATCATGAACCTTAGACATCGAAATAAGAGATGTAATATTTTTCTTTTTTGAAGCTTTTGACAACGTAGCTATGAAGGAAACTGGCAACAAGGCGGTACTCGGCTAAAAGCGATGTGGAGAGGAGAAAACAAATGACTGTCAGTGACGAATCTACATATTTTTGGCCCATTATTTAAGTTGCCTTGAATGTAAAACAAACACACTTGTGAAAGGAAATGATAAAACATTTCCTCCTGTTCAGTTTCTTCTATTTATGTATGTTGTTTGCGTGTGTCTGCAAAGATTTGATTTTGTTATTTAGCATCGCTTTTATACCACTTTGGCTAATCGCGACGATGAGGATGAGTGATGATAGGATGAAATTAGGAAATTGATGCAGAAACACTTACAAAGTACACCCACGTCCAGGGGGAGATGCGAACCGTAACCATTGGCTTCATAAACACTGTGCTAAGCAGTCCGTGCGGAGATCGGAGTTTTTTAAATGTATAGTTTTAAGTTCACTTTTTTGCACAGATCGGTTAAATGGGACAGGACCTATAGTTTTAAAATGATATTAACATGGTATACCTCTGTAGAGGGAGGTAGAATTGAAGAGGTACTGTTTGGCAAAATCATGTGCAGATGAAACTTTCGATAAGTCACTTGTGACAGATGTTTAAGGATACAATTCAGCTGGGAATGATGGACCAATATCTATTGCATAATATTTCTACATTTGCTCGCTTTTACTTTTAATTTGTCGAGATTTGGGTTGGGTATGCAGCGGTTGTTAGGTAACTAAATCACGTTTGATGGTTCCCAATGTAAATAGTACTTTCGTTCTATCCACGGGATTTTCGTCCCTGTCGCAATTATTAATCATTCATTGAACAAACCATTCGTTAACTTAATATTACGCACGTTCTCTCCAAGAACCAAGTACTAAAGTTAACTGTTGCATTTCGAAGTCCCTCCCGCCTTTCGTTTCACGCTACGGGGTTAAGAATTTCAAATAAGACGTCCTTATGTTTCTTTGTTTGATTTTCCTTGTAGATACAAGATTTAAAGAAGAATAATATAATATATAATAACGAAATATTGGATCACAGGTCTGTTTCCTAACTAAATCGTCAAAGAAAAGTAAACGCTGTTATTAATTTCGTTGATTCATAGTTCATTCTTTGCTATCTTCTTTATGTTAATTTTAGCGAAAGAGAAAACTATTTCACTAATTAATCTTTAATAATAATAATAATAATAATAATAATCGCCATGTTATAACACATGAGGTATAATTTTGTTACACATTGCTTGCAGCCAGCAGCGAAAATTACATACCAGTCAAAATAATTGAAAGCACTACTACTCTCGCAGCCTGGCAGGTGGAACACGGGAGTGTAGATTACTGAAGCAGATAACATCCACTCCTGCAAGCAGCAGAAGAGCTCTGAAGTTGAATTATATCGAGCTGAGGCATTTGTACATCTTATCATGATGCAAGAAAGGACAAGTGCAAAAACATGCTTTTCTGGGTTTCAAACACTAAAACTTTAACCTTTCGCGCTACACGTAAACAAAGACGGACTGCAAATAGAGAAACGCTCGTTCGTTTTTTTTAAATTTTTAGTTGATCTTTGTTATGAGGGAAAGGGTATATGCAGCAGATCTTTGGAAACACTCATATAGTTTGCAGGTAATGATAATTCCGTGTTAAAGTATTATATTCTGTGAAGTAAGGTATTTTTTGGGGGATCAGTGTAGTATTTTTTTTTGTCACCAAGTAACTTGAAGTTCTAAATTATAATTTGACTGGTACAGTCCGGCCAAGGGAAACGAAACTAGCTGGAAAGTACGATTCCAAACGCGAGAAGGGAAGCAGGTAGAACACCACCCTGTGGCTCTTGCTTGCTATAGTAAAACCACAAGCAAAAAAACCTGCTCAGACCAGCAAAGCCTGTGCACCGTACTCCTGCGAGGAGAGGAGGGCGAGAGTGGACCAGGCTTCCTTATGGCACGAGCTGAACGCTGGGACATTTCGTCCATGGTTTTTTTCCTTGTGGTCGCTCTGTATGGTCCGCTTGCTGTGTTTATTACTGCTTTCTGTGTTGTGTTTGTGATGTCTCTTACAATTCGTAACAAACCGTTTCGAAGTGGAACAAAGAAAACAAAGACGTATTGGTCCCTGTTGCACATTCTACAAAACACCCTTGATATAATACACAATGCCACAAACCAATCAGTTACTACATGTTCTTTACTGTATTTATAATAGTTTGCATAATAATACTGTTGATACTATTCTGATTACTGCTGTGTACATTTGTGCTAATTATACGATTTAATAAGGATACCAATTTAATTGAATGACCGAAAATGAAGTTCCATGTTTACAAACAAGTTTATCTACTAATGTGACGTAATGAATACTTTCCTGATATGTTCCGTTTGCTTATATAGTATATGGATGGTTATTTCTTTCATTCTGTACCCTTACATAATTCGTAAACATCTATACGTATTTTGGCGGCGATGTTACTACGTTTGAAACTTCATTGTTTTTTCAACAGCTGACGATTTTCACGAAACCGGCTTCCTGAACAAAGTGCCCCTATTTTGCCAATGCGCACTTTCGTCCATGGTCTCAGCTAAGGTAGCCAGACAGTATGTCTGTAGGGCCACCCCGATGGTGGCAATCTCTGTGCCTTGTAAGCAAGGGGTCCTGTGTTCGATGGAGACACGTAGTGTTATAATTCAACATTAAACTCTAGGTCCACCATGACTAACCTATTTGTACATAAAGTGGATTTATAATAAAACCTCAAATCAATTTAACTGATTCTTCTAAGCTTTTAGGCCCAAAACATTAACAAAATATAGGATATATATTATTCGTAACTCCTTTTCGCTCTTAAATTTTACAGTGATTTTATACTTCTTTTTTTTAAATCCTGCAATATTGTATATTTCCCACTATTGAAATTTTTCTATACATATATTAATGCTGGACTAAGAACGCCTCAATTTCCAATCAAGCTTTGTAATCAAGGGGTCCCGGATTCGATGTCTAGTAGACACACATATTGGTTCGGATCCCATTCAGTCCCGATTAGTCTATCTGTTCACAAATCAGACTTGCAACAATCCATTATCTCTTTACCTTAATATCCAGGAACGGTAACTTGTCGATCTGAATTCTAATTTGCTAATTCTTCACATGTTTACCAACACGAGTCTGCGAGGAGTAGCGATCGACAAGCGAAAATAACAATTATACCAATACAAAATTAGATTATAGCAGTATACATTGACTTGCATTTTGTTACTTCCAGTTTTGCAAATGCAGCAGTAGTCACGTTGTCATTGTGCACATATTTTGATTGAAAGAAAAGCTATAAGAAAACCGAGGACAATGTCAGAATGTCAAAGAACACGGCACACAGTAGTGGCAAGAGAGAGGGGTGAAGGTACACGTCGCGAAAATTGGTTGCTATTGCTAAGACCCTTCATTCATTTCTGACATTCACTTGCAACCTCGCAATTAGCCAGAAGTGGTAGAAATGCGACGTCAAATAAACTAAGTAAACTAACAATAAGTATAAAACAATTGCAAAAAACATGCATGACGCTTCGAAATATGGATTTTTGAATTTAGTAATCCTCTCTCAACAGTGGCGTAGCAACATATAGCGAAGCCCTGGATGAGATTAGAATGCGAGGCCCCCATCCAATGGTGGAAATTAAATGGAAGTGGGGGTGAGCAGTCGCTCCCCTCTTTTTTCAGAACTGTGCTGAACCTTATCTGCCAAGGGAAACTAAACTGACCTTGTAATTTTTGTTTTCTAATCATTGATGCGTGTTTACAAGACATTCCAATTTAGTCGGAACAGTCTATTCTTTCAAATCCCTGTCCCAATTTCTTTCAAACTCAAGTCGTAATTTGACTAAATGTTTCGAGGTTTTATTTTGGAGGCGTTAACCCCATTTAAACATGTTCTTCATTTTAATAATGATTGCTAATTATTAATAATAATTAATTAATAATTATTTCTTCCCGATACTTTGGACCTTAACATTGCAACTCTACAATTCTACAATTAGGAAAGATAATAGTAGGCAAATTGTTCACCACCATTTTAATTCTCTCATTACTCTTTAGTGTTGCCCATGGGACGAGACGAGACAGGCTTTTAAAAATTCGAGACGAGACGAGCTTGACCATGTGTCATAAGACAAACGAATATTTTCGAGACGAGACAGCATTTCCACGAGACTCCACGAGACGAGATAGGCCAAAGTCTCGTCTCGTGGGCAACACTACTCTACATCCTGTGTTCTTCTAAGGGGTCATTGATTCTTTTGATGCGAAGCTTATGTTGACTGCGTTTCTATTTCAACCCATTATCATGACACTGTGGAAAACAGACTGAATGAAAATACAGTGGAGATGGACATATTGCTTTTACCGTTGGGTGTACACTTAGCACTATTCGAGCTACGAGCTAGCACTAGCTCGTACAATAATACTACCGAAACATTGGTGGTCACATCCAGTACTCCCAACAGCATTTCACCGACCAGGGTCGACCACCTGGTTAGCACAACGCGCTACGACGCTGTGGGTTCCGGGTTCGAATCCAGGGTTGGGCATGGACGTTCTTTGTGAGTGTTCCGTGATCAATTTTCATCATATCATCACTCATCCTCATCATCGCGATCAGCCAAAAGTGTCAGAAAATCGACGTAAAATAACCTAACTCAACAAATCCAATAGAATTTCGGATCTTCTCTTTTGTTCCACATTTTCGGATCTGTCTCCAACCTCCTCAAAAAAATTCTGGGTACGGGCCTGTTCTAGGAAGGAAGGAAACAACGCAAGCGTTGAAATGTCTCGCGCTTGCTTCGTGCCAGTTAGAGGTGTTTGTTGTTAACTTATTAAAATCGGGAGTGCAGGGTCAAGAGATTGAAGAGAATACAAGACAAAGGACGTTCTATTCAATGAAAGAATAAATGTGTAAAAATGTCTAAGCAAGTTTTCGTAAATTTTTCCTAACTGTTTCACATGAGAAATACGACGATCATTTTTTACTTCTTTCGTGCCCCTTAGACTTAAGACCTGCCTGCCTGTATGTTATGCCTCTGATTGGACGTATTCTTTCAAATTATAACGTTTAACTAGAATTTAAAACCAGATAAATACAGAATGTTTTAATATTACTGCTCACAAAAAAATAGCATTTTCCATGACCCCCCCCCCCACTTCTATTTATAACATTTTTCATATCAAGCTCCTTTAAGCGCGAAGTCCCGTGCGGTCGCGCACTTCTTCCACCCCTTGCTACACCTTTGCCTCTCAATGCTTTGGATTGCCTCGAAAGTGAATATTCTTTACGTTGCTAAACTAACATTTTCCCCCTAGGATAGTGAAATGATCCACATTAATGAAGCGACTGAAGAATGCGACGTATGTTTACGTTAATTTTAAGCGTTTTTCTACGTCGTAGGTTAATCGTTAATGAGCATTAATGGTGGAATCCGAATGAACACGATGATATATTCATTCCTCACCCAGGATTCAAAAGTAGGGCTTCTGGCTTCGTAGCCACTTCTTCATGGAGGCTGGAAGGTAAGTAATGAATACATTTGATTAGATGATTTTTAGCGTCGCTTTTTTCATTTTTGGCTAATCCAAACGACGAGGATGAGTAATAATATGATGAAATTGATGAAGGGCACCGTCAAGGGAACACCATGCCATGTTCCTCCACCGCGTGTCGAACCCGCGACCCCTAGATACATCAGAGCGTGGTGTGTATCATTCATGTATCCTTCACTACGGCAGAGATCGAGAATGTGTGGAGCCATATCATTTGCTCGAATGGTGTCACGGCAGACTGCCATACACAGGGGAGAACTTTACCTTTTGTAGCAGTCGCCACATATATTTTGATGGCATAAAATCTTCGCTGTCCCTTCAAGTACATTTGCTTCTGTAACTTTGTAAATATTGTTCTATAAAGACCACACTGAGGGAAGGAATACGCTATCTTTCACTAAACCTGAATACTGTGTGACCATTTACTTCATTGCATTATTAATTATAAAGTGCATTCTAATACACGGCTATAAATTATCAGGTTTAGAAACGGGAAGAGTATATATGTAGTTTATATTTTATTTTGCTATCTAGCAAGTAGTGTTTACTACAGTGGAATTAATATTTTCATTAATATCATAGAAGGCAAGTACATGTTGTTTACAGGCATTATTTATCAAAAAGGAATGAAATCGATGTCTTCAACTCGAGGTTTTTCTCCTTCCTCAAAGTTTCTGTTGGGGACCATTATCAAATGTACATTTCATTGTTCTCTCGGTTGTTTTATGCATAAGATGGCGCAGTGGTAGCGTCGTTGCCTTGTAATCAAGGGATCCTGGGTTCGATAACCGGTGGAAGCTCATAGTGGTTCGGATCCCACTTTAAACTGTAGGTCCAGTCCCGATTAGCCTTATTGTGCATAAAGTGGACTTAAAACACCAAATCAATTGATCAATTATGTATAAGCGAATATCTCTGCGTAAGCATTTGTATGTTATCTTTTTACATTTGAACTATGAAGAAACACACGCAAACCGAAGTGACGAGCAGGACACAGTTCCTACTTTGTGAAAATAACGCAATGGAGAGATCAAGCGTAAGATACCGTGACAACAGACACAGGGGGAAAATGCGCTGTGAACTTACTACAAGCAGGGAAGCGATTGTTTTGCCCCTGCGACGTTGTCGGGTAAAGACTTTCCCCTCTCGTTTAGTCGCACGTTAAACAGAGCGAGCGAGTACAGAAGACGTCAAATACGTGTAGCATGCAACGTCGCAAAAATACATCGCAGCTCTCTGTCCACGGTTTCGGCGCGGCTGCAGAGGCGAGAGTGAAAACTTCGCTTCACTTATCAGTGTTGCCAAACACGACTGTTAAAAAAGAACTGCATTGAAATTAAATGTAGTTAAGGATTGCAATCAAGCCGTTAACTTTGAGAAGTATAAACGTTTGTCTTCGTGTTCTACGAATAGGGATCCTATGTTCGAATACCGTACGAGTCTTGGGATGCTTTCTGACCGAAGCGAGAAGCGACACGTGTCACTTGGAAACAAACACTCAATAATATATGCTATGCTGCACGGGTAGTGTTACTTCAGTGAGAAACCCCTCGTTGCTCGTCGCTTCTTCCCAATGGAACTTTCGTACCGAAGCGATAAATGGCTTTGGAAACAAAAATTCTTAAATAAATAAAACTTTCTAACAAATGTGATATGACAAACTACACGTGCCACTTGCATGTTTCACGCACTGGGGACGTTATGGTGTTACTTCGGTCTGGTGGTCATGCCTACGCATTGAATGCTTTCTTGCAGAGATATTTTAAACCGAAACGACAGGCAACAAGTAGCAAACGACGGCTGCAAATGACACTGAAGTTCATACCGAAGTGACAAGCGAAAAGAAAGACAAGCCACTTCAGTCTTCAAGTAAGCATTCACTGTTAAAGCCCGAACACCAGACCTAGGTGACCCAATTCAGGATATTGACAAACGGAAGTAACAGGCGAGACTTGCTTCTTCGTTTCGAAACGTGTCGCTTCTCGGTTTCCGCTTCTGAAAGTCATGGATGTCATGCAGCGTGTCGCCTTGGTCTGTTAGAGCATTTGAGAAAAACGCTTGCTTGTAGACAGAGGTATCGTGTCACTTGTCACTTCGATATGAACACACCCTCCCTTTTGCCGGATCTCTTGTCGCCTTGGTCAGAAATCTCCATTCTTATCCTCATCATGGCCGAAAGGAGACAAGTAACGAGTTTCTACTGATAGCATCGTTTCCTGGTAATGGAAGAAAATGAGCTTTACAAATGGATTTCTGTTTACCAGTATTATAGTAAAACCCAACTAATAATTTGTTATAGGCACATATAGAAGGGTCACATTTGGAGGAATAAATTCTATTGTAGCATTTTGTTTGATTGCAGGATTAAAGCCGACCCCCGTGGTGGAGTGGTTAACACATCGCGCTACGACACCAGGGTTCCCGAGTTCGAATCCCGGTCTGGGCATGGATGTTGTGGGAGTCGATTCATCAATTACATGATATCATCAGTCATCCCCATCTTCGCAAATTAGCCATCAGTGGTACAAAAAGCGAAGTAAAACAAAACAAATCAATTACAATTACACTTGGAGGGTTAGAAGATAATAGAAAAACAGATCTGGTTCCAAAGTTTTAAGTTGGCAACATTGACAGCTCGGAAGCAACAAGACGGCCAGGCGAGAGGGGAACCCCGTCGGCATTTGCACGTACCTTTCCTCGCCTCTCAACCCCCTGGGATGTTCGGTACCAATACATGCGAAATAGATCCAAGATTTTACACACCCACACTTCACGGTACCAAGGGATGCGATTAAACACCACAGTTTTACACAGCCTTGAAGGTACCAGGTTTCACCAGCAGGTGGCAGAGTGTAACACAGCGACATAAACACTAATCCAACAAATATGAACTTTTTGGTACCTTCGAAATACTTCGCGTACAGGTCGCAAGGGCTCTCAGGAGTCTCGAAATGCCTTTTCCTTATTGGGACCGGCAAAAAGTCCCAACATTTTTTTTGGTCCCATTAAGAAAGGTGTTTAAAGATACGCCGGTCCTAAGAAGAATATATCTGCGTACCCACCCACACCCACCCACATACACACCCACACCCACCCACACCCACCCACATACACACCCACACATATTTTCATCCGGTCCACTTGTGGCCTATTTCTGGTTTATTTATATTGCATCATGTTTTGCAACAAATTATTACCCAATATTATGCATTAGACATGTGTTGTTTTCTGATTGGTTGGTTATGACATAATGTGATGATGTGTTATATTCTGATTGGCTTATTGTTTCAGATGCTTTCAATGCGGTCTGTGCTTAGGCTATATAAAGAGATTTTGCATTGCATATCAGCCAGTATTGTGAGAGTTGTTAAAGAGTGAGGGTGTGTTGTTGCAGTGCTGCTCATATTTTTTAAACACAAAAATATTGCAGATTTGTATAAATTGAATTAAAAATCTATTTGATTTAATATATAGAATTTTTAACAACCTGTCATAGGTTTATTAAGTATAAAGTTTTGATTTGGACCCCAAGAAATTTTATATAAATACCAAAGCCTAAAATATTCACACACACACACACACACACACACACACACACATTAAGTATACAAATCACACTGCTGAACCCAACTGATATTTTTTATTAAGCTTAGAATTTTGATTTGGACCCCAAGAAATTTTATATAATAAACAACAACAAAAAATGCCAAATCAAAAATATTGTAATCAATGCAAAAAGAATATATCCAGCCCCAATTGGGCTAAGCATCAAAAGATTTGGAATCCAGACAAATGCAGAACTCCCACAAAAATTTGCTCTAAAAGCCATAGAAAATATAATCTGGAATATTTCACATATAAACATAAAGGTACTTGCTCTGCACAGTCATCAACATTGCCCCCTCAACCATCTACATCTGGTCTGAAAAGGAAGCATGAAACACCTGTTAATGCTGGACCAGCAAAGCAGCCACGCTATGAACCCATCCATAGCAGTTTTAACGGCCAATTAAGGGATCACCGTTTTGTATCAGAGCAAAAATGTGGTATTTAGAATTTTTTGAACAGTATAAATCCAGATGTGTAGGCAATTCTAAATGCACAAAATGGCTCTTATAAGCTGTCCCTCAAATTGTTTACACAATATAAGAAGCCAAATGGCACAAAATTTACACAGCCCCACATAACAGAAACTGTACCGGTATATTCAAATGCAAATTCAGACAAAATAATAAGCAATTTGATAGATCAATTGAATATTAAAAACTCTGAATTTGCAGCAAAAGAGTCTGGATGGAGCCTATGCGGATCTCCAAACAAGCTCTATGTTAATATTTCTGAATTCAACCCATTACAAGGTTCCACATATGTGCCTCTACCTGCTAATATTAAAAACAAAAAAGCTGTGCTTAACATAGAAAATAATAATCAGAAATGCTTTCTGTGGTGTATTTTAGCTGCTTTGTATCCAGTTTCAGATAATCCAGAGAGAATAAGTTATTATAAACAGCATGAAAAAGATTTTGATGAAGCAATGGAGGGTTTAGAATATCCAATGCCTGTTCAGAATATTCATAAATTTGAAAAAAAGGCCAGGGATATTAATGGTAAACAATTATCTATTAATGTTTTTATTTGTTCTACTGGCCGTGGCAATTGCTTGATAGCACCTCTCAGAATCAGTACATTTGATGATGATTCTGCTGTTCCAATTGATCTGCTCTTAATTAAAGGGGATGACACATATCATTACACTCTGATACATAATCTTGAAGCTTTAATTAGAACACAACTAGACAAAACTCATAAAATATTTAAGTTGTGCAGAAGATGTTTGTCTGTATTTGATGGTAGAAAAATGGTGAATGGTGTTTGTGAAGAGAATGCAGAAATTGCTAAAAACAAGTTAATTGAGCATCTGAAATACTGTGGGAATCATAAACCTGTTCATATGGTGATGCCAGTGCCAAGTGAAAATGCAAAATTCACCCAGCATATATAGTCTGTGATTTTGAATCAAATCTCAAACCCCTTGCATTCTGCAGCCCAGATCCTGATGAACCTTCAATTACACCATACCAGTTACATGAACCTTCTAGTTTTTATTATGTGGTTGTACAGGATGGTGTTGTTAGTAAAGAAGATTTATACATTGGAGCAGATGCCATCAAAGAATTTGCACTTAGAATAGAAAATGAGTGCCATGACATAGCATCTAATATCTTATTAAAATCAAAACCCATGTTGCCTTTAACAGAGAAACAGATTGAAGATTTCAACAATGCAGAAAAATGCGCGGTATGTGATTCTGAATTTTCAGATACAAATATCAAGGTGAAACACCATTCTCATACAGATGGTAAATTCTTAATGGCCCTGTGTAAAAGCTGTAATATTAAGATCCAGAGACCAAAATTTGTCCCCATATTTTGCCATGGAGCATCCAATTATGATTTTCATCATTTGATCATATACGAGGGGTTTGACAAGCAGAATTTAAATATTTTAGCTGAAAATAATGAAAAATATATTGCCATTAGCAAAATAATTAAAGTTAATGGTCTTCCTATTCACTTAAAATTTCTTGATTCTTACAGAATTTTATCGGTTAGCCTGGCTACACTGGCCACTCAATTATCTGATGATCAATTCAAAATCACATGTGCTTTGTTTCCAAATCAGGACCTGAAATTAATTAGGCGGAAGGGTGTATATCCATATGCTTATGTTACAGATTTTTCTAAATTTGATGAGTGTTCTCTGCCACCACAACAAGAGTTTTACAGCAAAATCAGAGGATCTGGAATCACTGATGATGATTATCACCATGCCCAGTTGATGTGGAACAATTTAAAATGCCAGACATTTGGTGATTATCACAAGGCTTATTTAAAACTTGATGTCACTCTCTTAGCTGATATACTGCAGGCATTCAGAAAATCTTCCATGCAAAATTATAAACTGGATCCAATGTATTTTTACAGTGCACCGGGCCTAGCATGGTCTGCAATGTTTTTAAACACTAAAATGCAATTGGATCTGATCCAGGATCAAGATATGAATCTGTTTATGGAGCAATGTATAAGAGGGGGCATGGTGCAATGTTCTCAGAGATATGCCAGAGCAAATAACAAATATATTCCTGATTATGATCCAGCACTGCCATCAAATTATAAACTGTATGTAGATGCCAACAGCCTGTATGGTTATGCCATGATGGATAAACTGCCATATGCAGGGCTTGAGTGGTTTTCAGGTTCAGACACTCAAGATGGTTGAAACCATATATTGATACAAACACGGAGCTTCGAACATCTGCAATGAGCCAATTTGATAAAACTTTGTTTAAATTGATGGTCAATTCAGTGTATGGCAAAACAATTGAAAATGTCAGAAAACATATTGATGTTAAAATAATTACTGACCCCAGCCGGAGCAAAAGATTGATAGCAAAGCCCAACTTCAATTACAGAAGAATTTATGATGAAAATATGGCACTTTTCAACATGAAAAAAACAAAGATCAAGTTTGATAAGCCTATTTATGTAGGGGCTGTGATATTGGAATTGGCCAAATTACACATGTTAAAATTGTTTTATAATGTGTTGAAACCTTTTTATGGTGATTGTGTAAAATTGATGTACAAGGACACAGATAGTTTTGTTCTTGATATTCAAACAGAAGATGTTTATCAAGATATAGCACAGCCTGCATTGCTTGAATATTTTGATACCAGTGAACATACAAAGATTCAACCCCACAACAAAAAGGTGCCTGGCAAATTAAAAGATGAGACACTTGGTGATGTTATTGTGGCATTTGCTGGGTTAAGGGCCAAGATGTATAGTTTTGAAACATGTAGTGGCGCTGTTGCCAAAAAGGCCAAGAGCATTGGCAGAGTAATTGTGGACAAAGGGCTTGAATTTGAGGATTACAAAAATTGCCTCAAATCACAGAGCACAATCAGAACATCAGAAAATAGAATTCAGAGTGTGGATCACTTGTTGACTAGCAATATTGTAAGAAAAGTTGCTCTGGACCCACATGATGATAAGAGATGCATTTTATCATGTGGCATACATACTCTACCATGGGGTCATTGTGATTTGAAAAGTGGCAAACAATGCCCAATTACAGAGCATGATTTGAAATAAATAAACATGCCTATGAACTTATTTGGGTTCAAAAAACAGGCTATTATGGACCTGCCAACACCACAACCCTCTTCTGATATAATATCTAAACTAAGTGCTTTGTTAATTATTCATCTGAACAACATACTTACAGATGTTGATGATGAAACACGTAAAATATTGTTCATATTTAACAATAATTTAAATCATTACCAATTACCTGTAGGTGGTCAATTGCAATTTATTACAACCCCTGAAGGTAATGTCAAGATTTCAGTGGGGAGAAATATTTATAGAATTAAGCACTCAAACATGGTTTCTGGCACTGTATATACTGTTTCTGCTGGTGACTGCTTATATATTGAGGTCCCTGGATCCTATGACAAGCTTATACCTTTTTTTATAGAATTAAGAATTAGATATTCAATAATAAATAACCACTAA
The DNA here is from genome assembly GCF_977018435.1 of Lepisma saccharinum. Taxonomy (NCBI): domain Eukaryota; kingdom Metazoa; phylum Arthropoda; class Insecta; order Zygentoma; family Lepismatidae; genus Lepisma; species Lepisma saccharinum. The sequence continues at coordinate 69,758,599 of NC_139246.1, read as the reverse complement.
AACAAAAATGCCTAATGATATATTTGGCATACAAGGCATGAAGATCACAGTGATGAGATTCTGATGCTTGATGTTAGAGTCAAGAAATTAAGAAGTGATTTACAAGCTTTACAAACCACACTGAATGCCAGTCTTCAACTAGAAATTACAAATTTGCAATCACAATGCATGGACCCTCTTCTTAAAATTGATTCTGAACTGAAGTTATTGCTTCAGAAATATACTGATTTGGCCACATTAGATAATTTTCAAAGTTTAGAAGAGGCTGTAGCAGCTCTTCAAGCCAAATTTAAGACCCAGGCCACCAACTCTGAGCAATTGAAACAGCAAATGGAAGAGCAGATAAATAATGTCCAGGCAGAGCTCCAAACAATTGTCAAAAGCATAAAATCACAAGAAAATTTTGATCTAGTGATTTCCACTCTAAAGGAACAGATTCAATCACTCCAGATACCTAATCTGGACCTCTTGAACAATGCCATAGCCGAGGTTAAAGAAAAAATTGAGACACTTGAGAATTTTATGAACAACTTGCCATCTTCTGATGCTTTGAGTGCAATAACTCGGAGTGTTGCAAACATCAAGCTGCAACTTGAAATATATGAAGATTTTGGAAAAATTCAAAGTACCATAACCCATCTTGAGGGTACAATAGCAGCAGTGCAAAGTGATTTGACAAATGTACAAGAATCCCGCCTGCCCGGTATTGTAGACACTCTTGTAAGTGTCCAGGAACAGATCACAAAGCTTGATCGATGATATCCAAACAAAACTTGAAATTTTACAACAATCAACACCTACTCAGGCAGATATAGCCCTGCTCCAAGATGCTATGCGTGGTGTGGTTGATGCTTCTGAATTAAATGATGTGAAATTGACACTTGAATCTTTGCAGAATACTGTATCAAAACTAGCTACATCACAGGAACTTAAAAATATTAAGAGAGCAGTGAATCGCATATTGAAATCAGAAGATATCAAGAATATCCAGACAGAGATCAAACAACTTACTCAGACAGTGGCCACTCTACCAAGTAATCAACATATTAATGAACTGCATGCCCTGTTTGAGGATATCAGAAGACAGGTCCATGATCTTACTGCTCAAAATTCAAAATTGGCAGTTGTTGAAAATTTGCAACAAATTGTAGCTAATATCAAGCAACAGCTAGGGACAATGGAATCCAATCAAGCAAATGCTCTGTCTGTTTTTGCCACCCAGCTAAAAGAGATTGGCAACAATACAAGAAACTTGTTGTGGACATAAAAATCAAGCCAGGCCATGATGATGTTGTTAGGACCATCAATGAGCACCTTGAATCTGTAACAAGTAGATTGCTTACATCAGAAAAAGAAATAACCGGCATAATCGAGAATCCAAAACATACAGTAATTCTTGAATTGTACAGCATCCCCAACAAAGAATATGATTCACCATTTACACCAGGTGGCAAAATATATATGCTGTCCCCGGCACAATTTTATTACCAGTTTTTTGTTGGGGGCACACTGAGACCAATCAAGATCAAATATTGGCTTCAACCACAGGCACACCATTACCCCACCTTATCAATAACAAATGCTGACAACAAAGTAAAAATCACCAGTGTAGAGTTGGAGGATTTTACAGACCCCAATACATTAGAAACAGCTTATGCTGAACATGATGGCTCTCTGGAATTTAATATACAAATAGGAGACAAATTATATTTAGAAAATCCTGTAGTATCAGCTGCTGAACACCCCATAGTTGCAATATTCTTGTTTTCCTATTATGTCTAGACAAATTATTGTTGATGAATTACACAGACAAGCCAGACATAATTATAAGAGACTGCCAGTAGTCACAAAAGGCGTAGATGATTTATGGCGGAGCGACTTGATTGAGCTGGCAAGTGGACAGCTGAAAAACTTAGACAAAATCAACAAGGGCTACAAGTATCTACTCACTGTAATAGACACATTTTCAAAATTTGCCTGGGCTGTGCCACTCAAATCCAAGACTGGAAAATGTGTTACAGAAGCCTTCAGGACAATCATCAAACAGAGTGGAAGATCACTGCGCTATTTGCAAACAGATAATGGCAAAGAATTTTATAATTCTGTGTTCCAACAATTTATTAAAAGAAAGTCAATACAACATTACTCGAGTTACAGTGATCTCAAGGCCTCAATTGTAGAGAGATTCAACAAAACCCTAAAAAGTCTTATGTATAAACAATTTACTCTTCAAGGTAATTATAAATGGCTTAATATTCTTCCAGATCTTCTACATAAATATAACAACTCGGTCCATTCCACAATCAACTTGAAACGCTCTGAAGTAACTTCATCTGATGAGCAAAAATTGATCAGGACTGTTTATTATCCTAGATACCAGCCAACAACAAGAAAGGCCAAATACAAGGTGGGTGATCAAGTAAGAATCAGCAAATATAAGCACTTATTCAAAAGAGGCTTTACAAGAAACTGGAGCACTGAATTATTTACAGTGGTTCAAGTTAAACCTGGGACCCTTAAAACATATATAATAAAAGACCACCGAGGAGAAATTCTCAAAAGCCGGTTCTATGAAGAACAACTCAACAAAACTAAACAGCCTGACACATATCTCATAGAAAAAATCATCCGCAGAAAAGGCAACAAGTTATTTGTCAAATGGCTAGGACTTCCAGAACACAGCTGGATCGATGCAGACAAAGTGATAATATGAGCACCTGGGATGTTATAAAAAGGCTGCCAGAACCTGAACAGCAGTTTAAGAGAAATGGCAAGTTGCTGCCTGAAAATATTAGATGTCTTATTGTTGGGCCATCAGCTTGTGGTAAAACTACACTAATGATTGATAATTTTTTATTGGCACCCAACTGGTTAGACTGGAAAAATAGGCACTTGTATGTCTTCTCTAAGAGCTTAGAACAATTAAAATATCAGCAGCTGATGAAGCTATATGATGGATTGGATATTGCCACATTTGAATCAGATGTTAAGCCACTTCATGAATGTCTCGATAATTCTGTTGTTGTGTTTGATGACATTATACTGGATAATCAAAACAAGGTTAGAAATTTCTTTACACAGGGCCGACACAAAAACATTGATTGCTTCTACCTGGCACAGACTTTTTCTAAAATTCCGAAGCAGCTGATCCGAGACAACAGCAATTTTATATGTGTGTTTCATCAAGATCATACCAACCTCAAACACATACATGATGAATATGTAGGTGGGGACTTGAGCTACAAAAATTTTTCCAAGTTTTGCAGTAGGTGCTGGAACTAGGACAGTTATGGGTTTGTCACAATTGATATGACAAGAAAACCCAATAGTGGCAAATACAGAAATAAAATCAACAATTTTCTAGACATTGAAACATATATAAATAACCATGAAAAGGCCAATTATTGATGATCTTAAATTAAGAGATTATCTTGTAAAAAGATTTAAGGGATGGAAATCACAGAACCGAGGAATTTATGAACAACACAACCAAACAGAACAGCCTATTATTGATACTATTAGTGAAATAGGTAAAAATATCGAAACTGTTACAGAGCAAAATCAAAATTTCATCACAGAGCTTGTACCTGTAGCTGCTAGGAACATATTAGATTATCCAATCACCCCACTTTCCAGTATTCATACACCTAGTCCTGTTGCTCCTCGAAGAATTGAAGCTACTCAGGATCCTATTGAATTGGGTCTTCTTGCTCAAAAATATTAGCCACACCTAAAGACAATAAAGATGAGGTCTTTGGCTTATATGCTGACAACACAGAGCGTGATGGTAGCATCATACATAGAATTGGCAATTTCAGAGTAACATTTATGGGAGATGATATAATATTATATTCAGAATCTCATCTTGGAGAAAGAGGTGCTTTTGTTAAGTATCTTGGCACAGCTGGATTGTGGGAACTGATGACTAGGAAGAGGCCTGGCAGCTATACAGATCAAGATTATGAACATTACAAAGAAATATTAACAAAATCAGATGCTCTATACCAGAACAATGATCCCACACAAAAAAGAGTCAAGTCTAGCAGTGGAGCAAAATACAAAAATTTAATCAAGCCCATATGGTCACAAATTAAGACAGGGAGTGGAATCAAACAATACAACACCCTGCCTAAAGAATTTGTGTGGGTTGATGATGTCAGGAAACTTCTAGATAGGTTATTGGTGATAGCTGGGGAGGAAAATGCTGGCAACCACAATTTTTACAATGAAAAGGTTGGAATTATGGACATGATAAGCACAAAATTGTCTAATTTTATAGTGAATGACACTAAGGGCATTGGATATCTTGTAAAAATTATTAATACTCTACCACCTAAATTTTGGAATATTTCTGAGGGTCGGGGGTTGGTTAATGACATTATAAACAAGCTGCCATTTGAACTACACATTCCAGGCTATCAGTATTGTGGTCCCGGTACAAAATTGGACCATAGATTAAACAGAGGTGATCCTGGTGTTAATCCCCTAGATGCTGCTTGTAGAGACCATGACATAGCATACAACACACATTCTGATCTTGACAAGAGACATGTTGCAGACAAGAAATTAGAAGAGGCTGCATTTGGTAGATTTGTAAGCAAAGATGCTTCTTTAAGTGAAAGAATAGCAGCATTGGGGACCACCATAGCTATGAACACCAAACAAAAACTGGGGTGGGGGTTGTGAATACATATATAATAAACCTAGGATGAAGGACAAGGGTGTTATGTATCAAATACCTTATGCAGGTCTTAAATCTCTTAAAACTCTTGATTGTCTTTTAACCAAAAAGCAGCGCAAGAAAAAAAGCTCTTGCATTGCCAAGGGCCATGGTATGAAATTGTTGCTTAGTACTCCCCAATTAAAAAAATTACAACAATCTAGAAAAAAATCACATATTTATTTCATATTTACTATCCCAGCCATCTTTGCAGCACTTGGGGCTGTTGGGAGCTTGGCTGGGGGATCGGCTGCCATAGCGAAAACAGTAATAGATGCCAAAAAGAATAATGCAGAATTAGATGAATTGAAGCGCCATAACCTGGCCATTGAAAAACAAGGCAAAGGTGTTAAGAGAGCCATGAATAAATTTAAAAAAAACAAGAGCCGCTTACAAACCAAGATATTGAAGCTTTAATCAAGCCACTGGGCATCAAAAATTTTAGAGGTGTGTACATGTCTGATTCTTTACCAGAACAACCACTCAACAAAGAGTGTGGCATTGTCAATTTGGATAAGTACAAAAATCAGGGCACTCACTGGATTTGTTATCTTAAATATTTAAAAGATGAGGCATTTGTGTTTGATTCATTTGGAGGTGTTCCACCTGAAAATTTAATAAAATATCTAAAATCAACTAATCTTTATTGCAATAATGCCCGTGTTCAAAACTTCAAAGATGTTAATTGTGGACATTTGTGTTTATCTGTTCTCAGATATATGTCTGAAATAAATAAACCATCAATTAAAAATTTTCAAAAGGCCCTGTGGTATCTGAAACATCATGGGGGTTTCCATCTCAACAGCCAAAATTCAATATTGAAACACAAATTGCATGATGATATAGTGTATCCCAAAACAATAGCTCTCAGAGCATTTTATGGCATGTACTTGATCCCTAATATTACACACCACAACAACACAATTGCAGTAGGGGATCAAAAAATTGTCATCACTCCAGGGCAATATAATCTGTCCACTCTAAATGCTCAGTTACCCAGAGGTATAGTCTTAACTCAAAATTCTGTCACTCACAGAGTAGAGATTGTATCTGCTACAGAAACAGTGGATCTGGGTACTATAGGAGAGCTGTTAGGCTTTGAGAACAACACAAAACTTGAACCAGCCATCAAACACACTGCTATTAATATACCTACATTCTTAGCCATAGAGACTCTGAATGTTCACTGTAATGTGGCCGAGGGTATGATCACCAAATCAAATGGCATAGGCACTCACAAACAAGCTGGCATCATTGCAACATTTAAACCTAATTCTGAATTTATGGAGCCCATCATCTACACTCCATCCCCAACATTATATTTTCCTGTGTGCTACAATAGTATAGAATACATAACATTGAATTGATGGTCACTAATGAAAAAGAAGAATTAGTTGATTTTGCTGGAGCCACAACAACTGCTATCATAGAAATAAATATTTAAATAAAAATACATACAAAAAAAATGGAAAATATTGAGAGTTATGAGCTACAATCATTCCCCCCAAACAGGAGGACATTTGCAAATTTAAATCAACCCAACACAGAAATTGAGGTTGATCTTGATGTAGGGGATGGCTTTATACACCCCACAGAGCAGATCTATACATCAAATTTGATGTTGTAAAGCTCGATGGTACAGATTATCCGGCAAATTCAAATATAAGATTGGTAGACAATTTTGTGCCGCATCTGTTCTCTGAAATTGAGATCAGAAAGCATGGTGTTGTTATAAACAGAGTGGATTATCCCGGCATTACCTCCACAGCTTTGACCACACTGAAATTATCCAAAACCGAGGTTTCTTACTACAAAATAGGTAGATTTGAGGCTGGTGATAAAATTATATCTAAGAGCCACACAGTGCTGTTCCCTATGCGCCTGTTGCCAGGATTCTTCTCAGATTAGAAAGATATTATGTGGAAGGGTGGTTTAAGAATCACATTTAGAAGAGCTGCAAATGATAATAATGCTTTGATGAGGTACAGCACATTAAACTCTACAGGAGAAGCTCTGCCCAATACCCTACATGATGAAGGCAAATGCATTATTCAGACTATGGAGTTAAGAATCCCAGTTGTTGAATATGAAGCCAGTTATGCTCTTAAATACAAAGCAGATATAATAAAAAATCCACAGATTCCTTTACAATTTTATACATATCAATGTGTACAAAAACCTGCCACTGGTACTTATTATGAGTTTGATGCTACAAATTCATTCTCCAGTATACAATATGACATGCCGGATTTTGTGGTGGTACTGTTTCAGACTGGAAGACACAATAATCAGGAAAAAAATTCAAGTAGATTTGATAACTGCAACATCAAGAACATATATCTTAAAAATGGCAGAAATGAGGTGTTCCCCAGAGAAAATTATAATTTAGACATGTCCAAGGATGATTTCCTTAAATTACATGAAGCATTTACAGCATACAAAAGAGTCACTACTGGCAATACTGACATGTATTACACACCAGATGAATTCAAAGCACAGAGACCCATGTTTGTCATCAACACTTCAAAAAGGTAACAAGTTGTGGTTAATGACAGGACAAACATTAAAATTATCTGTGAATTCCACAATACACTCCCTGATGACATTATATGTAGTGTTATTCTCATAGGTGAAAAATCATATGTTTATGATGTAAGAAATGAGAGAGTCACAGAGCAATTCTAGAAGAGCTCTGCTTATTGCATTGTTTTAATATTAGATAAACAAATTGAACCTGGTGCCCAATTGAACTTAAACCAGAAGTAAATATAGTTGGGTATGGGTGGGTGTGGGTGTTACTATCCTCCCCCCCACACTTTACCTCCGCACTCGAGGTTCGGTGCACTTCGTACTCGGCTCAGATTTGTCTAGGGGTATCTTTCTTTGTACGACAATGCACGTGGGTTGCTACAAGTCAACATAATTATATAATTAACTACAAGAGACAACGGAAAACCTTTTGCGAAACCTTTATGATCAGGGGGATAAATTACCTTGTCCAGCTTGTGTGAAATTAAAAACGGAAATTTTTGGTATTTTCTATAAGTTTAATTAACGTAAAATTTAAAGTATATACATGTCGTTTCCGAACGTTCATTTCTCTAATTATTTATCGGGCCAAAACTCTAATTTTTGATGTTGGAATCTCTATTGTTTGTACCTGGATGCTTTACATTTTATGAATTACATCTGAAGTACGCTTGTCACAAGGTAGACTCGCGTTACTCCAAGAAACGTCTTAACAGGCGCTAGGCCGCCCGACGTGTACATTTCTCAACCTCCACGGTGACAAGGCACTAGGCTGCCCGGCGCACCGTAATTACTTCAAAATAACATCCAGTACAACTACCTTTTTACCTGTAAACTGGACACCAAGGCACTAGCTTGCCCGGCAATCCAATCTCTTACAGCATCCGTTTCGGGAGACCTGACCTCCGGTCCTAGCTAACCGAAGCAAAAAAACAGCCTCTCCCTTCCAAGTCTCAGTTCCAACAGCCGACCTCCCCTCCTCTCATCTGGGAGTTTATATACGTTTGGTTGGCGTCTGTTGCCAACGGCCCTTCTTTCAAAATTTTTAATCTTTAACAGCTAAACTGCCCGCCTTTCTTTTGAACGTTCGAAACACGAAGCAAGAACAGATAGCTACATGGTATTTATACATGGAATACTACGAACTTAAAAATGCATAATAAATTGATTTACACTAATCACACATACATGTTTATACACTTGATTACCCAATTAATTAACATATTAATAAATATTACAATAAGAAAAAAAACACTGTTGCCCTGACACGGGGGCAGGGTAACAGATTCCCCCTCCCCAGCGTTACAATTCAATCTGAAATTTAAATTTCAGTCTATGTGAATTGTCTTAAAGTCACTGAGTAAAGTTAAGCACTGTATCTGAAAAGAAAGTTCACTGAAAATGTTATTTTTCACTACACATCACAACCGTCTCTCTGAAAAAGAAGAGTCTCGATTTCACTTCACTAAATATCGTATTTCCACACGGATTCTTCCTCCGGGAATCCTGGAACATCCTGGACATCTCGGTCATCTGGTCATCAGGACTGCTCCAAGGTGCAGACAGCTCCTCCACCTTCCAACGAACATGTCCGGCTCCCGCTCTAGGGTCGACTCAGCCTCCTCCTCGGTCCATCCGAAGAACTCCCGGCTCCTTAGTCCCCTAGTCCTTGCGTCTGGGACTTCTGCGGTACTTGGTTCGACTCCTGTCGAATTTCGGCTTCAAATGCTTTCAAAAGTTCTATCGTTCGATCACACGACCCGACTTTAAAATGGCCTTTCCATTTTTCATCTATAAGGAAACTTTCCCTTCCTTTTCCGGGCATCGAACTGCCATCCTCAGCATTCTCTTAGCGATGAAAATCTCATGTCTTCATGTTCACAATTGTCACCACCCTTTATCGGCAAAAGGTTGACATAACATAAAATACAACAGTCCGTAATTTTAAATGTTACATTCACATGAAATAAATTTACCAGAACTCAAATGTGTAGCGACAATAAATCAGGAACTTAATTAACTACTGTACAAACTAGAAGTCGGTCACTCGGCTTCCTTTTCATCATTTTTCACAGCCCTTCCACCCCCTCCCCTTGAGATGGATTCTCAGGGTAGAATTTAGTGACGAGTGCTTTCCCTCACACTTCTCAAATTTCTTCTCGGAATGACCTTCAGCTGGTCAACGTTAGCCAGAACTCTCTTCCCCTCACCTTCCTTTTCCAAAACAACATTATTTGGAGTAGTAAAATTCAGAATTCTGTAGATCCCTTTGAATTTCGGGAAAAAGCACCCAGTTTGCTTATTAAAAGCAGACGAAATCTTATGCTCTTGAAGCAGTACTCGATCTCCGACACGAAGATTAACCCTTCTTCTGCCCTTATTGTAGGCCCTTGACGCCTTTTGCCTCGTCTTTTCTTCTTTTTCACTTGCAAATTCGAAAGCCGCGCCCATTCTTTCCTTTAACTGCATGACGTAATCCATCTGTCCCTCCGCCGTGACATCCTCCCTGGTTCCATCTTCTCTCTGAAGCTCCATTTTCCGAGTGTCATGAGGTGTGTACAAATCACGTCCAAAGAACAAGAATGACGGCTTCAATCCAGTCATCGAATTCGTTGCATTATTAATGGCAAAACTTATCGCGTCCAAGTTTTCAGCCCACGACGAGTGTTCCTTGCAGAACTTGCCTAGTGCTTGCTTGATTATCTTAATCGCTGCTTCTGATTTATTTCCCTTCGGTCTATATGGCGTAATATAGACAGGCTTGCAATTCACAGAACGCAACGTTTGTGAATACAGTTTGCTTCGAAATACACTCTGGTTGTCACTAACAACGTATTTCGGGAATCCTGACTGAAAACAGTACTTCAAGAATGCTTGCGAGATCGTCCTCGCCGTTGTAGTTCTAAGTGGTGTTAAGCTAATGTGCCTTGAGAACTCATCTTGAATGACTAAACAGTACTTGTATCTCCCTTTCGTACTTGTAGGCAGTGGTCCAAAAATGTCCAGAAACACTTTGTATCCAGGCGCAGTAGCTTTCCTCGAGTTCATAAATCCCATCTTTCTGCTGTTGTCCGGATTATACTGAAGACAAGTGATACAACTTTTGCAATAGTTACTGACATCTTTGACTACTCCGTCCCAAGTATAATTCTCTAGGACCTTAAACAATGTCTTTCCATGTCCTAAGTGTGCAGATAATAAATCATCATGCGAAGATTTAAGTACATCACTCTTCAATTTCTGTGGTACCCACAGCTTCAATCTGGAGCTAAACGGTGGATAAAGTCCAGTGTTTTCGTCAACGAAACGGTAAAGCAGTCCATCATCGTCGAGACAGGAATGTTGGAGATAAAAGTCAAATTTTCTCTTCTCTCGAGCATCCTTTATTTCAACTTCTTCTCCATTTAAACATCCAATTAATTTCGACAAATGAGGATCGCTCTGTTGTCCTCTTTTCCACATTTCTTTATCGTTAAGATCTACGGGCGGCGAAGTTTCTTTCTGTCTGTCCGTCTGTCCTCCGTTTACAGTGTTGCCAGCTGCATCTGTAAACATCGCTTCCGTTTTCCGTTTCTGTTTCCGGTCGAATTTCTGACACACTTTGCCTTCGACTTTAGGAATCTCATGGTGTTCCATTATCGCTCCATCCGGCATCTCTAATCTGAAATATCCTTCAGGCTTGATGTCCTCTATCGGATAATTCTCTTCTGCATCCGAAGATCCAATGTAATTCTCCCTCTCAGAGAATCCCGCTTCGATCCTCGACAAGTAGTCAACCGCTGTGTTATTTCTACCGGCAATGTATTTTACTGTAACTGGAAACCTGGTCACCCTGTTTATCATTCTGTTTATGTGGCTCGGAATATGAGAAGATTTCAAGATATCCACGAGCGCAGAATGGTCAGTGTAAGCTATCACTTCCGGTGCTTGCAGAAAGTAATATTCAAATTTCTCCAGACCCATGATCAACGCAAATAACTCTTTCGCTGTGACAGAATAAGAACGCTGAGTGTCAGACAGCTTCTTACTCCCAAATGCAACAGTCTGCAATTTTCTGGTTTTATCGTCCTCCTGAGCGACGATATAGCCAAGCGCTATGTCAGAGCAGTCCACAAACAAGTGAAACGGTTTCGAAACGTCAGGAATCTTGAGATCAGGACTATTTACAATTGCATCCTTCAACTTCTGCAAACTCTCTTCTTGTTCTTTTCCCCAAGAAAATTTCCTATTTCCTTGTAACAAGTCTGTGATCGGTTTGGATATCTTTGCTTGGTCCTTTATGAAATCTGACAGAAAATGTAAGAAACCTACTAGTCTTCTAACCTGCTTGATATTTCTCGGGCGCTGCAATTGCTCTGCTTGTTTTCTCTTACTTTCCGCACAAGATATGGTATTTTCTGTAATTGTAAACCCAAGAAAATCAATTTTCTTTCTGAAGAGACGTGACTTTCGATAACTAATCGTCAGTCCTTTGTCTTTCATCTTTCCCAGAACAGAATCCAACACACTCAGTTGTTCTTCCTCGGTAGCGTTAGCAATCACTACGTCATCATAATAACATATTGCATCAGTTTGATAATGCTCTCCTAGCGTCTTCTGCATCAGTTCCGCAAGGTGAAAAGGTCCACTACGACAGCCATAAAATAACCTTTTGTATCTAAACGTTCCCATTTCTGTCAAGAAACCTGCATATTTTCTTGTATCTTCAGAAATCTGCATATTTGCAAATGCAAACGGAATATCCAGAACTGTAAATATAGTTCCCCCAGAAAGCTTACATATTGTCGACCTAATATCAGGTATTTCTCTACGTCTAGCCTCCAATCTCTTATTCAAGCCTTTGCTGTCGATGATCACTTTACATGTGTTATCTCTCTTCACATGAAGGATAGGCGGTGAAAGGTAATCTGTATCACCCCTTTCAATGATCCCGTCTTCAAGCATCTGCTCAATCGCCTGATTCATTAATTTCTTCTTTTGCTCAGAAAGTGGCCTAGGTTTCGCTCGGAACGGCTTCTCGTTATTCACATCCAAACGAACCTCGTAATCCTTTGCTAATCCCGGTTTATCTTGAAAAACATCAATATGCCTTCTCAGTATGGCAATCAATTTCGGCTTGTTTTCCTCTGAGATATCGGTACCCTCCATCAGCATGGCAATCCTTCTCTCTTTGTCAACCCCCTCCTCTTTGATGTCGCTGCTACGTGTCTCCGCTCCGCAAGCAGAAACGTTCTCTCGGACTCCTTCGACTCCATCCGTGGTCGAACCCAGTCCCCTAGAACCAACAGCATCAACGCTGTCACGTGTCGGCGGCGAATCAAAAGGCACGATTTTCGAAAGATCAGGCTCAATTGCCCACCCGTTACGATGAATCATGGGTATAAGTCCCAGCTTAGCCATTAATGTCCTTCCCATTAACATTTCATGATTAGCATTAGATAACACAAATATCTGATCCCGAGCCTTGTGTCCGTGAAACTTAATATTCACGTAAGCGCTCCCCAAAGATTCCACATTTCCTTCCGCAAGTATTACTTTTGTTTTGCAACCCTTCAATTTTACTCCATTTGTCTTCATCTTCTCGAAGACCTCCAAAGACACAAAGTTATTGGACGACGCCGTATCAATACATGCGTGTACTTCCACATTAGCCACGTTGCATAAAACTATAGGTTCCCTTACGTCTTTTACATTTACATTGTGAGGTGAAAAATTTTCCTTCTTTGTAAAATTTGCAGTTTCCACGCCACGAACTTGACAAATTCGTGGCGACTCTACGAGTTTTTTGTTACTCCATTCCCACGTTCATTAATCTTGTTTTCCCTACGGTGATTTGAAGCTCTGCAACCTTTCTGTCCACAAGTGTAGCATAATTTATTTCTCTGGCAATTTTCCTTCGAAAAGCGGTTCTGTTTGTTTTCATCCCTCACCGCAAGCCGCGAGGGTGGAGGGCGTGAAACCACATGTTCAGCCCTCAAGCGCTCTACTTTCGGGCGGTCAAAACCAATGCTCACAGGGTCCAAGAAAATATCAGATTTCTTTCTCCACCTCTCCTCTTCGCATTCCTGGTTAAATGACTTTCTTAGCGACAAGCTGCGAATTTCGTCTTCCGAAAAGAAAGACTTGAATCTCTGCCTTTCCAAAAACTCCGATTGTAGTTCTAGGGCGTACTCGCTCATTTCTCTCATAGAAGTGAATGTCTTGTTGTACAAATAATCCCTAAATACCGGATTGCAGTGCGACTTCACAAAGTCAATTCTCTCCTGTGCAGAAGCCGCATTCTTTATCCTACTAAAATGCATGTCAACTTTGCGAACGTATTCTGCCAATCCCTCGTTAGCAAGTTGAAACCTCTGAGACAAAAATAACTCTGCTTCCCTCTGATAATCCAATCCGTGAAAAGCCTGCAAGAATTTATGCCTGAATTGTGAAAAATCACCGAACGGTTCCGTGAACAAAAACCACTCCCTCGCTTCCTTTCGCAACGAAAGAGGAATAAACTGCTTCAGAAGATCATCTTCAGAAATTTTCAGCGTTCTTGCGTAATCTTGAATCCTATCCAGATACGAAAAAGCATTTTCCTTCCCTACATTTCCCTCAAATGTCGGAAGCGGCAAACGAATTTCCTCCGTTGTCACTCTCGGAACGCACCTCTGTTCCTCAACAACAGAAAGTTCTGACTCGGTCGGGCTGGACCTGCTCGAGTTACCAAGCGACATTCTTGTAACTTCCCCTTTTCTGTTTCGCAAGATCATCGGTTCGATCCTCGTCCGTTTCTCTCCTTAATTTTCAAAGCAAAAATCTAGTTCAATATCCTACGACAAGCCTTCAAATAACTAAGTTCAATCCCGGACGAGCCCCCAAATAAATATGTTACTATCCTGCCCCCCACACTTTACCTCCGCACTCGAGGTTCGGTGCACTTCGTACTCGGCTCAGATTTGTCTAGGGGTATCTTTCTTTGTACGACAATGCACGTGGGTTGCTACAAGTCAACATAATTATATAATTAACTACAAGAGACAACGGAAAACCTTTTGCGAAACCTTTATGATCAGGGGGATAAATTACCTTGTCCAGCTTGTGTGAAATTAAAAACGGAAATTTTTGGTATTTTCTATAAGTTTAATTAACGTAAAATTTAAAGTATATACATGTCGTTTCCGAACGTTCATTTCTCTAATTATTTATCGGGCCAAAACTCTAATTTTTGATGTTGGAATCTCTATTGTTTGTACCTGGATGCTTTACATTTTATGAATTACATCTGAAGTACGCTTGTCACAAGGTAGACTCGCGTTACTCCAAGAAACGTCTTAACAGGCGCTAGGCCGCCCGACGTGTACATTTCTCAACCTCCACGGTGACAAGGCACTAGGCTGCCCGGCGCACCGTAATTACTTCAAAATAACATCCAGTACAACTACCTTTTTACCTGTAAACTGGACACCAAGGCACTAGCTTGCCCGGCAATCCAATCTCTTACAGCATCCGTTTCGGGAGACCTGACCTCCGGTCCTAGCTAACCGAAGCAAAAAAACAGCCTCTCCCTTCCAAGTCTCAGTTCCAACAGCCGACCTCCCCTCCTCTCATCTGGGAGTTTATATACGTTTGGTTGGCGTCTGTTGCCAACGGCCCTTCTTTCAAAATTTTTAATCTTTAACAGCTAAACTGCCCGCCTTTCTTTTGAACGTTCGAAACACGAAGCAAGAACAGATAGCTACATGGTATTTATACATGGAATACTACGAACTTAAAAATGCATAATAAATTGATTTACACTAATCACACATACATGTTTATACACTTGATTACCCAATTAATTAACATATTAATAAATATTACAATAAGAAAAAAAACACTGTTGCCCTGACACGGGGGCAGGGTAACATGGTTGAGGGGGGCGTAGTTTTAGGTGTGGGCAAAAAAATATCAAGAGGGGCATATTTTTGACAGGTTTATGGACAACAATCTCACAGAAGTGCCTTTTATAAGTGTAGGCAAATAAATCTGAGGGGGGTCATACTTTCTCAGGAAATTCCCGAGGGCATTTTTACAAAAATCTTGGATTAGACGGGGTTCCACACTTGAGCAAAAATCTCATATGGGCATGTTGAGCAAGTTTTAAGTGTAGGCAAATCTGCCTGAGGGGGGTTCATACTTTCTCGACCCAGTAGTACCACAAATAACACTACTGTCTAGTTTCTTACACCACAGATAAACGGTTACACAGTGCAACATTTAATTCGTCTATTTTTATTGATTTGGTGTTAAGTAGTGTATTTGGTGTTAGTATGTGTAGTATTATGTCTTGGAGGTGTGGTGTATGGTGCAAGCAAACTAAACAAAATGAGTGTTTAAAGCAGAGGCAATTGTTGAATTTTTTTTTTTTTGAACTTGAATACAGCTATTCGCCTATTTGGTTGAATACAGTTTTGCTCTACCTGCACTCCACTATATTTCTAAAAGTGCAGCGAACTAGACGGGGCTAATAATTTCTTAATTGCAATTATTTTTCCAAAGAAGCTAACACACACACAGCGTAAATTTATTCTTGTAGTGTTCGATTGATTAAATTGCTTTATTTTACTTCGCTCTTGCTGCGACTGTTGAACATTTAAAGAAGGTAGGGAACATGTTTCTAAGAGGTATGGGGATATAATTGATTGAGATAGAGATTATGTGAAAAGAGAAAATGTGTAAGCATGGGATAAGGAAAATTCTAAATTCTCTTCTCAATAAGAATACTATATTACTAGCTTTATTACATTAAATATTAATTAATTAATTAATTCTCTAGCACTCTTGATTCTGAAAATTCGTGGTTACAGTTCAATTTGTACTTATCCTGAGCAAAATTTATATATATTCTATTCCAATCTTTACAGATTTCTTTTAGATCCATCTCCATCTTCGTTTTTTTGGTCCTTTACCATCAGGTTTCCCAACAAGATTCCTGTAAAATCTCCTTTATTCCTTTCTCATTCGTGCCCACGTAAGTATTCGTGATTTAATCATCAATCTAATAATACTTGGAAACTAACATAAATTATGTGTTTCTAAATTATGTAACCTTCACCATTCACTTGTTTCTTCATCCCTTTTAGGCTAAAATATTTTCCTAAGAATCTTATTTTCAAATACACCTCAATTTATCTTCAAGGGGTCAATTTTTCGCATCCACAGGCGCAATTACTGTTATTGTATTGTATTTTAAATCTCTTTTGACCGAATCATATTAAAAAAAAATAATAAGTGAATAGCTGATAGGACATTTTAATTCCCACTTTTCTCAAGTGTCTGCCTGATGTGAAAAAAATAATAATCTGTTACGTTTAAATCCACATCGATAACCACATATATTATTTCATTAGTATATGGGGGTTAGTCTTGTAAAGAAAAAATGTTATATAATATTTTACATGTTGTTGAGAGTAGAGAAATTCCACGATAATTATTGCAGTTCATTTTATCACTGGAACAATTGTGTATTCTTTCCACTGTTGAGGATTTTTTTCTTTATACCATATTAAACAAATTAATTTATGAATTTGACACATTATTGAATTCCCATCATATTTAATTAACTCAGCTGGTATGCGCTTTCTTATTTTTTTTAGTTTTTTAATAGCATCTTTAACTTCAATCAAATTAGGTTCTGCTGTGTGTACTTCATTTACTTCCGATTTATCTCCTACATGAACATTTAAGTAGTTCTTCCATCTGTTTAAAATATCGCTTGGATTCGAATTCTTGAAGGGGTTGGGGTTTTCGAGAATATCATGCATTGCACGTTTATAAGTAATTATATTTTCGATATTAAGCACATCCTTTATCGATGTTTCATGAGATTTTGTCAACTGCAAAAAGTTAATCTGTTTATCTCCATGTTCTATGACGATAAGAAACTCAAAATATAGAATTTTCCTTATCCCATGCTTACACATTTTCTCTTTTCACATAATCTCTATCTCAATCAATTATATCCCCATACCTCTTAGAAACATGTTCCCTACCTTCTTTAAATGTTCAACAGTCGCAGCAAGAGCGAAGTAAAATAAAGCAATTTAATCAATAGAACACTACAAGAATAAATTTACGCTGTGTGTGTGTTAGCTTCTTTGGAAAAATAATTGCAATTAAGAAATTATTAGCCCCGTCTAGAGTAGTGTAATTGGATTGTTTCTACGCCACACTTGGTACGAGCCCTCTTTTTTTATGGATTTAACCTCAGTGGTAGCATATTTTGACGTTTTTTGTTGATTTTATGGCGTTTGACGACTTTTCAGTGCAATTTTCACCGGATCTAATTTTTTCCCACTCACACTTGGTACGAATGCCACGATCTTACGTGATATAACTTAACCTATCTTACGATTTTTTTTTCAGTGATATAACTTAACCTATTATTTTTTTATTTACGCACCGAACTAACCTACATTGGACTCTGTTTTGTTTTAATATTTCAGTATTTTAAAGTTTTTTTCACATATTTTTTAAATAACCTAAAAAAAATATGTTGATTTTTTTTTAGTATGTGACAATTTTTTTTTTACGAATTTTTAAAACTGTTCCGTCACCCTCTTGTTCTTCACGTCGTACACGAAGGACTTCTCTGCGACCAGGATGACGCTGCACACGGTATCATCGGGCAGCGCGTCGTGGAACTCGCAGTCGATCTTGATGTTGGTGCGATCGTTGACCACGAGTAGTGGGATTGGACCTACAACCAGGACCACTTATAAGTGTAGAAAAGGAGAGGCTATTTGATTGAACAATCAGATTTGCTTACACTTAAAACAAAGCCAAGAGAGGCCTATACCCCAATTTTTCAGGTGTGATATGCTCTGATTTTTAAGAAATTCTGAATTTCTAGTGTAGAAAAGGCGAGGGCTCAACAGATAGATTTACCTATACTTAAAACAATGGCAAGAGGGGCTTAAACCCTAATTTTTCAGGTGTGGAGGTTCGGGTTTAAGTCCTCATAAAATGTGAAGCCTCTCTTGATGGCAAAATGTTAATATTGTTGTCTTGTAAACAAAAAGCTCAGGGTACGAGTCCTGATAAAATATTTAAGATTGAAATACATGTTGCAAAATAATATCTCTACAAGTGAGATTTTGAGAATAATTACTGCTCGTTGATAGCCCCCCGATCTGAAAACCTGGTAAAAAAATGTTTTACAATAATATATTGTACAAAAACTGAATTTCTCAATTTTCTTATTTCCTCATGTTTTATAACCACTTGCTCAATACAATAGAAGAAAAGTGGGTAGGTATAATTAATTGCCTCCATGCCTTGCCGGCACGCAAGAGATAAAATCTACACGCTAGAAGGGAATAATAATGATTTTTCTGTGCGATTCACTGAAGGGGCCATTAATCTTTCTGTGCGTGTAACATGTCTGTAACAAGGAAAATGTAACAAAGATTGAGACAAAGATACATATTTTCTGACCCAGTGGCAATGAACTGCCCCCTCTTCATGTTGAAAGCAATTCTGTTCTGATAATATAAGCCTAGGCAAAGACTTAGAAAATATTATGGCAGTTCAAAATCCAATTTTGTCTGTATCAAGGTCTTCAGAAGCCGGTAAAATGTGGGCATATTCCATTTGGAGACGTGCTAATATTGTGGCATTGTAATCAGGGGCTTTGGGTTCGAGTCCTGTATAAGATTGAAATACATGTTGCAAAATAATATCTCTACAAGTGAGATTTTGAGAATAATTACTGCTCGTTGATAGCCCCCAGATCTGAAAACCTCCTTTCTCCTCTGCTCAGACAGATTCGGCCATGTGTGTAAAAGCTATATCTGTATGATTGTTGTTTATAAACTTGTCAAAAATATGGCTTTTTTGTATGAAAACATGCAATCCTGAATACAATTCTGGTTTTGTCTTGTTCTGTTAATATAAACACAAGTGAGACTTACAGAATATTTATTGTACAATTCAAAATCCAATTTTGAATTGTATTTAGTTGATATAGAGATGAGGTTTTAAACCTGGTGAAGTGTGTTGCACATCAGCAAAACTATCACCAAAACCTAGTTACTGCTGTTGTTTGGGTATAAAAGCACCAGCTCAGCTATTAACTGCTGAACCCAACTGATATTTTTATTAAGTATAAAGTTTTGAATTGAAGCCCAGAAAATCTTTTATAATAAACAACAAGAAAAAATGCCAAAACAAAAATATTGCAATCAGTGTAATAAAAATATATCTAGTTCTCATTGGGCTAGGCATTGCCGTATTTGTAACTCTAAGAAATGCAGAAAAGCTACTAAATTGTGCCCAAGATGCCATAAAATATTAAGCAAGGCATATTACAAATGGCATAAGTGTAATTCTTATGTACAGTCATCAGCATTGCCCTCACAACCATCCACATCTGGTCTGAAAAGGAAGCATGAAGCACCTGTTAATGCTGGACCTGCAAAGCAGCCACGCTATGAACCCATCCATAGCAGTTTTAATGCCCAACTTAGGGATTATCGGTTTGTATCAGAGCCAAGATGTGGCATTAAGAATTTTTTGAACAGTATAAATTCTGATCTGCAGGCAATTCTCAATGCACAAAATGGCTCTTATAAGCTGTCCCTCAAATTGTTTGTACAATATAAGAAACCAAATGGCACAAAATTTACACAGCCCCACATAACAGAAACTGTACCGGTTTATTCAAATGCAAATTCAGACAAAATAATAAGCAGTTTGATAGATCAATTGAATATCAAACACTCTGAATTTGCGGCAAAAGAGTCTGGATGGAGTCTTTGCGGTTCATCACACAAGTTATATGTTCATATTTCTGAATTCAGCCCATTACAAGGATCTACATATCTGCCATTACCTGACAATATCAAAAACAAACAAGCCGTGATTAATATAAAAAATGCCGACCAGAAATGCTTTTTGTGGTGTATTTTAGCTGCTTTGTATCCAGTTTCAAGCCATCCTGAGAGAATAACTTATTATAAACAATATGAACACAATTTCGATGAGGCAATGGAGGGTTTGGAATATCCGATGTCTGTTCAGAATATTGATAAATTTGAAAAAAGGGCCAGGCACATCAACGGTAAACAATTATCTATTAATGTATTTATTTGTTCCACTGGTATTTGCCCGATAGCACCTCTCAGAATCAGTACATTTGATGATGAATCTGCTATTCCGATTGATATGCTCTTAATTGAAGGGGATGGCACACATCATTACACTCTGATACATAATCTTCAAGCTTTAGTGAGAACACAACTAGACAAAACTCATACAATATTCAAGTTGTGCAGAAGATGTTTGTCTGTATTTGATGGTAGAAAAATGGTGAATGAGGTTCGTGAAAAAAATGCAGAAATTGCCAACAACAAGTTAATTGAGCATCTGAAATACTGTGGCAACCATAAACCTGTTCATATGCTTATGCCCAATCCAAGTGAAAAAGCAAAATTCAAAAAGTTTGAAGCCTTGTTGGAACACCCAGTATTTATTGTCTATGATTTTGAATCGAACCTCAAATCTCTTGCATTCTGCAATCCAGATCCTGAAGAATCTTCAAGTACACCATACCAGCTACATGAACCTTCCGGCTTTTATTATGTGGTTGTACAGGGTGGTGTGGTTAGTAAAGAATATTTATACATGGGACCAAATGCCGTCAAAATATTTGCACAAAGAATAGAAAATGAGTGCCGTGACATAGCATCTAACATCTTATTAAAATCAAAGCCTATGTTGCCTTTAACAGAGGAACAGATTGAAGATTTCAACAATGCAGAAAAATGCCCGGTATGTGATTCTGAATTTTCAAATGCAAATATCAAGGTACATCACCATTCTCATACAGATGGTAAATTCTTAATGGCCCTGTGTAAAAGCTGCAATATTCAGATCAAGAGACCAAGATTTGTCCCCATATTTTGCCATGGAGCATCCAATTATGATTTCCATCATCTGATCAGATACGAGGGGTTTGACAAGCAGAATTTAAATATTTTAGCTGAAAATGATGAAAAATATATTGCCATTACCAAGATAATTAAAGTTAATGGTGTTCCTATTCAATTAAGATTTCTTGATTCTTACAGATTTTTATCTGCTAGCCTGGCTACACTGGCAAATCAATTACCTGATGATCGATTCAAAATCACACGTGCCTCGTTTCCAAATCAGGACCTGGAATTACTTAGGCGGAAGGGTGTATATCCATATGACTATGTTACAGATTTTTCTAAATTTGATGAGTGTTCCCTGCCACCACAAGAAGAGTTTTGCAGCAAAATCAGAAGATCTGGAATCAGTGATGAAGATTATCGCCATGCTCAATTGATGTGGAACGATTTAAAATGCAAGACATTTCGTGATTATCACAAGGCATATTCGAAACTTGATGTAACCCTCTTAGCTGATATATTGCAGGCATTCAGAAAATCTTCCATGCAAAATTATGGACTGGACCCAGTGTATTTTTACAGTGTCCCGGGCCTAGCATGGGCTGCAATGTTTTTCAACACTAACATGCATTTGGATCTGATCCACGATCAAGATACGTATCTGTTTATGGAGAAAGGTATAAGAGGAGGGATGGTGCAATGTTCTCAGAGATATGCCAGAGCAAATAACAAGCATATTATGCTGCCTGATTATGATGCAACACGGCCATCAAATTATATACTGTATGTAGATGCAAACAACCTCTATGGTCACGCTATGATGCAAAAATTGCCATATGCAGGGCTTGAGTGGGTTGAAGATTTCAATATTGAGGATCTTCAGGACTTTGATGACAGTGACTATGGCCTCATCTTAGAGGTTGATCTGACAATTCCTGATGATTTGCACAACAAATTTTCTGATCTGCCCCCAATTCCCGAGGCTCAGTGCTCACCTGGCTCTAAACAGAAGAAGCTCATGATGACCCTGGAGCCAAAACAGGATTATGTCATATATTACAAAAACCTCCAGTTCCTGATGAAACATGGTGTTCAAGTGACCAAAGTTGGTAAAGTTTTGAGGTTCAGGCACTCAGAATGGTTGAAACCATACATTGATACAAACACAGAGCTTCGAACATCTGCAAAAAGCAAATTTGATAAGGGCTTGTTTAAATTGATGGTGAATTCTGTGTATGGCAAAACAATAGAAAATGTCAGAAAACATACCGATGTTAAAATAATTACTGACCCCAGCCTGAGCAAAAAATTGGTTGCAAAGCCTAATTTCAATTATAGAAGAATTTATGATGAGCACATGGCACTTTTCAACATGAAGAAAACAAAGATTAAGTTTGATAAACCTATTTATGTAGGGGCTGCGATATTGGAAAGGTCCAAATTACATATGTTAACATTGTATTATGATGTGTTGAAACCTTTTTATGGTGATCGTGTAAAACTGATGTACATGGATACGGATAGTTTTATTCTTGATATTCAAACAGAAGATATTTATCAAGATATTGCACAGTCTGAATTGTTTCAATACTTTGATACCAGTGAATTGCCTGGCCATCTGAATATTCAACCCCACAACAAAAAGGTGCCTGGCAAGTTAAAAGATGAGACGCTTGGTGATGTTATTGTGGCATTTGCTGGGTTAAGTTCCAAGATGTACACTTTTAAAACACGTAGTGGTGTTGCTGCCAAAAAGGCCAAGGGCATTGGCAAAGTAACTGTTGAAAAAGATCTTAAATTTAAAGATTATAAAAATTGCATCAAATCATGTACCACAATCAGAAGATCAGAATGCAGAATTCAGAGTGAGGATCACTTATTGACCAGCAATATTGTAAGAAAAGTGGCTCTGGATCCACATGATGATAAGAGATGCATTTTATCATGTGGCATACATACTTTACCATGGGGTCATTGTGATTTGAAAAATGGGAATCAATGCCCAATTACAGAGCATGATTTGAAATAAATAAACATGCCTATGAACTTATTTGGGTTCAAAAAACAGGCTATTATGGAGCTGCCAACACCACAACCCTCTCCTGATATGCTGTCTAAGCTGAGTGGCTTGTTAATTATTCATCTGAACAGCATACTTACAGAAGTTGATGATGAAACAGGCAAAACATTGTACATATTTAACAATAATTTAAATCATTACCAATTACCTGTAGGTGGGCAATTGCAATTTATTACAACTCCTGAGGGCGATGTCAAGATTTCAGTAGGGAGAAATATTTACAGAATTAAGCACTCAAACATGGTTTCTGGCACTGTATATACTGTTTCTGCTGGTGACTGCTTATATATTGAGGTCCCAGGATCCTATGACAAGCTTATACCCTTTTTTATAGAATTAAGAATCAGATACTCTATAATAAATAACCACTAAAACAAAAATGCCTAATGATATATTTGGCCACACAAGGCATGAAGATCACAGTGATGAGATTCTGATGCTTGATGTCAGAGTCAAGAAATTAAGAAGTGATTTACAAGCTTTACAAACCACACTCAATGCCAGTCTTCAATTAGAAATTACAAATTTGCAATCACAATGCATGGACCCTCTTCTTAAAATTGATTCTGAACTCAAAGTGCTGCTTCAGAAATATACTGATTTGGCCACATTAGATAATTTTCAAAGTTTAGAAGAAGCTGTAGCAGCTCTTCAAGCCAAATTTAAGACCCAGGCCACCAACTCCGAGCAATTGAAACAACAATTGGAAGAGCAGATAAATAATGTCCAGACACAGCTCCAAACAATTGTCAAAAGCATAAAATCACAAGAAGATTTTGATCTAGTGATTTCCACTCTAAAAGAACAGATTCAATCACTCCAAATACCTAATCTGGACCCTCTGAACAATGCCATAGCCGAGGTTAAAGAAAAAATTGAGACACTTGAAAATTTTATGAACAACTTGCCATCTTCTGATGCTTTGAGTGCAATAACTCGGAGTGTTGCAAATATTAAGCTGCAACTTGAAACATATGAAGATTTTGGAAAAATTCAAAGTTCCATAACCCATCTTGAAGGTACAAAAGCAGCAGTGCAAAGTGATTTGGCAAATGTACTAGAATCCAGATTGCCTGGGATTGTAGACACCCTTGTCAGTGTCCAGCAACAAATCACAAAGCTTGAAAACCTCAACACTGAATCTGAGCTATCTCATTTTCATCACTTGATCGATGATATCCAAACAAAGCTTGAAATTTTACAACAATCAACACCCTCTCAGGCAGATATAGCGCTGCTCCAAAATGCTATGCAAAATGTGGCTGATGCTTCTGAATTAAATAATGTAAAATTGGCACTTGAATTTTTGCAAAATACTGTATCAAATTTGCCTACATCACAGGAACTTAAAAATATTAAGAGGGCAGTGAATCGCATATTGAAATCAGAAGATATCAAGAATATCCAGACAGAGATCAAACAACTCACTCAGACAGTGGCCACTCTTCCAACCAATCAACATATTAATGAATTGCATGCCCTGTTTGAGGATATCAGAAGACAGGTCCATGATCTTACAGCTAAAAATTCAAAATTGGCAGTTGTTGAAAATTTGCAACAAATTGTAGCTAATATCAAGCAACAGCTAGGGACCATGGAATCCAATCAAGCAAATGCTCTGTCTGTTTTTGCCACCCAGCTACAAGAGATTGTGCAACAATACAAGAAACTTGTCGTGGACATAAAGATCAAGCCAGGCCATGATGATGTTGTTAGGACCATCAATGAGCACCTTGAATCTGTAACAAGCAGATTGCTCACAGCAGAAAAGGAAATAACAGGCATAATTGAGAATCCAAAACATTCAGTAATTCTTGAATTGTACAGCATCCCCAACAAAGAATATGATTCTCCATTTACACCAGGTGGCAAAATATATATGCTGTCCCCTGCACAATTTTATTATCAATTTTTTGTTGGGGGCACAAGAGACCAATCAAGATCAAATATTGGCTTCAACCACAGGCACACCACTACCCTACCTTATCAATAACAAATGCTGAGAACAAACCAAAAATCACCAGTGCAGAGTTAGAGGATTTTACAGACCCCAATACATTAGAAACAGCCTATACTGAAGATGATGGCACTTTGGAATTTAAAATACATATTGGAGACAAATTATATTTAGAAAATCCTGCAGTATCAGCTGCTGAACACCCCATAGTTGCAATATTCTTGTTTACATATTATGTCTAGAAAAATTATTGTTGATGAATTACACAGACAGGCCAGACATAATTTTAAGAGACTGCCAGTAGTCACAAAGGGCATAGATGATTTATGGCAGAGCGACTTGATTGAGTTGTCAAGTGGACAGTTGAAAAACTTAGACAAAATCAACAAGGGCTACAAGTATCTACTCACTGTGATAGACACATTTTCAAAATTTGCCTGGGCTGTGCCACTCAAATCCAAGACTGGAAAATGTGTTACAGAAGCCATCAGAACAATCATCAATCAGAGTGGAAGATCACCGCGCTATTTGCAAACAGATAATGGCAAAGAATTTTATAATTCTGTGTTCCAACAATTTATTAAAAGCCAGGCAATAAAACATTATTCGAGTTACAGTGACCTCAAGGCCTCAATTGTAGAGAGATTCAACAAAACCCTAAAAAATCTTATGTATAAACAATTTACACTTCAAGGTAATTATAAATGGATTAATATTCTTCCAGAACTTCTACATAAATATAACAACTCTGTCCATTCCACAATCAACATGAAACCCTCTGCAGTAACTTCATCTGATGAGCAAAAATTGATCAGCACTGTTTATTATCCTAAATACCAGCCAACAATAAGAAGGGCCAAATACAGGGTGGGTGATCAAGTAAGAATCAGCAAATATAAGCACTTATTCAAAAGAGGTTTTACAAGAAACTGGAGCACTGAATTATTTACAGTGGTTCAAGTTAAACCTGGGACCCTTAACACATATATAATAAAGGATCACCGAGGAGAAATTCTCAAAGGCAGGTTCTATGAACAAGAGCTCAGCAAAACTAAACAGCCTGACACATATCTCATAGAAAAAATCATCCGCAGAAAAGGCAACAAGTTATTTGTCAAATGGCTAGGACTTCCAGAACACAGCTGGATCGATGCAGACAAAGTGATAATATGAGCACCTGGGATGTTATAAAGAGGCTGCCAGAACCTGAACAACAAAATAAGAGAAATGGAAAATTGCTGCCTGAAAATATTAGGTGTCTTATTGTTGGGCCATCTGCTTGTGGTAAAACTACACTAATGGTTGATAATTTTTTATTGGCACCCAACTGGTTAGACTGGAAAAACAGGCACTTGTATGTTTTCTCTAAGAGCTTGGAACAATTAAAATATCAGCAGCTGATGAAGCTATATGATGGATTGGATATTACCACTTTTGAATCAGATGTTAAGCCACTCCATGAATGTCTCGATAATTCTGTTGTTGTGTTTGATGACATTATACTGGATAATCAAAACAAGGTTAGAAATTTCTTTACACAGGGCCGGCACAAAAACATTGATTGTTTCTACCTGGCACAGACTTTTTCAAAAATACCCAAGCAGCTGATCCGAGACAACAGCAATTTTATATGTGTGTTTCATCAAGACCATACCAACCTCAAACACATACATGATGAATATGTAGGTGGGGACTTGAGCTACAATGATTTTTCCAAGTTTTGCAGTAGGTGCTGGAACCAGGACAGTTATGGGTTTGTCACAATTGATATGACAAGAACACCTAATACTGGAAAATACAGAAATAAAATCAACGATTTTCTAGACGTAGAGACGTATATAAATAACCATGAAAAGGCCAATTATTGATGATCTTAAGTTAAGAGATTATCTTGTAAAAAGATTTAAGGGATGGAAATCAGAGAACCGGGGAATTTACGAAAAACACAAACAAACAGAACAGCCTGTAATTGATGCTATTAATAATTTAGGTAAGAATATCAAAACTGTTACAGAGCAAAATCAAAATTTGATCACAGAGCTTGTACCTGTAGCTGCCAGGAACATATTAGATTATCCATTCACCCAACTTTCCAGTATTCATACACCTAGTCATGTTGCTCCTAGAAGAATTGAAGCTACTCAGGATCCTATTGAATTGGGTCTTCTTGCTCAAAAATATTTAACCACACCTAAAGACAACAAAGATGAGGTGTTTGGCTTATATGCTGACACAGAGCGTGATGGTAGCATCATTCATAGAATTGGCAATTTCAGAGTAACATTTATGGGAGATGATCTGATTGTATATTCAGAATCTCGTCTCGGAGAAAAAGGTGCTTTAGTTAAGTACCCCGGCACACCTGGATTGTGGGAATTGATGACTAGGAAAAGGCCTGGCAGCTATACAGATCAAGATTATGATTATTACAAAGAAATATTAATAAAATCAGATGCTCTATACCAGAACAATGATCCCACACAAAAAAGAGTCAAGTCTAGCAGTGGGGCAAAATACAATAATTTAATCAAGCCCATATGGTCACAGATCAAGACTGGCAGTGGAATCAAACAATACAACACCCTGCCTAAAGAATTTGTGTGGGTTGATGATGTCAGGAAACTTGTAGATAGGTTATTGGTGATAGCTGGGGAGGAAAATGCTGGCAACCACAATTTTTACAATGAAAAGGTTGGAATTATGGACATGATAAGCACCAAATTGTGTAATTTTATAGTGAAAGACGCTAAGGGCATTGGATATCTTATAAAAATTATTAATACTCTACCACCTAAATTTTGGAATATCTCTGAGGGTCGGGGCCTTGTTAATGACATTATAAACAAGTTGCCATTTGAACTACATATTCCAGGCTATCAGTATTGTGGTCCAGGTACAAAATTGGAGCATAGATTAAACAGAGGTGATCCTGGTGTTAATCCCCTAGATGCTGCTTGTAGAGACCATGACATAGCATACAACACACATTCTGATCTTGACAAGAGACATGTTGCAGACAAGAAATTAGAAGAGGCTGCATTTGGTAGATTTGTAAGCAAAGATGCTTCTTTGAGTGAAAAAATAGCAGCATTGGGGACCACCATAGCTATGAGCACCAAACAAAAATTGGGGTGGGGGTTGTGAATATGTATATAATAAACCTACAATGAAGGCCAAGGGTGTTATGTATCAAATACCTTATGCAGGTCTCAAATCTTTTAAAACAATTGACAGTCTTTTAACCAAAAAACAGCGCAAGAAAAAAATCTCTTGTATTGCAAAAGGGCATGGTATGAAATTGTTGCTTAGTACCCCCCAATTAAAAAAATTACAGCAATCCAGAAAAAAATCACATGTGGGGGGTTTCATATTTACCATCCCTGCCATCTTAGCTGCTCTCGGGGCTGTTGGGAGCTTGGCCGGCGGATCAGCTGCCATAGCAAAAACAGTAATAGATGCCAAGAAGAATAGGGCAGAATTAGATGAGCAGAGGCGCCATAACCTTGCCATGGAGAAAAAAGGCAAAGGTGTTAAGAGAGCCATGAATAAGTTTAAAAAAAACAAGAGCCGCTTACAAACCAAGATATTGAAGCTTTAATCAAGCCACTGGGCATCAAACATTTTAGAGGTGTGTACATGTCTGATTCTTTACCAGAGCAACCACTCAACAAAGAGTGTGGCATTGTTAATTTGGATGAGTTCAAAAATCAGGGCACTCACTGGATCTGTTATCTTAAATATTTAAAAGATGAGGCATTTGTGTTTGATTCATTTGGAGGTGTTCCACCTGAAAATTTAGTAAAATATCTAAAATCAGCTAATCTTTATTACAATAATGCCCTTGTTCAAAATTTCAAAGATGTTAATTGTGGGCATTTGTGTTTATCTGTTCTTAGATATCTGTCTCAAATAAATAAACCATCAATTGAAGATTTTCAAAAGGCCTTGTGGTATCTGAAACATCATGGGGGTATTCCATCTCACCAGCCAAAATTCAATATTGAAACTCAAATTACATGATGACATAGTGTATCCCAAAACAATAGCTCTCAGAGCATTTTACGGCATGTACTTGATCCCTAATATTACTCGCCACAACAACACAATTGCAGTAGGGGATCAAAAAATTGTCATCACTCCAGGGCAATATAATCTGTCCACTCTAAATGCTCAATTACCCAGAGGTGTAGTGTTAAGTCAAAATTCTGTCACTCACAGAGTAGAGATTGTATCTGCTACAGAAACAGTGGATCTGGGTACTATAGGAGAGCTGCTAGGTTTGAGAACAACACAAAACTTGAAGCAGCCATCAAACACACTGCTATGAATATACCTAAATTCTTAGCCATAGAGACTCTGAATATTCACTGTAATGTGGCTGAGGGTATGATCACCAAATCAAATGGCATAGGCACTCACAAACAAACTGGCATCATTGCAACATTTAAACCTAATTCTGAATTTATGGAGCCAATCATCTACAATCCATCCCCAACATTATATTTTCCTGTGTGCCACAACAGAATAGATAACATTGAATTGATGGTCACTAATGAAAAAGAAGAATTGGTTGATTTTGCTGGAGCCACAACAACTGCAATCATAGAGATTAATATTTAAATAAAAATACATACAATGGAAAATATTGAGAGTTATGAGCTACAATCATTCCCCCCAAACAGGAGGACATTTGCAAATTTAAATCAACCCAACACAGAGATAGAGGTTGATCTTGATGTAGGGGATGGCTTTATACACCCCCACAGAGCAGATTTATACATCAAATTTGATGTTGTAAAGCTCGATGGAACAGATTATCCGGCAAATTCAAATATAAGATTGGTAGATAATTTTGTGCCGCATCTGTTCTCTGAAATTGAGATCAGAAAACATGGTGTTGTTATAAACAGAGTGGATTATCCCGGCATTACCTCCACGGCTTTGGCCACACTAAAATTATCCAAAACCGAGGCTTCTTACTACAGAATCGGTGGATTTGAAGCTGGTGAGAAAATATTATCTAAAAACCACACTGTGCTGTTCCCGATGCGCCTGTTGCCAGGATTCTTCTCGGATTACAAAGATATTATGTGGAAGGGTGGGTTAAGAATTACATTTAGAAGAGCTGCCAATGATAATAATGCTTTGATGAGGTACAGTACATTAAACTCTACAGGGGAAGCTCTGCCTAATACCCTACCTGATGCAGGCAAATGCATTATTCAGACTATGGAGTTAAGAATCCCTGTTGTTGAATATGAGGCCAGTTATGCTCTTAAATACAAAGCTGATATTCTAAAAAATCCACAGGTTCCTCTGCAATTTTACACATATCAATCTGTACAGAAGCCCGCATCTGGTTCTTATTATGAATTTGATGCTACAAATTCATTCTCCAGTATTCAATATGACATGCCTGATTTTGTGGTGGTACTGTTTCAGACTGGAAGACACAATAATCAGGAAAAAATTTCAAGTAAATTTGATAACTGCAACATCAAGAACATATATCTTAAAAATGGCAGAAATGAGGTCTTTCCTAGAGAAAATTATAATTTAGACATGTCCAAGGATGATTTCCTCAAATTATATGAAGCCTTTTCGGCTTTCAAGAGGGTCACTACAGGCAATACAGACATGTATTACACACCAGATGAGTTCAAAGCACAGAGACCCATGTTTGTCATCAACACTTCAAAAAGGAAACAAGTTGTGGTGAATGATAGAACAAATATTAAAATTATCTGTGAATTCCATGAGGCATTACCTGATGACACCATTTGTACTGTTATTCTCATAGGAGAAAAATCATATGTTTATGATGTAAGAAATGAGAGGGTCACAGAACAGTTCTAGAAGATATTTGCTCTATTGTCCTGTTGTACAACACACAAACCTCAGCTGTATATCAGCTAGCAGTGAATATCTTATGTGTGGGCAGTTGTATATATTTCAATCTTATACAGGACTCGAACCCAAAGCCCCTGATTACAATGCCACAATATTAGCACGTCTCCAAATGGAATATGCCCACATTTTACCGGCTTCTGAAGACCTTGATACAGACAAAATTGGATTTTGAACTGCCATAATATTTTCTAAGTCTTTGCCTAGGCTTATATTATCAGAACAGAATTGCTTTCAACATGAAGAGGGGCAGTTCATTGCCACTGGGTCAGAAAATATGTATCTTTGTCTCAATCTTTGTTACATTTTCCTTGTTACAGACATGTTACACGCACAGAAAGATTAATGGCCCCTTCAGTGAATCGCACAGAAAAATCATTATTATTCCCTTCTAGCGTGTAGATTTTATCTCTTGCGTGCCGGCAAGGCATGGAGGCAATTAATTATACCTACCCACTTTTCTTCTATTGTATTGAGCAAGTGGTTATAAAACATGAGGAAATAAGAAAATTGAGAAATTCAGTTTTTGTACAATATATTATTGTAAAACATTTTTTTACCAGGTTTTCAGATCGGGGGGCTATCAACGAGCAGTAATTATTCTCAAAATCTCACTTGTAGAGATATTATTTTGCAACATGTATTTCAATCTTAAATATTTTATCAGGACTCGAACCCTGAGCTTTTTGTTTACAAGACAACAATATTAACATTTTGCCATCAAGAGAGGCTTCACATTTTATGAGGACTTAAACCCGAACCTCCACACCTGAAAAATTAGGGTTTAAGCCCCTCTTGCCATTGTTTTAAGTATAGGTAAATCTATCTGTTGAGCCCTCGCCTTTTCTACACTAGAAATTCAGAATTTCTTAAAAATCAGAGCATATCACACCTGAAAAATTGGGGTATAGGCCTCTCTTGGCTTTGTTTTAAGTGTAAGCAAATCTGATTGTTCAATCAAATAGCCTCTCCTTTTCTACACTTATAAGTGGTCCTGGTTGTAGGTCCAATCCCACTACTACCACGACCTGCTTCCCCATCGTGGTGTTCATGACGAACATGGGTCTGCGTGCTTTGAATTCGCTGGGTGCGTAGTACATGTCCACGTTTCCCTCGGTCACGCGCTTGTAAGCGGTGTAAGCTTCGTAAAGTTTGAGGTAATCATCTTTGGTCATGTCGAGGTTGTAATTCTCGCGCGGAAACACTTCGTTCCTGCCATTCTTGAGATAAACGTTCTTGATCTTGCAGTCGTCGAATTTGCAAACAGATTTCTCCTAAGTCTTACCGTTTCCAAGATAACCCCACTTCCGGTCGCCATTTTGGATTTCCGAACATAGGTTCTATTCATACTTTTTCTCACGTATAGGCGTACGTGATGAAACCGCAAACAGATTTCTCCTAAGTCTTACCGTTTCCAAGTTAACCCCACTTTCGGTCGCCATTTTGGATTTCCGATCATAGGTTCTATTCATACTTTTTCTCACGTATAGGCGTACGTGATGAATCCGCAAACAGATTTCCCCTAAGTCTTACCGTTTCCAAGATAACCCCACTTCCGGTCGCCATTTTGGATTTCCGATCATAGGTTCTATTCATACTTTTTCTCACGTATAGGCGTACGTGATGAATCCGCAAACAGATTTCTCCTAAATCTTACCGTTTCCAAGATAACCCCACTTCCGGTCGCCATTTTGGATTTCCGAACATAGGTTAGTAGATAGTAATTGTACCTTTGATCGCAACCCTGATTTTTTGACCCCTAAGAAAATCGCACCAAAACCTCAAAAACTCACTTTCTCTCCACGTTCCGCGCCTCATTTATTGCGCTGACGATGTTTCACGGCGCAGAAAAGCAGTGATGAGTAAATTCACTTTCTCATCCTTGAAGGATGAATGCACCTTATCGTAATTTTCCAAGTCCGGGGACCATGTTTATATATCGTGAGCTTTGTAAACCTCTCGGGAACGATGTGATCTCTCTGCCACACGCGCGCGCGTGCCTCTCATTATTTCTGTATTGTGACGCAAACAAACAAATAATAATTGTTTTTTTTTGTTTTTTTTAGGATTCCTGGCCCTTATAACCCCGCCAGGAGTGCGTGGTGCCCAACCCAGTTCTAATGGCCATGGCTATCAAAGCCGTACCTCTGTAGAGTTTCACGTGCTTTTTTTGTCCTATGGGACACCTCTGTTTGTCAAAAATTCGAGATATTTGCAATTTAACGCAGGACTTGGAAAATTTTCGGAAAATTTTTGGTTCCATGACGACCTAGGTTTATGTTGGTATGGGAGGACAGAGGACACCGAGACTCGACCGACACACTAAACCCGACCTCTCTACGACTATTCGTTCAAAAGTTACGAGTGATCAAAGTTTTTGGGAGGGGGTGGGCTAACTTCTTACCCCTTGACCCCAGGACCACCAAAACTTGGTATACGTATTCTACACCTCCAAAATCGACATGGGGGTGTTTTTCGATATATTTTTTCGATAACTCTTACCATTTTCGAGATATTTGCAATTTAAGATTTTTTTAACGCTGGACTTAGAAAATTTTCGGTACATTTTTTTTTGTTCCATGACGACCTATGTTTATTTTGGTATGGGAGGACAGAGGACACCGAGACTCGACCGACACACTAAACCCAACCTCTCTACGCGTACTCCACGTCATCAAAAAAGGTTAAAGGTTCCAAATAACAATAGTTAGAGTTTCCCCAATCTAGTAAAGTGGATTGGTTGAAATCTCCAAGGGGTATTTTGCATTTTTTTTCAAATATGAACACGTTAAAACTGAACTGTCTAGGATTTTTGAGTTTTGTATTCGCCCTGAGAAAATTCTATATAAAATAACATACCTGAAAATTATATTCACAGTAGATTGATTTTTTTTTAGTTTTGTAATCACCTCAAGAAATTCTATATAAAATAACATACCTGAAAATTGTATTCACAGTAGATTGAATTCTTGAGTTTTTGTATTCGCACACAAGAAATTCTATATAAATAACACACCTGAAATTCTATTTACAGTAGATTGAATTTTTGAGTTTTGTAATCACTCCAAGAAATCCTATATAAAATAACATACCTGAAAATTGTATCGCTATATACTAGACTTTTTGATTTCTGTGATTTTGGAGAAAGCAATGGCATCCACCACCAGTTTCAATCATAAAAATGATAAAACTGAATGTGTTACTTGCGAAAAATTAATATCTAAAACTAATATTAGCAAACACAGGACAAGATGTAGCGAAACAGGTTCGAGAATTAATCGTTCGTTACCTTCTAAGTCTTGTGCTCGATGCGGAAAGATGATCAGCTTTGCACATTTAAGTAAACACCTCAAAATTTGCAAACCATCCACCGGACAAGCATCGAAAAGGAAAATCGATAATTCAGAAACGGAAGCTTCCACTTCCAAGCAAATTAAATTATCTAATGAACGCAAACCAATTAGATCTGCATTCAACGACCAACTCCAGGATTTTTCAATTAAGTCAGAACCAGGCCGTGACATCCTTAGTTTCTTGGATGAAACGAAAATATCTGTACTAAATATTTTGAAAGATAAACTTGAAAACAACTCTATAAAAGTATATGTTGTTCTGTTTTCTGAATACGAGAAAGTTGATGGCACAACGAGTATTTTTTATCATCGTACAAAAAACCAGACACTTTATTTTGCTGACGTCGAAAATTTAGACAACTTCTATTATAAAGTTACCAATGAGCTGGTTAAGAAACACGACGATTTCGAGGCTAAAGGGTCGGGATGGTCTCTGTGTGGAAGTCCTCACACGTTAACCGTTTACGTGAACCAATTCTCGCCTCTTCGCGCTTCCAGCTACGTTCCTCTTCCACCGAACATTCAACACAAGAGGGCTGTGTTAAATATACAGAACAGCGATAACAAGTGTTTCCTTTGGTGTGTGTTGGCAGAACTTCATCCGATTCATTGGTCAAATCATCCAGAACTGGTTTATCATTACAAGCAATACGAGTCCGAGTTTGAAAGAGTAATGTCTGGCATCGAATACCCGGTGTCATTGTCGGATATAACAAAGTTCAAAAATCGTGCAGGAAAACGTATCGCTATTAATGTATATTCCTTCACGTCAGATAAATATCTCGTGCATCCCGTCAGGATAAGCGATATCGACGATGACGATGCTTGTGTAATAAATCTCCTTCTCATTTCCAACGAGGATGTCTATCATTACACGCTAATTCGTTCTCTATCACGTTTGGTCAGAAGTCAAACTACCAAGTATGCAAACAACATCGAAGTTTGCCCGAGATGCCTAACCACGTTCGACGATCGTGACCGACGTGATCATCAAAATCTTCATAGTCGTGAAATTGCTATCGAGAAACTTGCCGAACATAAAATTTATTGCGGTGACAACAGACCGGCTAGAATGTTGATGCCCGAAACGAACGAAGTCGAAGAATTCAAAATGCACAAGGCATTGCTAGAACATCCCGCAATCATCGTCGCAGATTTCGAGTCTTTCCTGAAACCACTCTCCTACTGCGAACCGGATCCTGAAATTTCCTCCACAACGCCGTACCAGCTTCATCAACCTAATAGTTTCGGCTATGTTGTTGTGCGACGTGATAAAATAAATGAAGCATATATATACCGCGGGCCAAATGTAATCGAACACTTCCTAGAAAAAATGGTGGAGGAGGTTGAGGTAATTGGTAGCGTACTGCTTACATCAAAACCGATGGCACCTTTAACTGAAAATGAACTTCAAAATTACAATTCCACTGAGGTGTGTCCGGTATGTGATCAAAGTTTCACTGATGAGAACAAAAAAAATATTCCACCACGATCATTTCAGCGGAAACTACATAGGTGGAATTTGCAACACGTGCAATCTTAAAATCCAGAAACCTAAATTCATCCCCATATTCTTTCACAACGGAAGCAGACTTTTTTGTTACGAGATGGAATTCCAAATCTGTTGGGTTGAGGATACGCAGAAGTATCGAAATACTCAAGCATGGAAGGATTGTAAAAATACGTAAAAAAAAAAAATTGTCAACATATTTTTTTTAGGTTATATAAAAAATATGTGAAAAAAAAACTTTAAAATACTGAAATATTAAAACAAAACAGTCCAATGTAGGTTAGTTCGGTGCGTAAATAAAAAAAATAATAGGTTAAGTTATATCACTGAAAAAAAATCGTAAGGTAGGTTAAGTTATATCACGTAAGATCGTGGCATTCGTACCAAGTGTGAGTGGGGAAAAAATTAGATGCGGTGAAAATTGCACTGAAAAGTCGTCAAACGCTATAAAATCAACAAAAATATCGTCAAAATATGCTACCACTGAGGTTAAATCCATAAAAAAAGAGGGCTCGTACCAAGTGTGGCGTAGAAACAATCCAATTACACTACTGTCTAGTTCACTGCACTTTTAGAAATATAGTGGAGTTCAGGTAGAGCAAAACTGTATTCAACCAAATAGCTGTATTCAAGTTCAAAAAAAATATTCAACAATTGCCTCTGGTTTAAACATTCATTTTGTTTAGTTAGCTTGCACCATACACCACACCTCCAAGACATAATACTACACATACTAACACCAAATACTCTACTTAACACCAAATCAATAAAAATAGACGAATTAAATGTTGCACTGTGTAACCGTTTATCTGTGGTGTAAGAAACTAGACGCACATAAGTAGTAAGAATATATTATATTTATAACCTCAATTTACTAATCAGGGAATTCCGATCAACACAATTCACGTAACTTTGTTACAGGGGTCATGACATTCCCGAGCCAGTATTATTGATGTGACATTCTTAACAAGTTAATGCCCACACATAATTGTAAGTACAAACATTCTTATCAGGACAATGCCTTAATATTTACACATACATAAGTGCATCAATCTTTACACACACACACTCACACACACATAGGAATATTTTAGAATAGAAAAAAATTCCCTTAGCCAAGTCCGCCTATGGACAACGCCTTTTTGGTTTCATAGTAATAGTATTTTATTTATATATCATGTCAGGTTAGAAAAAAAAGTTCGCGCCTCAGTCAATGCGATAAGTTGTGCAATGATGTTGCCAGTTTCCACATTTGACTCAAACCAATCATCTGTATATCGTCGCCTTCCTTCTCTCGCCTCATAAAGCTCGTCCATCCTATCGGCTAACTTTTTGCCTGCAGCCCGAAAAAGAGACTCGAGATTCTGCAAAACTTTTAATACCGCTTATTTTGCGAAGATTGTCCATAAAAATCATCTCGCACGGTGGACGAAATTCAGGCACTATTTTTGCTTAACTCAACAAGCCTCGCAACATCCTCACCTCCGTCGACTGTGTACTCAAAAATCTTGTACAGCAGTTCAAGTGGTAAGTCAGTTATTCTTGTTGTCGTTTTTACAAGATGTTATTTAAATAGAAGTTTCTCGGTATTTATATATAAATTTTAGCATGCATCCAATTTTCCCAACCTCGTCGATCATCTTTTCGAAGAAGCGATGGCGACAAGAAGTGGGGTTATCTAGGAAACGGTAAGACTTAGGAAAAATCTGTTTGCGGATTCATCACGTGCGCCTATACGTAAGAAAAAGTATGAACAGAATCTATGCTCGGAAATCGAAAATGGCGACCGGAAGTGGGGTTATCTTGGAAACGGTAAGACTTAGGAAAAATCTGTTTGCTGATTCATCACGTACACCTATACGTGAGAAAAAGTATGAATAGAACCTATGTTCGGAAATCCAAAATGGCGAACGGAAGTGGGGTTATCTTGGAAACGGTAAGACATAGAAAAAATCTGTTTGCTGATTCATCAGGTACACCTATACGTGAGTAAAAGTATGAATAGAACCTATGTTCGGAAATCCAAAATGGCGACCGGATGTGGGGTTATCTTGGAAACGGTAAGACTTGAGAAAAATCTGTTTGGGGATTCATCACGTACACCTATACGTGAGTAAAAGTATGAATAGAACCTATGTTCGGAAATCCAAAATGGCGACCGGAAGTGGGGTTATCTTGGAAACGGTAAGACTTGGGAAAAATCTGTTTGGGGATTCATCACGTACACCTATACGTGAGAAAAAGTATGAATAGAACCTATGTTCGGAAATCGAAAATGGCGACCGGAAATAGGGTTATCTTGGAAACGGTAAGACTTAGAAAAAATATGTTTGCTGATTCATCATGTACGCCTATACGTGAGTAAAAGTATGAATAGAACCTATGTTCGGAAATTTGAACGAAGCGAACAGGGAGATCGAATACGATGTGGACGTAGGCGACGGGTTCTTTCATCCTCACAGAGCTGACCTTTACCTTCAATTCGAAATGGTGAAGAAAGAAAGCGGAGACGCGTTCCCCGCAGCAGCAAATTTGATACTCGTGGACAACTTCGTGCCTCAACTGTTCTCACAGGTGGAGGTGAGGAAACACAACACCGTCATCGACAGAATCGGTTATCCGGGCATCACGTCGACGGCAGTGGGAACTTTGAAATTATCCAAAACGGACGCGGCACACTATCAGGCGGGAGGATTCGAAGCGGGGACGAAAATATCGAAGAGAAGTCACACTGTGCTCTTTCCCATGTGTCTGCTGCCGGGATTCTTCTCGGACTACAAGGAGATCATGTGGAAGGGAGGACTGAGAATCACATTTCGAAGAGCGGCCAACGACAACGACGCACTGATGCGATACACCAACTTGAATGCCGACGGCACGCCGATAGCCAACACTTTACCCGAAGCAGCCAAGAGCGTCATCCGGAGCATGGAGTTGAGAATGCCGATCGTGGAATACGAAACGAACTACGCCCTCAAGTACAAAGCATAGATCTTGAAAAGTCCGCTGGTGCCCATTCACTTTCACGGTTACCAGTGCGTGCAGAAGATAGCGTCGGGAAGTCACTTGGAATTCGACGTGACGACGCAGTTCAAAAACGTACAGTTCGACATGCCAGATTTCGTCGTAGTGCTCTTTCAGACCGGGAGGGACAAGAATCAGGAAAAAGATTCCAGCAAATTCGACGACTGCAAGATCAAGAACGTTTATCTGAAGAATGGCAGGAACGAAGTGTTCCCGCGCGAGAATTACAACCTCGACATGACCAAAGACGAATTACCTCAAACTTTACGAAGCTTACACGGCTTACAAGCGCGTGACCGAGGGAAACGTGGACATGTACTACACGCCCAGCGAATTCAAAACACGCAGGCCGATGTCCGTCATCAACACATCTAAGAGAAAGCAGGTGGTGGTCAACGATCGCACCAACATCAAGCTCGTCTGCGAGTTCCACGATGCCTTGCCTGCCGATACTCTATGCAGCGTCATCCTGGTCGCCGAGAAGTCCTTCATCCACGACGTGAAGAACGAGAGGGTCACGGAGCAGTTTTAACAGGTTTAATATTTTTTCTTGCACAACGTAGATAAGAAGTTGCACAATCAGATACAATAAGAATTTTTGTACTAGCACAATAATAATATGCACAATAAGAATTTCACCAGTTATAAGTTACAATATCAATTTCACCAGTGATCAGTTACAATATCTTTTTTTTCATCAGTTTTTTTTGCACTATAGCAAGACAATGAATTTATTTTTCATTTCAGGTGCTTCAGAACATCGAGCACACACACACACACTAGAAAAAAAAAGCATGCAACTTTATTTGTAACACACGCACACATATTCTCCATCTTCATCAAGAAAATATTATAATAAACAAAATTTTCATCTATCTCACAAATAAAACTCTATATAAAAAAAATACAACATCAAATAACACTAGAGTCGTTAGTACACGTTGCATGCATTTACGGAGGTCCTCTGTAGAGTTTCATGGAAGTTCGAGAAAAAAAAGAAAAAAAACACGTGAAACTCTACAGAGGTGTGGTTATCTATAACCGCAGCCGTTGGAGAACCTTTTTGGGTTGGGCACCACGCACTCCTGGCGGGGTTATAGGGGCCAGGAACCCTAAAAAAATAATCAATTATTCTTATTCGTTTTGTTTGCTTGCGTCACAATACAGGCGCACACGCGTGCGTGTGTGTGTGTGGCACATCGTTCCCGAGAGGTTTACAAAAGGTCACGATATATAAACATGGTGTCCCGGACTTGGAAAATTACGATAAGATGCATTCATCCTTCAAGGATGAGAGAGTGCATTTACTCATCACGCTGTGTCAGCGCAATAAATGAGGCTCGGAACGTGAAGAGAAAGTGAGTTTTTGAGATTTTGGTGCTATTTTCTTCGCTGTGAAACATCGTCAGCGCAATAAATGAGGAGCGGAACGTGGAAAGAAAGTGAGTTTTTGAGGTTTTGGTGAACCTCAATTAATGACGTTCAAACGGGCTGATTACACTACTTTTACTCCCACGCCTCTCTCTAGCTCCCACACACCACTTTCATTAAACCAGAACAACAAGCAAAGGCAGCATTTCTTCGGACAAGATCGAGTTATGTCCCATTCCAACAGCTTTCTTCAGCATCAAGGAATTTAACAAGGACGAGATGTTTGGTTTATACCTGAGCGTCGAATCCAAACATGGCGTGGTCTGGAAAATGACAAACCGAGTATTACCTTTGACGTTGAAAATGTGAAAATCAACCTATGTGAAAAAAATAGCTGAGATATTTATCCTGGAACAGTAGAATTGTGTGAACTTATCACTCAGAAGTCTCCCAAAGGTTATACTGACGAAGATAATCAAATATAAATGGATATATTGACGCGGTCTGGATCTCTGTATCATATAACAATGCCATGCAGAAACCAGTGAAATCCAGCAGTGGCTAGAAATACAAGAATCGTTTCAAACCCAAATGGAATAAACTCAAAATAGGCATCAGGGTCAAAAGCTATAACACTCTACCTAAAGATTTCGTATGTGTGGAAGACGGGTGGACTTTCGTAGTTCACTTTGAGGTCACCGCAGACAAAGATAATGCCGGCAACTGTAGTTTCCAATATGAATATATTGATATCATTTAAACGATCAGCATCAAGTTCGCCAAATTCATCCTGAATGAGAGTAAAGGCATAGTTTACCTCATGAAAATCATGGATACACTGACTCCAAACTTATGGATCATAGCCAAGTTTCGAGACCTTGTCGAATTATAGTTATCAGAAGGTGTCTTCCGATATGCATGTAGAGTGGTATCATTACTGTAACCGTCCTCCAAACTTAAAATAAAACACTTTGAGAGGGGGAGACAAAAACTCCAAAGCTCTCAACGCTGCATTCTAAGACCACGACATTCCTTAAAACAAAAACGCCGATCTCAACGCATGTCACACACCAAAAATTTGAGCGTTGAGCGCAAGAGTGGCGCTCTGGATTTGAGCATCTACATAATACGAAACTTAAACTGGGAATGGGGACTATAACATATTAAAGGAACATCATGAAACCAAAGGGTGTTGTTTACTAGATGATCTATGGCGACATGAAAACTCTGAGGGCCTACACGTTTTCACACTAAGATGGAGCGTGACAAGAAGAGATCATGCTTGACGACAGGTCTAGGAATGAAGTTGTTGTTCAGCACCCTTCAATTGCGGGGACTGAAGCGGTATAGGAATGAGACGCATACCATTAGCTTCATATTAAGCATCCCTCCCATCCTTTTAGCCTAAGGTACCGTGGTTAGCTTTTTCAGTGGTAGGTCCGAACTGGAGGATCAGAAATGATATAGTCTGGTCATGGAGATAAATTGCAAAGGCGAAAAACAGAAACGTGATGCCCTGAGGGAGTTTTAAGAAATAAGATCACTTCAACTACGATAATGAAGTTCTGATCGACAATTTTGGGATTAAACATTCCAGGGTTGTTTTCATGCCATATAATATATTTCGCAAATGGTGGTTTTAAGAGAGTGCGGCGTCATAGACCCAGACCTTTCGAAAAATCCAGGAAGGCATTGGATCTGCAACATCAAACATGCGATTAGGGTCTTTGTGCTCTATTCGTCCGTAGGTTGACCACCAGCAGGCTTGCTCAGGTATTTATATTTATTCAATTTCCCTTAAAACGAACAATACATTCAGAGTTTTGATTATGTGAACTGTGGTCATTCTTGTATTTCGATGCTCGCGTTTATGTCAAGAATAAAAAACGTCATTCGAAGATATCTAGTTGTGTACCTTGTTGTGTAATGATTCTCAGGACAATAACCTCTGATTGTGTGGATTTATGGTTTACAATTTAGAATTCAGAAACACAAAAGTTTGTTCTCGCAATATTGAAAAAAGCCCCCTGCTGTCTATTGTATACTCCTCTATGTCTGCATGAAGTATCGTTCGTAATATATGCAAAAAGTGCTTTACTCTTTTGTATTGCTACTCCACTACTGCAGGAAGTTACCGATATGTCGATAGCACGTGTTTGTGATTTTTTCCAGTATCAATCGCGATGACATTCAACCTCTTTTTCTGGAACATTGTAGAACATTTGTAAGGGAGTGATTTTTAATGGAATGTTGGCACGATCTTCATGACTGTCTCTTGTTCGGTGTGAAGGTAAGTAGACCTGGACCTTGAATGTTTACGTTAGTTCGTGTAATTTTTTTAAATTTATATACAAGGTGAGCATGTCGCTGATTGGATCGCCAGAGAAGTATCGTTTAAGAAAAAAGGCGCTGACAAGAGGAGAATATTTTGGAGTTATTACGTAACGCGGTTGTCTCCTTTGGTGCTTATTTGGTTCTTAGTTAATTCCCTTCGTTATTAATTATGATTCGTCGCTTTTTTTTTAAAAAAAAAAAACTTCTCGTTCTTGTTCCTTTGGGGTTTTTCCGTTCTCCCTTATTCTGCTCTCGTTCCAATTATTTTTGCGCTTAATCCAATGTTGCTGTGTTGTTCCTTTCGCGTTTATTCCCGAGTGTACAATTTTTGATTCCGCACTTGTTACGTTCACTATTTTGTTCCATTTCGAAACTTGTGTTTCGTTATTGTTTATTGTTCTCGTGTTTATATCTGTCTTATTGCTGTATAAAAACGTTTCCCTTTGATCACGAAAGAGGGTGGCGCATGAAGGGATCGAAAAGGATAAATGGATGGAAATGGTCAAAGTTAAAATTAGTAGGTGTGTTCGGAATGTTACTTTTAAAATGTAACTAGTTAAACTATCTATTGGAAATTTTGTTGAGGACAAAATTAAGCAAACCGATTACTAGTTGTAAAACAAATACTATCGGATGCTGCTAGTGCAAGGGAATAATTATTTGTTTATGAGTGATTAAAACAACAGAGAAACTAAATGCATTTCGTAACATGCAACTGACAATGGCTACTGATAGGCGATGGAAAAATATTTCTGCTCATAATCTCATTTTGTTGCTTCTCTAAATGTTACAACCCTCTTCCGCGCTATGCATTTTTTTAATTGAGGACTGTGGAGCTAGATATGGAGAATGCGCGATAAATCTGTCATTGAAAGTAGATAGTAAATATGAGTAGTAGGGTTTGTGGTACAACCAGGACCGGAAATGATGAGCCCCTCTCAGGCAGATTTGGCTACATTTAAAACAGGCTCAACATGCCCATATGAGCTTTTTGCTCAAGTGTGGAACCCTGCCTAATCCAAGATTTTTGTGAAAATGCCCTCGGGAAGTTC
Organism: Lepisma saccharinum; assembly: GCF_977018435.1. Lineage (NCBI taxonomy): Eukaryota > Metazoa > Arthropoda > Insecta > Zygentoma > Lepismatidae > Lepisma > Lepisma saccharinum. The sequence goes on along the minus strand of NC_139246.1, from coordinate 69,714,864 downwards.
CCGTGAAATGATGACCCCCCTCAGATTGATTTGCCTACACTTATAAAAGGCACTTCTGTGATTTTGTTGTCCATAAATTTGTTAAAAATATGCCCTTCTTGATATTTTTTTGCCCACACCTAAAACTAGGCCAAACGTATTAACACACACACACCCACCCACACACACAACACACACCTTGACCTTGACCTTGAGATGATCTTGACCATTTTTTCGATTATTTTTTCGATTATTTTTTCGATTATTTTTTTCGATTATTTTTTCGATTATTTTTTCGATTATTTTTCGATTATTTTTTCGATTATTTTTTCGATTTTTTTTCGATTATTTTTTCGATTATTTTTTTCGATTATTTTTTCGATTAATTTTTCGATTATTTTTTTCGATTATTTTTTCGGTTATTTTTTCGATTTTTTTGACCTTGACCTTGACCTTGACCACACCCACCCACATACACACCTACACCCACCCAGATACACACCTACACCCACCCACACCCACCCACATACACACCTTCACACACCCACACCCACCCACATACACACCTACACCCAAACACACCCACCCACATACACACCTACACACACCCACACCCACCCACATACACCCACACCCACCCACATACACACCTACACACACCCACACCCACCCACATGCACACCTACACCCACCCACACCCACCCACATACACCCACACCCACCCACATACACACCAACACCCACCCACACCCACCCACATACACACCCACACCCACCCACACCCACCCACATACACACCCACACCCACCCACACCCACCCACACATATTTACGTCCGGTCCACTTGTGGCCTATTTCTGGTTTATTTATATTGCATCATGTTTTGCAACAAATTATTACCCAATATTATGCATTAGACATGTGTTGTTTTCTGATTGGTTGGTTATGACATAATGTGATGATGTGTTATATTCTGATTGGCTTATTGATTCAGATATTTTCAATGCGGTCCGTGCTTAGGGTATATAAAGAGATTTTGCATTGCATATCAGCCAGTATTGTGAGAGTTGTTAAAGAGTACAGATGTGTTGTTCCAGTGCTGCTCATATTTTTAAAACACAAAAATATTGCAAATTTATATAAATTGAATTACAAATCTATTTGATTTAATATATAGAATTTTTGAAAACCTGTCATAGGTTTATTAAGTATAGAGTTTTGATTTGAACCCCAGGAAATTTTATATAAATACCAAAGCCAAAAATATTCACACACATACACACACACACAAAATATACAAAGCACACTGCTGAACCCAACTGATATTTTTTATTAAGCATAGAATTTTGATTTGGACCCCAGGAAATCTTATATAATAAACAACAACAAAAATGCCAAATCAAAAATATTGTAATCAATGCAAAAGGAATATAACCAGCCCCAATTGGGCCAGGCATCAAAGGAATTGTAATCCAGACAAATGCAGAACTCCCACAAAAATATGCCCTAAATGTCATAGAGAATATAGCATGCAATACTTCACATATACACAGAAAGGTACTTGCTCTGCACAGTTATCAACATTGCCCCCTCAACCATCTACATCTGGTCTGAAAAGGAAGCATGAAACACCTGTTAATGCTTCACCGGCAAAGCAGCCACGCTATGAACCCATCCATAGCAGTTTTAATGGCCAATTAAGGGATCACCGGAGTAGTGCAAGTGTCCGGGTTCAAAGCCCGAAAATGAGGCTCGGTGAGGCTCGCAGTGTTGCCAGCCGCTTACTCGAAAAAATAACCAAAGTTCCTGGTCTAACCTAACCTAAAAAGCAAGGAGCTGGCAACCTTGCTTGAGAGTTCAGAAACCGGAAGTGAGGTTCGGTGAGGCTCGCAGTGTTGCCAGCCGCTTACTCGAAAAAATCACTAAAGTTCTTGGTCTAACCTAACCTAAAAAGCAAGGAGCTGGCAACCTTGCTTGAGAGTTCACAAACCGGAAGTGGGACTCGGTGAGGCTCGCAGTGTTGCCAGCCGCTTACTCGAAAAAATCACCAAAGTTCTTGGTCTAACCTAACCTAAAAAGCAAGGAGCTGGCAACCTTGCTTGAGAGTTCAGAAACCGGAAGTGAGGCTCGGTGAGGCTCGCAGTGTTGCCAACATCTTACTCGAAAAAATCACCAAGGTTTTTGTCTTGGTCTAACCTAACCTAAAGCAAGGAGCTGGCAATCTTGCTTGAGAGTTCACAAACCGGAAGTGAGGCTCGCAGTGTTGCCAACATCTTACTCGAAAAAATCACCAAGGTTCTTGGTCTAACCTAACCTAAAGCAAGGAGCTGGCAATTTTGCTTGAGGCTTGTCTAACCTGGCATAAAGCAAGGAGCTGGCAACCTTGCTTGAGGCTTGCCTTACAGTGCATAAAGCAAGGTTGCCAATCTACTGGTACTTTTACCATAGCCTTTTACAAAAGAGAGAGGAGAGAGAGAGGGAAGAGTTAAACAACCGACAACCTACCTACAGCTTTTTTTTCTGGTCTAACCTAGCCTAAAGCAAGGAGTTGGCAACCTTGCTTTATGCACTGTAAGGCAAGCCTCAAGCAAGGTTGCCAACCTACTGGTACTTTTACCATAGCCTTTTACAAAAGAGAGAGAAGAGAGAGGGAAGAGTTAAACAACCGACGGCCTACCTACAACCCTTTTTCTTCTTGGTCTAACCTAGCCTAAAGCAAGGAGCTGGCAACCTTGCTTGAGGCTTGCCTTACAGTGCATAAAGCAAAGTTGGTAACCTACTGGTACTTTTACCATGGCTTTTTTACAAATAAGAGAGAGGGAAGAGTTAAACAACCGACAGCCTACCTACAGCTTTTTTTTACTTAGCAAAAGCTACTATTTTTTTAAGGCTTAGCCAATTTATATACTGGCGTAACATACACACACTAAACAAGGAGAGCCGGCAACAAATATATACTGCCGTAAAAGAGAGAGAGAGATTTATGGCTGACAACAGTGACGAGCGAATGCGCCATATCGTAATTTTCCAACTCCGTATATCGTGACCTTTGTAAACCTCTCTCGGGGGCGATGTGTTATACACACGTACGCGCGCTGGCGCCTCTTATTATTTTTGTATTGTGAGGCAAACAAACAAATAAATAATTGTTTTTTTTTTTTAGGATACCTGGCCCCTATAACCTCGCCAGGGTGCGTGGTGCCCAACCAAAAAAGTAAAAGGTTCTAACGGCTGCGGTTCTAGATAACCACACCTCTGTAGGTTTTCACGTGTTTTTTTTCCCCCAAACTTCCATGAAACCCTACAGAGGACCTCCGTAATGCATGCAACGTGTACTAACGACTCTAGTGTTATTTGATGTTGTAATATTTTTGGATATAGAGTTTTATTGTGAGATATAGATAAAAATAATTATGTTTATTATAATATTTTCTTGATGAAGATGGAGAATGTATGTGTGTGTTACAAATAAAGTTGCATGCTTTTTTTTTTCTAAAATTATGATTGATACTTCATATGCCGAGAGGGCTGAGGGTTAGAAAAAAAAGATTGTTTGGTAGAATTATGCACACATAATATTTTTGTGTTTTCTATACACAAGCCTAATTATTTTTTTTCCAATTATTTACAGGATTCATTAAGAAGCAAGAAGTAGCATATACATAAATAGCACACTCCCACCAAACCCAGCACCATTGTGAATTATTGCACAGTATTTATTTTGTGGCACTCCACTATATATATATAAAATAACATACCCCACAAATATTTTATTATAGCGAATTAGCCTACAAAATTTTTCTCGTAAGGCATTTTTTGTAAACACTCTACCACCAACAGATCACATATAAATAAACATACCCCCCCAAAAAAATGCGCTCCATGAAACGTTGTCCTGTGTGCAAAAGAAGCAAATCATGCCAAAATTTTGCAAGACATTGTCGCACCTGCGTGCCAGGCAAGCATTTGGCTGCCACTGAACTGTGTTCCGGATGCAATAAACAGTTCACAATTGCGTATGCCAAGGAGCATAAGCTTAATTGTCTAAGCAAAAATACATCTGGGGCCCAGCCTTCGACCTCCACCAAGAGGAAAGCAGAAGCAGCCTCCATCAATGCACCATCCGCCAAACGCGTCAAGCCTGCGGCGAAAGCGAACCAGACTGCTTTCGAGCGGTTGTTAGAGGACTTTGTCCTCACTTCGGAGGGCTCATGCGACGTGCGTAGCTTTTTGGAGAACGTGCAAGCCAAAATTATTTCCATCCTCGGTGATGCGCTTGCAACGCACTCCACCATATTCTACGCATCGCTACGTTGCCAGTACAAGAAGCCGTCCGATGAAATTTACAGCTTCTGCCACAACACCAAGGCGAAGACGCTGCATCTGGCGGATGTCGACAACCTCGAGGTCATCTACAACCAGTTTGCCGAGGAACTGCTGGTTAAACAAGAAGAACATCAAGCTAAAGGCTCGGGGGGTTCGCTGTGTGGCGAGCCTCACGAACTGTGCGTCAAACTTTGTAAGTTCGTGCCTCTCTCCGCCTCCAGCTACGTCCCCTTACCACCTACTATTGTGGCAAAGAAGGCTGTCCTGAACATTCAGAACAGTGACGCCAAGTGCTTCGTATGGTGCGTGCTGGCAGCATTGCACCCTGTCCACTGGAAAAATCATCCGCTTCGTGTTGGCCACTACCTACCCTACGAGCCAGAGCTGGAAGATGCCATGGCTGGGATCGACTACCCGGTGGCGCTTTCGGACATTCGAAAGTTTGAGGTTCGTGCGCGGTTGGCCATCAACGTTTACGGTCTTACTGACAAAAATGCGGTGTACCCCATCCGGGTGAGCGACGTAGACGACGACGGTACGCAGGAAATTCACCTTCTGCTAATCAAGGATGAAACTCACCACCACTACACCCTCATTCGCTCGCTCTCTCGGCTTGTTTCAAGCCAACGGAGCAAAGACAAAACCCACATAGAAGTTTGTTGCAGGTGATTGTCTACATTTTATAATCGAGAACAGCAGGATTATCAACGCATCAGAGGTCCCAACATCGCTGCAGAGAAGCTCGCTCGCCACAAGCGCTACTGCAATGCCAACGAGCCAGGTGTGGCAGTCTTGCCCAAACCCGGCACTGTGGAGCGTTTCCACATGCACAGTGCAATGGTAGAGCATCCCGCTATCATCATCGCGGATTTCGAGGCCTTCCTCAAACCCCTGTCCACTTGCGATCCAGATCCCGAAGTTTCTTCCACCACCCCTTACCAACTCCACGAGGCATCCAGTTTCGCATACGTTGTGATGCGACGTGACCAGGACATCGCCCCCAAGCCCTACGTGTACCGTGGTCCCGACGCAGCCAAACACTTCCTCGAGAGGATGGTTGTCGAGGCCAACGAGATAGGGAAGGTACTGTTGGCCCCCAAGTCTATGCTCCCACTGTCCCCCGACGATCAACGTAGACACGACGAGGCCATCGCTTGCCCCGTCTGCGTCAAGGAGTACACCGCCAACAACCGTAAAGTCCAACACCACGATCACTTTAACGGTAGGTACGTTGGTCCTTGGTGCAACGGATGCAACCTCATGGCCCGGGACCCTTGCTTCACCCCTGTGTTTTTTCATAATGGCTCGGGATACGACTTCCACCACCTCGTCAAGCATCTTGGGTACGACGACATGCGAATCAACGTCCTGGCGCAGAACGAGGAGCGTTACATTAGCTTGAGCAAGTGGGTGCGAATCCCAGGATCACATTCTATCGTCGAGCTTCGCTTCCTCGACTCCCTGAGGTTCCTCCCGGCCAGCCTCGATGCTCTCGCAGGGAAGCTTAGCGACGAGCAAATGCTTATTACCTCCGGAAACTTTCCCAACTTGGACGCCGGCCTCTTCAAGCGTAAGGGGGTCTATCCCTACGAATACATCACAGACCCTTCCAAGTTCGCGGAGACGTCGCTACCTCCCCAGGCGAAGTTCTACAGTCAGCTGCGAGGCTCGAACATCACCGACGAAGAATATCACCATGCCCAGTCCATGTGGCGCGAGCTGGGCTGTCGAACTCTCGGGGACTACCACGACGCCTACCTCAGACTTGATGTGACGCTCCTCGCCGACGTGTTCCAGACGTTCCGTGCGACCGCAATGAAGATCTACCAGCTGGACCCTGCCTACTTCTACAGTCTCCCCGGACTGGCGTGGTCAGCCATGTTTCTGGTGACGAAGATCGAGCTGGAGCTTCTTTCGGACGTGGACATGGTGCTGTTTGTAGAACATGCCGTGCGGGGTGGAATGGTCCAGGTGTCGCAGCGACACTCGCACGCCAACAATCACCACATGGCCACCGGCTACGACCCCTCACAACCGTCCAGCTACATCATGTACACAGACGTCAATAACCTCTACGGACACTCCATGATGCAGCCACTCCCCTTTAGAGGCTTCGAGTGGGCTGACCCCTCCAACTTTGACGTTGAAGGTTTTGACGATTCAGAACATGAGTTCTTCGCCGAGGTTGATCTGCAATTCTCCGAGAAGCTGCAGGATTTGTTCAGCGATCTCCCCCCTGCACCCGAGTTCAAGTGTCCACCCGATTCCAACCAGAAGAAGCTCGTCATGGATTTCGAGCCCAAGAAGAATTATGTCCTGCACTACCAGAATCTCCGGTGGTTGATGCAGCGAGGGGTCACGGTCCGCGCAGTTCACCGCATCCTCAAGTTCGAGCATTCTCCGTGGTTGCGTCCATATATTGAAGTCAACACCAAACACCGCACCGCAGCCACGTCCGAGCTTGATAAGGATTTCTTCAAGCTTATGAACAATGCGGTGTTCGGGAAAACCATGGAGAATGTACGGAATCGTGTAGATGTGAGGCTAATATCAAACAAAGCACAATGTCGCAGGCTCGTAGCAAACCCGTTATTCAAATCGAGGACCATTTATAATGAACAGCTTGCTCTGGTGCATATGAGGAAGAGCGAGGTGAAGCTCAACAAGCCAATTTATGTTGGCGCCTCAGTATTAGACCTGAGCAAGCTGCACATGTTTCAAATATATTATGGGAAACTACGCCAGCACTATAACGACAATATCAGCCTACTCTACACGGACACGGACAGCTTGGTGTACCACGTTCGCACGGACGACGCGTACGGGGATATAGCCACAGTTCCATCTTTGGTTAACCTCTTCGACACCTCGGGCTATCCCCAGCAAAACAAGTATGGTATCCTGGCCCGCAACAAGAAGGTGCCTGGCAAACTCAAAGACGAGAAGGACGGTGATGTAATTCTCGAGTTTGCAGGTCTTCGCGCCAAGGCCTATGCCATCAAAGCCGAGGGCAGCGTTACCAAGAAGGCCAAGGATGTCGGCAGACAGGTGGTTCGGGAGCATCTCACATTAGAGGACTTCGTCGATTGCCTCAAGACCAGGTCGTCGGTTCTAAGAGCAGAACAGCGCATCCAGAGCGTCGACCATATCATCACCACAAACAAAGTTAGAAAAATTGCGCTGGATCCCGATGACGATAAGAGGTGCGTCCTCGAGTGTGGTATTCACACATTGCCGTGGGGGCACTATCGCTTAGCAGAAAGCAAAACTTGCAACATATGTCCATCTTCAACAGAAGATTCATAAAAACAAAACAAAACAAAAAAAAACTCTTTGACTGTCATTACAAGAAACTTTGACCGTATTCTTAAATAACCAGCATGCCTATGAATTTGTTCGGTTTCGAAAAACAGATCATTATGGAAACTATACCAGATCATGAAGTCTTACCTTCCGTGTTACCTAAACTCAACGGTCTGTTGATCATTCACCTCAACAGCATTTGGACGAAACTGAATGACGATGTGGGCAAGATGTTTTATGTTTTTAATAACAATTTACATTTCTACGAAATTCCGATCGACGGGAAACTTCAAATCACCGTGAATCCGGAAAACGCAGGCGAAATCAAAATTTCTACCGGCAAGAACATTTTTCGAATCAAGCACGACAAGATGCTTTCCAACATTGCGTACGATGTTTCCGCTGGAGATTACCTGTACGTGGAACTCCTCGGAGATTACGACAAACTCATTCCTCTCTTCGTAGAATTACGAATCGTCTATCCTATTATAAATAACCGTTAACCAAAAATGCCTAACGACATTTTCGGCAACACCAAGCGTGTAGACCACGCAGAAGAGATTCTCATGTTGGACGATCGTGTTAAGAAGTTGAGGACCGATTTGATTGCTTTGCAGGAGACCTTAAACAAAAGTTTAGAGTCGGAAATCGCTACGCTCCAAACGCAATGACTCGACCCCATTCTGAAAATCGATTCCGAACTGAAAACGCTCATAAAAAGTTATGTCGACGTACCTTCTTACGACAGCGTTCAAAATATACAGTTGAGCGTGGATTCGCTTCAAAATGATTTGGCCAAATTACAGCAATTTCAATCGAAAAATGAAGATTTGGAAAAATTGAAACTCGAAATCGAAGAACGAACTTCCGCAATCGAAAAGAATTTCTCCGAACTTCAAACCGTGGTGAACGATATTGATGTAGAACGCTTGCACGTCGTCGTTTCCAAATTACAAGAAGAATTCACCGGCACGTTGGAAGAAATTAAATCCAAGTTACAGACTTTGGAAGATACCATGACGAACCTACCATCGTCGGACGAACTGCAGGTCATCGGTAAAAGCGTCGCGAACATAAAAATTCAATTGGAAGCCTATCAAGATTTCGAACACATTCAAACCACCATCGCTACGCTTCAGGCGTCTCTGGAATTGATCAACGAGGAAATTAAAAATATTCATGCTGAAGCGAGAGCGTTGACGAGCATTCAAGACACGTTGAGCACGGTTCAGCAGAAGATCGAATATTTAGAAAATTTGAACGTCGAATCCAATCTCGCTCATTTTCATCACGTACTGGATAACATACAGGGTGACTTGGAATCGTTACGGACGAGCGTACCTTCGAGCGAAGATTTGGAAAAATTGAAAACGGCGGTGACGGCACTATCCGAATCGAGCGACGTCAAAAGTTCATTGAGCGATCTCGAGAGTAGGGTGGCCAATCTCCCCACCTCCAAAGAATTGCACGCTTTGAAAAGGAACATATCACGTATGTTGAAACGACTGGAAACGGAAACGGCGAACGTGGAAGAGATTCGAGACGAAATCAGTTCGCTGGTGTCGACGCTGCCAACTTCGCAGAGCGTAGCCGATCTTCACACGCAGTTTACAGAGATGCGAAGCAACGTGAATGATCTTACCGAGAAAAGCTGGAAATTGAATCAAGTCGAGAACCTTCAGAACATCGTCGTCAACATCAGAGATCAACGAAAACTACAAGCAGTTGAACGTGGAAGTGAAAATCAAACCGTCGTTGTCTGCCGTAACGGATACCATAGTCGAGCATTTGCTGCCCATCGAAAATAAACTCGGACACGTTCACAGTAATCTGCTCGGCGTCGACACTAAATTCGCTAAACTGCATTCTCTGCAAGCCATCGAAATCAACAGCGTACCCAATCAACAGAGAATCTCCACGTTCGTCGAAGGTAACAAACTGTACATGTTACATCCTTATCATCCGTACTACAAGTTTCTCCTCGATGGCACGATTCAGATAAACGAATTTTCGTACTGATCTCACGGCAGAAAAGCTAGCGTTCCCACCATGACTTTGATATCGAATCGTGGTGTCCAGAAAGCAGGAAACATTCCTCTGGCACGTTGGAACGAAACGCGCAACATATATGAAATACACGAAGACGAAGATCTCACCGTTTTCGACGTAAGTGCCGGCGATAAGCTGATCATTCAAAACACGAGCGAAGTGCCACCCTCTTTGAATCCCATCACGCTTGTGCTTCTCTTGAAACGTAATCTCTAAAAAATGTCTAGGGAAGCCATCGTCGAAGAATTGCATAAACCTGCACGCCGTAACTACGAACGTTTGGCTGTGGTAACCAAGGGCATCGACGACCTCTGGCAAAGTGACCTCGTGGAGATGAGTAGCGGCTATTTGAAAAACGTGCATAAATTGAACAAGGGCAACAAGTACCTTCTCACCGTCATAGACACGATTTCGAAATTCGCATGGGCTCTACCTTTGAAGGCGAAAACGGGGACGTGCGTCACGGAAGCATTCAAGACAATTTTTCGCGAAAGCGGCGGCAGACGACCACGGTTTCTGCAAACGGACAACGGTAAAGAATTTTACAACGCTGTATTCCAAAAGTTTATTCAAAAACACAAGATTCGACATTATTCGACCTTCAGTCACATCAAAGCCAGCATCGTGGAAAGATTTAATCGAACCTTGAAAACACACATGTGGAAACGATTCACGCTTCGGGGAAATTACAAATGGGTCGACATCCTGCCGGAACTCGTCGACACCTATAATGATACGGTACACAGAACGATAGGCAGAAAGCCAGTTGACGTTACCAAGTCTGACGAGCAGCGTTTAATTTCTACCGTTTACTGTCCAAAGTACACACCCACGACAAAAAAAGCTAAATACAAAATTGGAGACCAGGTGAGGATCAGCAAATTCAAACGTACCTTCGAGAAGGGATTCACAAAAAATTGGAGCACGGAACTTTTTACCGTGGTTCGAGTTCTACCCGGAAACCGACACACGTATATAATAAAAGATAGTAGCGGTGAGATTTTGAAAGGAAGATTTTACGAAGAGGAACTCTCAAAAACGAAACACCCCGACACGTACCTCATCGAGAAAGTATTGCGTAGGAAAGGTGACAAACTGTTTGTCAAATGGTTGGGACTTCCGGAAAAGAGTTGGATCGACGCGAACGAAGTGATCTTGTGAGTACGTGGAACGTGGTGAAGCGTCTACCGGATCCGGAAAGTCAAACAAAGAAAAAGAACGGCGAGTTGCTTCCCTACAGCATCCGCTGTCTGATCGTAGGTCCTTCGGGGTGTGGGAAAACGACACTGCTCGTGGACAATTTTCTCCTCGCACCGAATTGGTTAGATTGGAAGAACAGGCACCTGTACGTGTTCTCGAAAAGTTTGGAACAATCCAAATACCAGCAACTGATGAAAGTGTACGATGGTCTGGACATTGCAACGTTCGCTTCGGAAATAAAACCACTCGACGATTGTCGTGAAAATTCAGTCGTCGTGTTCGACGACGCCATCCTGGAAAATCAAAATGAAATTCGCAACTTTTTTACGCAAGGCCGTCACAAAGAAATGGATTGCTTTTACCTAGCTCAAACGTTTTCCAAAATTCCAAAACAGTTACTACGCGACAACGCTAATTTCATATGTTTGTTTCGTCAAGATCACACCAACCTCAAGCACGCGTACGATGACTACGTAGGCGGAGACATGAACTACAATCAATTTTCGGAACGCTGCTGCTCTACTTGCTGGAACGGTGACGATTTCGGATTCGCGACGATCGACATGACGAGGAAACCCAACGACGGAAAATACAGAAACAAAATCAACGACTTTCTAAACGTTGCAACGTTGTGAGAAACGACGTGTATAAATAACGTCATGACGAAACGAAAAATCGAAGACGAAAATCTCAAGCTTCGCGATTACCTCGCGAAACGCTTCAAAGGTTGGAAATCCGAGAATCGCGGATTCTACGAAGAGAAGAAACGTCAGGATCAACCCGTGATCGATGCCATCAGCGGTCTAGGTAAAGAAATTAAAAGTGTCACGGAACAAAATAAAAATTTGATCAACGAACTGGTACCGCTCGCAGCTAAAAGTTACGCCGTACCCACGCCCATTTCGAGCATTCCTTCGACGCCGTTCGAACTGAAGGACGTACCGGCACGACGTCGAGCCATTGGCAGCACCTCGTCTTCGGATAAAATCGAGTTGGGACCTTTGGCACGAGACTACCTGAGCACGGGGAAATTCGACAAGGATGAAGTGTTCGGATTGTATCCCAGCATGGAAACCAGCGAAGGCGGCGGTGTGGTGTGGAAGATTGGGAAATCGAAGGTGACCTTCGAAGGCAACGACATTAAAGTCAATTTAGGCGACAAGGATAGTTGGAACAGGTATCCGGGTACGGTGGGACTGTGGGAACTCGTTGCCAAAAAGCAGCCGAAAGATTACACCGACGAAGATTACCAAAGTTACAAGGAAATTCTCATCATGACGGATGCCTTGTACCAGAACAACGACGCCACGCAGAATAGGGTGAAATCGAGCAGCGGCGAGAAGTACAGGAATCTCATCAAACCGATTTGGAACTAGGTCAAAACAGGCAGCGGCGTCAAACGCTACAACACGTTACCCAAAGAATTCGTTTGGGTGGACGACGTTAGGAAACTCGTGGACCGATTGTTGGTGATAGCCGGCGAAGAGAATGCAGGCAATCGTAATTTCTACAACGAGAAGGTTGGCATCGTGGACATGATCAGCACGAAACTTTCCAACTTCATCGTGAACGACGACAAGGGTATAGGTTACCTGATCAAAATCATCAACACGCTGCCTCCGAGATTCTGGAACGTGGCCGAAGGAAAGGGACACGTGAACGACATCATCAACAAGTTACCTTCCGAGATGCATCTACCTGGCTACCAGTACTGCGGACCGGGTACCAAACTCGAGAAAAGTTTGGAGAGAGGAGACAAGGGTGTGAATCCGTTGGACGCGGCATGCAAAGATCACGACATCGCCTACAACACCACGCAGACGGATCTGGAGGCACGTCACGAAGCAGACAAAAAATTGGAGCATGCAGCTTTCGAAAGGTTCGTGAGCAGAGACGCATCGTTGGGTGAACGGGTCGCCGCACTGGGTACCACCATCGCCATGAACACGAAACAAAAATTGGGGTGGGGTATATAAATAACATACCGTAAAAAAACTACACAAGAAAAAATCTCAGAATATATATATAAATAACATACCGTGAAAATAACACATAGAGCATCAACATGAAGCCCAAGGGTGTCGTGTACCAGATACCATACTCCAATCTAAAAAATCTAGGTGCCCTCGATGGGTTACTTACCAAGAAACAACGCGAGAAGAAACGTTCTTGCTTGTCGAATGGACATGGAATGAAATTACTTCTCAGCACACCTCAATTGAGACGCTTGCAGCGTTCGCGGAAACAGCAAAAGATCGGAGGTTTCATATTCAGCATCCCGGCCATCCTGGCAGCATTGGGGGCCGTGGGAAGTTTGGCTGGCGGAAGTGCCGCCATCGCGAAAACCGTCATCGACTCGAAGAAGAACAAGGCAGAATTGGAAGAACAGAAACTCCACAACCTGGCTATGGAGAAGAAGGGGAAAGGTATAACCAAAAAACAAAAAAGCAACCTCGATGCTTTGAAGAAATATAAAAAAAAGAAGAAGCCCTGTCCAACTTCGATATTGAATCTCTGATCGAACTGTTGGGAATAAAAAACTTCAGGGGTGTTTTCATGTCCGATTCTCTACCCTCTGCTGTGAAGAAAAAGAAGTATGGCGTGGTCAACCTGGACAGTTACAAAAATCCTGGTACACATTGGATATGCTACCTCAAAATTGACGATAACAATGCATTTGTTTTCGATTCGTTCGGTGGCACACCACCTGCCAGGTTGGTGAAGTATCTCAGTGTTGCCAACCTCTACTACAATGACAAACGCATCCAGGGTTTCACCGATGTTAACTGCGGCCACCTATGCCTTTCCGTTCTCGCATACATGTCTAAAATAAATAACCCGTCGGTGGAACATTTTCAGAAAGCATTGTGGAATCTTAAACACGATGGGCGTGTTCCATCTCACGAGCGAATCTTCAATCTTGAAACTCACGCTGCACGACGACATCGTCTATCCTAAATCCGTAGCTCTGCGTGCATTCTACAGCATGTACCTCATACCTAATGTTACGCAGCACAACAACAAAATTAGCGTCGGAAGCGAACACATCGTCGTCACGCCAGGACAATACAATCTTTCCACTTTGCAAGCGCAATTACCCAAAGGCACATACCTTTCTCAAAATTCGGTCACGCACAGAGTGGAAATCCTATCCGCGACGGAGACCGTGGACCTGGGCACCATGGGAGAACTTTTAGGTTTCGAGAACGACACCAAACTCGAAGCTGGCATCAAGCACGTGGCAACCAACATTCCTAAATTCTTGGCCATAGAGACTCTGAACGTACACTGCAACGTGGCGGAAGGCATGATCACGAAATCTTCGGACGGATTGTTAGGAAGTCACAAGCAGACGGGAATTATAGCCACGTTCAAACCAAGTTCCGAGTTCATGGAACCGATCATCTACACGCCCTCTTCGCCGATCTATTTTCCAGTATGTCGCAACCGCATAGACGACATAGAGTTGGTGGTGACGAACGAGAAAGGAGAGGTGGTGGATTTCGCAGGTGCAACGACCACTGCCATCGTGGAGATCAGCGTATAATAAATAACACACATAGTGAGAATGGAGCAAATTGAAAGTTACGAATTGCAATCTTTCCCTCCCAACCGTCGCACGTTCGCCAATCTCAACGAAGCGAACAGGGAGATTGAATACGATGTGGACGTAGGCGATGGGTTCGTTCATCCTCACAGAGCGGACCTCTACCTTCAATTCGACGTGGTGAAGAAAGAAAGCGGAGAAGCCTTTCCACCCAATGCCAATTTGAAACTCGTGGACAACTTCGTGCCTCACCTGTTCTCGCAGGTGGAGGTGAGGAAACACAACACCGTCATCGACAGAATCGATTATCCAGGCATCACGTCGACGGCAGTGGGAACATTGAAATTATCCAAAACGGACGCCGCATACTATCAAGCGGGAGGATTCGAAGCAGGAACCAAAATATCGACGACAAGTCACACGGTGCTCTTTCCCATGCGTCTGCTGCCCGGTTTCTTCTCCGACTACAAGGAGATCATGTGGAAGGGAGGACTGCGCGTCACCTTTCGAAGAGCGGCCAACGACAACGACGCATTGATGCGATACACCAACTTGAACGCCGACGGCACGCCGATAGCCAACACTTTACCCGAAGCGGCGAAATGCGTCATCCAGAGCATGGAGTTGAGGATGCCGATCGTGGAATACGAAACAAACTACGCCCTCAAGTACAAAGCGGAGATCTTGAAGAGTCCGCAGGTGCCGATTCACTTTCACGGTTACCAGTGCGTGCAGAAGATGGCGTCAGGGAGTCACATGGAATTCGACGTGACGACGCAGTTCAACAACATACAGTTCGACATGCCAGATTTCGTCGTAGTGCTCTTTCAGACCGGGAGAGACAGGAATCAGGAAAAAAGATTCCAGCAAGTTCGACGACTGCAAGATCAAGAACGTTTATCTCAAGAATGGACGCAACGAAGTGTTCCCGCGCGAGAATTACAACCTCGACGTGACCAAAGGCGATTACCTCAAACTTTACGAAGCTTACACCTCTTACAAACGCGTGACCGAGGGAAGCGTGGACATGTACTACACGCCCAGCGAGTTCAAAATCCGCAGGCCGATGTTCGTCATCAATACATCTAAGAGGAAGAAGGTTGTGGTCAACGATCGAACCAACATCAAGGTCGTCTGCGAGTTCCACGATGCCTTGCCCGAGGATACCCTGTGCAGTGTCATCCTGATTGCAGAGAAGTCCTTCGCCTACGACGTGAAGAACGAGAGGGTCACAGAGCAGTTTTAACAAGTTTTTAACATTTTTTTCTTGCACAAGAAGAATTTTTTTGTACTAGCACAATCAGTTTCAATGGCACAATACGAAAATTTCACTAGTTCAGATCAGTTACAATATCAATTTTATTAGTTATCAGTTACAATATCTTTTTTCTCATCAGTTTTTGCACTATAGCACGAGACAATCAGAAATTTTTGCACAAAAATTTTGTTGTTGTTGTTTTTACATGAGAAAATTAACAATAAAATTTTTTTTATCGTTTCAGATGCTGTCGAACATCAAAAACACATACACATACAAACACACTAGAAAAAAAGAATGCAACTTTATTTGTAACACACACATACATTCTCCATCTTCATCAAGAAAATATTATAATAAACATAATTATTTTTATCTATATCTCACAATAAAACTCTATATCCACAAATATTACAACATCAAATAACACTAGAGTCGTTAGTACACGTTGCATGCATTACGGAGGTCCTCTGTAGGGTTTCATGGAAGTTTGGGGAAAAAAAAACACGTGAAACCCTACAGAGGTGTGGTTATCTAGAACCGCAGCCGTTAGAACCTTTTACTTTTTTGGTTGGGCACCACGCACCCTGGCGAAGTTATAGGGGCCAGGTATCCTAAAAAAAAAAAAAAACAATTATTTATTTGTTTGTTTGCCTCACAATACAAAAATAATAAGAGGCGCCAGCGCGCGTACGTGTGTATAACACATCGCCCCCGAGAGAGGTTTACAAAGGTCACGATATACGGAGTTGGAAAATTACGATATGGCGCATTCGCTCGTCACTGTTGCCAGCCATAAATCTCTCTCTCTCTTTTACGGCAGTATATATTTGTTGCCGGCTCTCCTTGTTTAGTGTGTGTATGTTACGCCAGTATATAAATTGGCTAAGCCTTAAAAAAATAGTAGCTTTTGCTAAGTAAAAAAAAGCTGTAGGTAGGCTGTCGGTTGTTTAACTCTTCCCTCTCTCTTTTTGTAAAAAAGCCATGGTAAAAGTACCAGTAGGTTACCAACTTTGCTTTATGCACTGTAAGGCAAGCCTCAAGCAAGGTTGCCAGCTCCTTGCTTTATGCCAGGTTAGACAAGCCTCAAGCAAAATTGCCAGCTCCTTGCTTTAGGTTAGGTTAGACCAAGAACCTTGGTGATTTTTTCGAGTAAGATGTTGGCAACACTGCGAGCCTCACTTCCGGTTTGTGAACTCTCAAGCAAGATTGCCAGCTCCTTGCTTTAGGTTAGGTTAGACCAAGACAAAAACCTTGGTGATTTTTTCGAGTAAGATGTTGGCAACACTGCGAGCCTCACCGAGCCTCACTTCCGGTTTCTGAACTCTCAAGCAAGGTTGCCAGCTCCTTGCTTTTTAGGTTAGGTTAGACCAAGAACTTTGGTGATTTTTTCGAGTAAGCGGCTGGCAACACTGCTAGCCTCACCGAGTCCCACTTCCGGTTTGTGAACTCTCAAGCAAGGTTGCCAGCTCCTTGCTTTTTAGGTTAGGTTAGACCAAGAACTTTAGTGATTTTTTCGAGTAAGCGGCTGGCAACACTGCGAGCCTCACCGAGCCTCACTTCCGGTTTCTGAACTCTCAAGCAAGGTTGCCAGCTCCTTGCTTTTTAGGTTAGGTTAGACCAAGAACTTTGGTGATTTTTTCGAGTAAGCGGCTGGCAACACTGCGAGCCTCACCGAGCCTCATTTTCGGGTTTTGAACCCGGACACTTGCACTACTCACCGGTTTGTATCAGAGCAAAAATGTGGTATTAAGAATTTTTTGAACAGTGTAAATCCTGATGTGCAGGCAATTCTAAATGCACAAAATGGCTCTTATAAGCTGTCCCTCAAATTGTTTACACAATATAAGAAGCCAAATGGCACAAAATTTACACAGCCCCACATAACAGAAACTGTACCTGTATACTCAAATGCAAATTCAGACAAATTAATAAGCAGTTTGATAGATCAATTAAATATTAAACACTCTGAATTTGCAGCAAAAGAGTCTGGATGGAGCCTATGCGGATCTCCACACAAGTTATATGTTAATATTTCTGAATTCAACCCATTACAAGGTTCCACTTATGTGCCATTACCTGCCAATAACAAAAACAAAACAGCCGTGGTTAATATAAAAAATAATGACCAGAAATGCTTTTTGTGGTGTATTCTAGCTGCCTTGTATCCAGTTTCAAGGCATCCTGATAGAATAACTTATTATAAACAGCATGAAAATGATTTTGATGAAGCAATGGAGGGTTTAGAATATCCAATGTCTGTTCAGAATATTGATAAATTTGAAAGAAAAGGCCAGGCACATCAATGGCAAACAATTATCTATTAATGTATTTACTTGTTCTAGTGGCCGTGACAATTGCTTGATAGATCCTCTGAGAATCAGTACACTTGATGATGAATCTGCTATTCCGATTGATCTGCTCTTAATTAAAGGGGATGACACATATCATTACACTCTGATACATAATCTTGAAGCTTTAATTAGAACACAACTAGACAAAACTCAAAAAATATTCAAGTTGTGCAGAAGATGTTTGTCTGTATTTGATGGTAGAAAAATGGTGAATGGTGTTTGTGAAGAGAATGCAGAAATTGCTAAAAACAAGTTAATTGAGCATCTGAAATACTGTGGCAACCATAAACCTGTTCATATGGAGATGCCAATGCCAAGTGAAAATGCAAAATTCAAAACATTTGAAGCCCTGTTGGAACACCCAGCATATATAGTCTGTGATTTTGAATCAAACCTCAAACCCCTTGCATTCTGTAGCCCAGATCCTGATGAACCTTCAATTACACCATACCAGTTACATGAACCTTCCAGCTTTTATTATGTGGTTGTACAGGGTGGTGTGGTTAGTAAAGAATATTTATACATGGGAGCAGATGCCATCAAAGAATTTGCACATAGAATAGAAAATGAGTGCTATTACATAGCATCTAATATTTTATTAAAATCAAAACCCATGTTGCCTTTAACAGAGAAACAGATTGAAGATTTCAACAATGTAGAAAAATGCGCGGTATGTGTTTCTGAATTTTCAGATACAAATATCAAGGTTCATCACCATTCTCATACAGATGGTAAATTCTTAATGGCCCTGTGTAATAGCTGCAATATTCTGACCCAGAGACCAAAATTTGTCCCTATATTTTGCTATGGAGCATCCAATTATGATTTTCATCATTTGATCAGGTACGAGGGGTTTGACAAGCAGTATTTAAATATTTTAGCAGAAAATGATGAGAAATATATTGCCATTAGAAAAACAATTAAAGTTAATGGTGTTTCTATTCACTGAAGATTTCTTGATTCTTACAGAATTTTGTCTGCTAGCCTGGCTACACTGGCCACTCAATTATCTGATGATCAATTCAAAATCACATGTGCTTTGTTTCCAAATCAGGACCTGTGATTATCACAAGGCTTATTTAAAACTTGATGTGACCCTCTTAGCTGATATACTGCAGGCATTCAGAAAATCTTCCATGCAAAATTATAAGCTGGATCCAATGTATTTTTACAGTGCTCCGGGCCTAGCATGGTCTGCAATGTTTTTAAACACTAAAATGCAATTGGATCTGATCCAAGATCAAGACATGTATCTGTTTATAGAACAATGTATAAGAGGAGGCATGGTGCAATGTTCTCAGAGATATGCCAGAGCAAATAACAAATATATTCCTGATTATGATCCAGCACTGCCATCAAATTATATACTGTATGTAGATGCAAACAGCCTCTATGTTTATGCTATGATGAAAAAACTGCCATATGCAGGGCTTGAGTGGGTTGAAGATTTCAATATTGAAGATCTTCAGAATTTTGATGACAGTGACTATGGCCTGTTCTTAGAGGTTGATCTGACAATTCCTGATGATTTACACAACACATTTTCTGATCTGCCCCCAATTCCCGAGGTTAAGTGTTCACCTGGCTCTAAACAGAAGAAATTGATGATGACTCTAGAGCCGAAACAGGATTATGTCATTTATTACAAAAACCTCCAGTTCCTGATGAAACATGGTGTTCAAGTGACCAAAATTGGAAAAGTTTTGAGGTTCAGACACTCATGATGGTTGAAGCCATATATTGATACAAACACAGAGCTTCGAACATCTGCAATGAGCCAATTTGATAAGACATTGTTTAAATTGATGGTCAATTCAGTGTATGGCAAAACAATTGAAAATGTCAGAAAACATACTGATGTTAAAATAATTACTAACCCCAGCCGGAGCAAAAAATTGATAGCAAAGCCAAACTTCAATTACAGAAGAATTTAAGATGAGAATATGGCACTTTTCAACATGAAAAAAACAAATATTAAGTTTGATAAGGCTATTTATGTAGGGGCTGTGATATTGGAATTGGCCAAATTACAGATGTTAAAATTGTATTATGATGTGTTGAAAACTTTTTATGGTGATTGTGTAAAACTGATATACATGGACACGGATAGTTTTGTTCCTGATATTCAAACAGAAGATGTTTATCAAGATATGGCACAGCCTGAATTGTTTAAATACTTTGATACCAGTGAACATACAAAAATTAAACACCACAACAAAAAAGTGCCTGGCAAGTTAAAAGATGAGACACTTGGTGATGTTATTAGGGCATTTGCTGGGTTAAGGGCCAAGATGTACAGTTTTGAAACATGTAGTGGTGTTGTTGCCAAAAAAGCCAAAGGCATTGGCAGAGTGATTGTGGAAAAAGAGCTTGAATTTGAGGATTACAAAAATTGACTCAAATCATGTAGCACAATCAGAACATCAGAATCCAGAATTCAGAGTGTGGATCACTTATTGACTAGCAATATTTTAAGAAAAGTGGCTCTGGACCCACATGATGATAAGAGATGCATTTTATCATGTGGCATACATACTCTACCATGGGGGCATTGTGATTTGAAAAGTGGCAAACAATGCCCAATTACAGAGCATGATTTGAAATAAATAAACATGCCTATGAACTTATTTGGGTTCAAAAAACAGGCTATTATGGACATGCCAACACCACAAGCCTCTTCTGATATGATATTTAAACTAAGTGGCTTGTTAATTATTCATCTGAACAGCATACTTACAGATGTTGATGATGAAACAGGTAAAACATTGTACATATTTAACAATAATTTAAATCATTACCAATTACCTGTAGGTGGTCAATTGCAATTTATTACAACCGCTGAGGGTAATGTCAAGATTTCAGTAGAGAGAAATATTTATAGAATTAAGCACTCAAACATGATTTCTGGCACTGTTTATACTGTTTTTGCTGGTGACTGCTTATATATTGAGGTCCCTGGATCATATGACAAGCTTATACCCTTTTTTATAGAATTAAGAATCAGATATTCAATAATAAATAACCACTAGAACAAAAATGTCTAATGATATATTTGGCCATACAAGACATGAAGATCACAGTGATGAGATTCTGATGCTTGATGTCAGAGTCTGAAATTAAGAAGTGATTTACAAGCTTTACAAACCACACTCAATGCCAGTCTTCAATTAGAAATTACAAATTTGCAATCACAATGCATGGACCCTCTTCTTAAAATTGATTCTGAACTGAAAGTGCTGCTTCAAAAATATACTGACTTGGCCACATTAGATAATTTTCAAAATTTAGAAGAAGCTGTAGCAGCTCTTCAAGCCAAATTTAAGACCCGGGCTAACAACTCTGAGCAATTGAAACAACATTTAGAAGAGCAGATAAATAATGTCCAGACACAGCTCCAAACAATTGTCAAAAGGATAAAATCACAAGAAGATTTTGATCTAGTGATTTCCACTCTAAAAGAACAGATTCAATCACTCCAAATACCTAATCTGGACCCTTTGAACAATGCCATAGCCGAGGTTAAAGAAAAAATTGAGACACTTGAAAATTTTATGAACAACTTGCCATCTTCTGATGCTTTGAGTGCAATAACTCGGAGTGTTGCAAATATCAAGCTGCAACTTGAAACATATGAAGATTTTGGAAAAATTCAAAGTACCATAACCCATCTTGAGGGTACAATAGCAGCAGTGCAAAGTGATTTGACAAATGTACAAGAATCTCTAGAATCCCGCCTGCCCGTTATTGTAGATACCCTTGTAAGTGTCCAGGAACAGATCACAAAGCTTGAAAACCTCAACAGTGATTCTGAACTATCTCATTTTCATCACTTGATCGATGATATCCAAACAAAACATGAAATTTTACAACAATCTACACCCACTCAGGCAGTTATAGCGCTGCTCCAAAATGCTATGCAAAATGTGGCTGATGCTTCTGAATTAAATAATGTGAAATTGGCACATGAATCTTTGCAAAATACTGTATCAAATCTAACTACATCACAGGAACTTAAAAATATAAAGAGGGCAGTGAATCGCATATTGAAATCAGAAGATATCAAGAATATCCAGACAGAGATCAAACAACTCACTCAGACAGTGGCCACTCTACCAACTAATCAACATATTAATGAACTGCATGCCCTGTTTGAGGATATCAGAAGACAAGTCCATGATCTTACTGCTCAAAATTCAAAATTGGCAGTTATTGAAAATTTGCAACAAATTGTAGGTAATATCAAGCAACAGCTAGGGACCATGGAATCCAATCAAGCAAATGCCCTGTCTGTTTTTGCCACCCATCTACAAGAAATTGTGCAACAATACAAGAAATTTATTGTGGACATAAAAATCAAGCCAGGCCATGATGATGTTGTTAGGACCATCAATGAGCACCTTGAATCTGTAACAAGCAGATTGCTTACAGCAGAAAAAGAAATAACAGGCATAATTGAGAATCCAAAACATACAGTAATTATTGAATTGTACAGCATCCCCAACAAAGAATATGATTCACCATTTACACCAGGTGGCAAAATATATATGCTGTCCCCTGCACAATTTTATTACCAATTTTTTGTTGGGGGCACATTGAGACCAATCAAGATCAAATATTGGCTACAACCACAGGCACACCACTACCCTACCTTATCAATAACAAATGCTGACAACAAAGTAAAAATCACCAGTGTAGAGTTAGAGGATTTTACAGATCCTAATACATTAGAAACAGCCTATGTTGAAGATGATGGCTCTCTGGAATTTAAAATACAAATAGGGGACAAATTATATTTAGAAAATCCTGTAGGATCAGCTGCTGAACACCCTATAGTTGCAATATTCTTGTTTTCATATTATGTCTAGACAAATTATTGTTGATGAATTACACAGACATGCCAGACATAATTATAAGAGACTGCCAGTAGTCAAAAAAGGCATAGATGATTTATGGCAAGGGGACTTGATTGAGATGGCAAGTGGACAGTTGAAAAACTTAGACAAAATCAACAAGGGCTACAAGTATCTACTCACTGTAATAGACACATTTTCAAAATTTGCCTGGGTTGTGCCACTCAAATCCAAGACAAAATATACAGATAATGGCAAAGAATTTTATAATTCTGTGTTCCAACAATTTATTAAAAGCCAGTCAATACAACATTATTCGAGTTACAGTGATCTCAAAGCCTTAATTGTAGAGAGATTCAACAAAACCCTAAAAAATCTTATGTATAAGCAATTTACACTTCAAGGTAATTATAAATGGATTAATATTCTTCCAGAACTTCTACATAAATATAACAACTCGGTCCATTCTACAATCAACATGAAACCCTCTGAAGTAACTTCATCTGATGAGCAAAAATTGATCAGGACTGTTTATTATCCTAGATACCAGCCAACAACAAGAAAGGCCAAATACAAGGTGGGTGATCAAGTAAGAATCAGCAAATATAAGCACTTATTCAAAAGATTCTTTACAAGAAACTGGAGCACTGAATTATTTACAGTGGTTCAAATTAAACCTGGGACCCTTAACACATATATAATAAAAGATCACCCAGGAGAAATTCTCAAAGGCAGATTCTATGAAGAACTCAGCAAAACTAAACAGCCAGACACATATCTCATAGAAAAAATCATCCGCAGAAAAGGCAACAAGTTATTTGTCAAATGGCTAGGACTTCCAGAACACAGCTGGATCGATGCAGACAAAGTGATAATATGAGCACCTGGGATGTTATAAAGAGGCTGCCAGAACCTGAACAGCAGATTAAGAGAAATGGCAAGTTGCTGCCTGAAAATATTAGATGTCTTATTGTTGGGCCATCGGCTTGTGGTAAAACTACACTTATGATTGATAATTTTTTATTGGCACCCAACTGGTTAGACTGGAAAAATAGGCACTTGTATGTCTTCTCTAAGAGCTTGGAACAATTAAAATATCAGCAGCTGATGAAGCTTTATGATAGATTGGATATTGCCACTTTTGAACCAGATGTTAAGCCACTTCATGAATGTCTCGATATTTCTGTTGTTGTGTTTGATGACATTATACTGGATAATCAAAACAAGGTTAGAAATTTCTTTACACAGGGCCGACACAAAAACATACATGATGAATATGTAGGTGGGGACTTGAGCTACAATGATTTTTCCAAGTTTTGCAGTAGGTGCTAGAACCAGGATAGTTATGGGTTTGTCACAATTGATATGACAAGAAAACCCAATAGTGGCAAATACAGAAATAAAATCAACAATTTTCTAGACATTGAAACATATATAAATAACCATGAAAAGGCCAATCATTGATGATCTTAAATTAAGATATTATCTTGTAAAAAGATTTAAGGGATGGAAATCAGAGAACCGGGGAATTTATGAAAAACACAAACAAACAGAACAGCCTATCATTGATGCTATTAGTGAATTAGGTAAAAATATCAAAACTGTTACAGAGCAAAATCAAAATTTGATCACAGAGCTTGTACCTGTAGCTGCAAGGAACATATTAGATGATCCAATCACCCCACTTTCTAGTATTCATACACCTAGTCCTGTTGCTCCTCGAAGAATTGAAGCTACTCAGGATCCTATTGAATTGGGTCTTCTTGCTCAAAAATATTTAAGCACACCTAAAGACAATAAAGATGAGGTCTTTGGCTTATATGCTGACACAGAGAGTGATGGTAGCATCATACATAGAATTGGCAATTTCAGAGTAACATTTATGGGAGATGATATAATTGTTTATTCAGAATCTCATCTTGGAGAAAGAGGTTCTTTTGTTAAGTATCTTGGCACAGCTGGATTGTGGGAACTGATGACTAGGAAAAGGCCTGGCAGCTATACAGGTCAAGATTATGAACATTACAAAGAAATATTAATAAAATCAGATGCTCTGTACCAGAACAATGATCCCACACAAAAAAGAGTCAAGTCTAGCAGTGGAGCAAAATACAACAATTTAATCAAGCCCATATGGTCACAGATCAAGACTGACAGTGGAATCAAACAATACAACACCCTGCCTAAAGAATTTGTGTGGGTTGATGATGTCAGGAAACTTGTAGATAGGTTATTGGTGATAGCTGGGGAGGAAAATGCTGGCAACCACAATTTTTACAATGAAAAGGTTGGAATTATGGACATGATAAGCACAAAATTGTCTAATTTTATAGTGAAAGACACTAAGGGGATTGGATATCTTATAAAAATTATTAATACTCTACCACCTAAATTTTGGAATATTTCTGAGTTCCGGGGGTTGGTTAATGACATTATAAACAAGCTGCCATTTGAACTACACATTCCAGGCTATCAGTATTGTGGTCCAGGCACAAAATTGGACCATAGATTAAACAGAGGTGATCCTGGTGTTAATCCCCTAGATGCTGCTTGTAGAGACCATGACATAGCATACAACACACATTCTGATCTTGACAAGAGACATGTTGCAGACAAGAAATTAGAAGAGGCTGCATTTGGTAGATTTGTAAGCAAAGATGCTTCTTTAAGTGAAAAAATAGCAGCGTTGGGGACCACCATAGCTATGAACACCAAACAAAAACTGGGGTGGGGGCTGTGAATATGTATATAATAAACCTGCAATGAAGGCCAAGGGTGTTATGTATCAAATACCTTATGCAGGTCTTAAATCTCTTAAAACTATTGATAGTCTTTTAACCAAAAGCAGCGGAAGAAAAAAAGGTCTTGTATTGCCAAGGGCCATGGTATGAAATTGTTGCTTAGTACCCCCCAATTAAAAAAATTACAACAATCCAGGAAAAAATCACATGTGGGGGGTTTCATATTTACTATCCCGGCCATCTTAGCAGCACTTGGGGCTGTTGGGAGCTTGGCTGGGGGATCAGCTGCCATAGCAAAAACAGTAATAGATGCCAAGAAAAATAAGGCAGAATTAGATGAATTAAAGCGCCATAACCTGGCCATTGAGAAACAAGGCAAAGGTGTTAAGAGAGCCATGAATAAGTATAAAAAAACAAGAGCCGCTTACAAACCAAGATATTGAAGCTTTAATCAAGCCACTGGGCATCAAAAATTTTAGAGGTGTGTACATGTCTGATTCTTTGCCAGAACAACCACTCAACAAAGAGTGTGGCATTGTTAATTTGGATAAGTACAAAAATCAGGGCACTCACTGGATTTGTTATCTTAAATATTTAAACAATGAGGCATTTGTGTTTGATTCATTTGGAGGTGTTCCACCTGAAAATTTAGTACAATATCTAAAATCAGCTAATCTTTATTACAATAATGCCCGTGTTCAAAATTTCAAAGATGTTAATTGTGGACATTTGTGTTTATCTGTTCTCAGATATATGTCTCAAATAAATAAACCATCAATTGAAAATTTTCAAAAGGCCCTGTGGTATCTGAAACATCATGGGGGTATTCCATCTCACCAGCCAAAATTCAATATTGAAACTCAAATTGCATGATGACATAGTGTATCCCAAAACAATAGCTCTCAGAGCATTTTATGGCATGTAATTGATCCCTAATATTACACACCACAACAACAAAATTGCAGTAGGGGATCAAAAAATTGTCATCACTCCAGGGCAATATAATCTGTCCACTCTAAATGCTCAATTACCCATAGGTATAGTATTAACTCAAAATTCTGTCACTCACAGAGTAGAGATTGTATCTGCTACAGAAACAGTGGATCTGGGTTCTATAGGAGAGCTGTTAGGCTTTGAGAACAACACAAAACTTGAAGCAGGCATCAAACACACTGCTATGAATATACCTAAATCTTAGCCATAGAGACTCTAAATATTCACTGTAATGTGGCTGAGGGTATGATCACCAAATTAAATGGCATAGGCACTCACAAACAAACTGGCATCATTGCAACATTTAAACCTAGTTCTGAATTTATGGAGCCAATCTTCTACAATCCATCCCCAACATTATATTTTCCTGTGTGCTATAATAGTATAGAATAGATAACATTGAATTGATGGTCACTAATGAAAAAGAAGAATTAGTTGATTTTGCTGGACCCACAACAACTGCTATCATAGAAATAAATATTTAAATAAAAATACATACAAAAAAATGGAAAATATTGAGAGTTATGAGCTACAATCATTCCCCCCAAACAGGAGGACATTTGCAAATTTAAATCAATCCAACACAGAAATTGAGGTTGATCTTGATGTAGGGGATGGCTTTATACACCCCCACAGAGCAGATCTATACATCAAGTTTGATGTTGTAAAGCTCGATGGAACAGATTATCCGGCAAATTCAAATATAAGATTGGTAGACAATTTTGTGCCGCATCTGTTCTCTGAAATTGAGATCAGAAAGCATGGTGTTGTTATAAACAGAGTGGATTATCCCGGCATTACCTCCACAGCTTTGGCCACACTAAAATTATACAAAACCGAGGCTTCTTACTACAAAATAGGTGGATTTGAGGCTGGTGATAAAATATTATCCAAGAGCCACACAGTGCTGTTCCCTATGCGCCTGTTGCCAGGATTCTTCTCAGATTACAAAGATATTATGTGGAAGGGTGGTTTAAGAATCACATTTAGAAGAGCTGCAAATGATAATAATGCTTTGATGAGGTACAGCACATTAAACTCTACAGGAGAAGCTCTGCCCAATACCCTACCTGATGAAGGCAAATGCATTATTCAGACTATGGAGCTAAGAATCCCAGTTGTTGAGTATGAAGCCAGTTATGCTCTTAAATACAAAGCAAATATAATAAAAAAATCCACAGATTCCTTTACAATTTTATACATATCAATGTGTACAGAAGCCTGCATCTGGTACTTATTATGAGTTTGATGCTACAAATTCATTCTCCAGTATACAATATGACATGCCGGATTTTGTGGTGGTTCTGTTTCAGACTGGAAGACACAATAATCAGGAAAAAAACTCAAATAGATTTGATAACTGCAACATCAAGAACATATATCTTAAAAATGGCAGAAATGAGGTATTCCCTAGAGAAAATTATAATTTAGACATGTCCAAGGATGATTTCCTTAAATTATTTGAAGCATTTACAGCATACAAAAGGGTCACTACTGGCAATACTGACATGTATTACACACCAGATGAATTCAAAGCACAGAGACCCATGTTTGTCATCAACACTTCAAAAGAAAACAAGTTGTGGTTACTGACAGGACAAATATTAAAATTATCTGTGAATTCCATGAGGCATTACCTGATGACACCATATGTAGTGTTATTCTCATAGGTGAAAATCATATGTTTATGATGTAAGAAATGAGAGAGTCACAGAGCAATTCTAGAAAAATTACATTATCTTAATACTAGATATACAAGTTGAGCCAGGTGCCCAATTGAACTTAAACCGGAAGTAAATATGTGTGTGTGTGGGTGGGTGTGTGTGTGTGTTAATACGTTTGGCCTAGTTTTAGGTGTGGGCAAAAAAAATATCAAGAAGGGCATATTTTTAACAAATTTATGGACAACAATCTCACAGAAGTGCCTTTTATAAGTGTAGGCAAATCAATCTGAGGGGGTCATCATATCACGGGAATTTCCGAGGGCATTTTCACAAAAATCTTGGATTAGGCAGGGTTCCACACTTGAGCAAGAGCTCATATGGGCATGTTGAGCCTGTTTTAAGTGTAGCCAAATCTGCCTGAGAGGGGCTCATCATTTCCGGTCCTGGTTGTACCACAAACCCTACTACTAATATGCCTTCTAGCACTACCCTGATTTTTCGATCCCTCAGAAAATCGCATCGAAACCTCAAAAACTCACTTTCTCTCCACGTTCCGCGCCTCATTTATTGCGCTGACGATGTTTCACGGCGCAAAAAAAAAACGGTACGAGAAAATTCACTTTCTCATCCTTGAGGTACGAATGCACCTTATCGTAATTTTTTTCTAAGTCCCGGCCAAAGGTTTATATATCGTGACCCTTGTAAACCTCTCGCGAACGATGTGATATTTCTGCCACACACACAAATGCGCGCGCCTCTCATTATTTCTGTATTGTGACGCAAGCAAACAAACAAAATAATAATAATTTTTTTTTAGGATTCCTGGCCCCTATAACCCCGCTAGGGTGCGTGGTGGCGAAAATCGTCACTAGTTTGGATTTGTATTGCGAATGCTGCCAGAAATTTAATCAACGTTGTTCGTTCTCGATGCTGGAATCTTACGTAGATTATTCCATGAAAAACAAACTGATAATCCTGTGTGAAGCCCCCCCCAAAAGCATTCGTGCAATTTTTTTTATGTTTGCGTGGATAGCGACGCTCGGTCGAACGAATTTTTCAACCCCTATAGAGAAATTGTGTTCCGTCGCTCAACACAACGTTTTCATCACGGACCAAACGCGCTTTCGAACGATCCAAATTTTCTACAAAACGTTGGAGAACGAATTCCAAAATATCGAATGTCGCTCGAGAGTGTGGGAGAGAAAAATTGAAATCATTTGCGATTCGATGAGAGCATCATCCCAAACATTAACCATTCCGGAGCTTGCACGGCAAGAAACCAGAAAAAGTTCGTCCAAGATGGAATTGTTTTCGCACAAAGTGCAAAGCATCTTGCAAGCGTTTCCGAAACTATCGTCGTTGAACACCACAATTTTGGAAGCGATATGTGCGGTGATGCGGAAATCGAACGTTCGTGGCTTCGAAACATCACTCGCTTTTTCTGCTCCGAACCTGCATACTGGAACGATTCGCAGTTTCGCTCGCAAAGCTTTTTGTGTTTCCTGCAGGTGTGTGCTCGACTGGTTTTTTTCGAGGGCGCAAGAAATAATCGTTTCATCCGCATCGCAATCCATGCCCGCTTCCGCAGTGGACGACTCCACCTTCGGCAACCCCCGTAACCACAACGGCAACAACTCCCCGAACCTATTCATCTCGCATCCGCTTCCGCCCGAAGCGAATCTGGAAGAGGTCGAGGAAAAATGATCGAATACCATGACAACACGCATGGAGTGGAACTGTCAACGGGGTTTATTGCTATTTGTCCCCCAGGACATGCGTCAATAAAAGGTCTATATAGGAAGTATATAGCATTGTTCGTTTGAACCAGGGCAACACGCATGAGTGAATCGGTCAACGGGGTTTATTGCTAGGACATTGACTATAGCGCTTATTGTGTTTTCACCAAAGGGGGTCGCGTGAGTGGGGTTCCTATATAACGTACCAGTTTCTTCTTTTGTACATCATTATCACAGTGAACGTCAATCGTGGCAGTTCAGTATTCTTTAATTTGTTTGTCTGGCAGTATACATACATATCATCGTGGAAGTTTTAGTGAGCTACAAGTTTTATTTTTTGAAGTCTCTCTATCTCTCTTGAAAGGTAAGTTTTTATTTTTTCATGATATATTTATATTTTGTTCTTCGTCTGACACACACATATTCAGAGGAGCAATAAAAATTGACACACATACATGTCGCATATTTTTTACCTCCTACAACAGTGCACACACACACACACACACACACACACACACACACACACACACACACACATACTGTTTGCGTCTAATATATATATATATATATATGTGTGTGTGTGTGTGTGTGTGTGTGGAAGGAAAAAAAAATGTCTAGCATTTTTCAACTTTTTTTCCTTCTGTTTCAGTGCGCTTTCCCCTACCACCACCACAACCCCCCCCCCAAAAAAATTCACGTATATAAATAACAGAGAAAAAAATGGAATCGCAAGCAGGCCCCTCCGGTCTTTGCGGGAAAATGACGGCATGTCGAAACTGTGGAAAATTAATTTCGAAATCGAACATCTCGAAGCATTTGAAAAAATGTCGTCTACCTGAACATGATGTCGTCCCCCCGGCAAAGAAATCTCGCATTGATGCGCATGAAGGCGGTGCTTTGAATAAAAGTGCACGCATCATGATGTATAAATCTGGAAGTGACGAGAAGTGTGACTCGGCCAAGTTCTTCGACAATGTGAAATCTCTGGTAGTTGATAAATTACGAGATTGCCTCATTAATGTTGCAGTTAAAATTCATCTCGTCTTGACCCTGCTGTATGAGAAAGTTGTCTCGTCCGAGTCAAGCACTTTCAGCTTTTACGTAGGGTGTGAAGGTTTACACGATGACAATAACGAGGATCTTGACGAGGTAGTGACACGGCTATTTGAGCACCTGACACAAAAACAAGAAGACTTTGAAGGTCGCGGAAGTGGATGGAGTCTTTGCGGTCGCAGCCACATGTTAGAGCTTCGAGTGTGCAATTTCAAACCGTTACAGCAGCGCTCAAGAAACAAAAAATATTGCACCAGACATTAAAAAAAAAGCCGTGTTAAACATAAAAAGTAATGATGCGAAGAGTTTCTTATGGTCTGTCATCGACGCATTACACCCAGCTAATAATAACCCCCAACGTCTGTACAATTACAGACGATACGAGAAGAAATAAAAAAAAAATGTGTGGAAAGGAATTTCCTATCCTGTTGAGCTGAACAACATAGATCATTTTATAAAACAATATCGAGAGGAAAAAGGAGAAAATATCGATATTTCTGTGTTCGGGGTTGACGATTGCGGCGATATTTGTGTGTTAAGTCCTGTGAGAAGCCAGAATATTGTAATTCGACTCTTGCTTGTAGATGGCCGTTACAGTTTGATACGGAATTTTTCTCGCCTAGTCGGAAGACAGATCAGCAAGGATCACGATAAAATTGAAATTTGCGATCGGTGTTTGAGAATTTTTCGCGAGGGAAAGAAGATGAAAGAACAGCACAAGTGTTTTGGCTCCGTGAATGCAGAACCCGAAGATGTCATGCCGGAACCCGGAACCAAGATGAAATTTCAGAAACACCAGGCTCTTCTCCACCATCCCGTCGTCCTATATGCCGACTTTGAAAGCTTCCAAGTTCCCATGACGTCTTGCAATCCTGATCCCTCTACCTCAAGCACAATGCAAATTTTTTACCACGAGCCTTGCAGTTTCTCCATCTACGGAGAAAAATTAAATGATGTCATCTTGTATTGCGGACCCGATGCGGCAAAAAATTTTGTTAAGATGATAGCGGAATGCGCAAGAGAACTTGCACCCAACCTGAAAGGCTCTTACGTTTCTCCACCTGCTCTCACGACGGAACAACAACGGAGACATGACACGGCGACAAGATGCGCGGAGTGTAACCAGGCTTTCACCCCCGAAAATCACAAGGTCGTACACCATGACCACCAGAATGGATTCCTGAACACCATCTGTAATTCGTGCAATCTTAAAATTAAGGAGTCGCATTTTGTTGCCGTGTTTCTGCATTACACGGAAAAATACGATACGCATCTGTTCATCAAAGGGTTGTACAATATCACGACTCGAATCAGCATCATCCCTAGAACGAGCGAGAAGTATATTGCAGTGAGAGTGTGGATCCCTCTCGAAGAAAGAGGAAGTGTGGAAGTTAGAATCCTGGACTCTTACAATTTCCTGTCCTCCAGCCTCGCCACCCTTGCATCTCAACTTGGCGACGAAGATCTTGTGGCCACCAAGGAAATGTTTTCGGAAAATGAGAATTTGAATCTGTTGCGTCGCAAGGGCGTCTACCCCTACGAGTACGTCAACGATTTCGACAAATTTGAAGAGACGGAACTTCCACCCCGGGAGTCATTTTATTCTCATCTCACGGAGGACGTCTGTTCCGAAGAGGACTACGAACACGCTCGTAGTGTGTGGACGGCCATCAATTGCCAAACTTTTCGTGATTATCACGATCTCTATCTTAAATTGGACGTGACAATTCTCATGGATATTTTCGGATCGTTTCGCAAGAGATGCATCTCGATCTACAAGTTGGATCCTGCGTATTTCTTCACGACGTCGGGATTGACTTGTAAATCTATGATGAAATACACCAACGTGGAACTGGGGCTCATCGCAGAGAAAGAACAGTATGCCTTCATGGAGAGTGTGATACGCGGTGGCATCGTCCAATGTCTCCGACGCCATGCTCTCGCAAACAATCCTCATACGCCTGGTCACGATGCATCGAAGCCCAACACCTACATTGTCTACTGGGATGTCAACAACTTGTATGGCCATTCCATGTCCCAGTGTCTTCCCATCAGCGACTACGAGTGGATGACCGAAGAGGAACACCCCTGCGAGGATTTTCTGAACTGGAGCGAAAATAACGAATGGGGCTGTTTCTTGGAAGTGGATCTCGATTATCCCGAAACGCTTCACGAGAAACATCACGGATTGGCCCTGGCCCCCACCAAAGAGAAGCCACCTGGAGGACGATCGGAGCCAAAACTAATACTAAGCATGGAGAACAAGAGGAATTACGTTCTGCGCTACCGACTCCTCCAATTTTACGTGAGTCACGGCTTTTTGCTGAATAAAGTACATAGAGATTAAAGTTCCGACAGAGCAAGTGGCTCGAACCCTACATAGCCGAGAACACGCAACGCAGAGCGCAATCAACATCGCCAGCAGACAAGTATCTGTACAAACTATTTAACAACGCCATCTACGGCAAGACGATGGAGAACGTGCGCAATTACATCGACGCAACGTTGATCACGGACGAAAAGAAATTCGAGAAAATCGTCGCGTCCCCATACTTCAAAAACTTCACCATTTTCGACGAGAATCTTATATTCGTCGAGAAGAACAAGAAGCAAGTGATGCTCAACAAGCCGATTGCCATAGGTGGCACCGTCCTTGAACTCTCTATATTGCAAATGTACCAATCGCACTACGATCAGTTTCAACCTTTTTATGGAGATAACATTGAAATATGTTACATTGACACGGATAGCTTCGTTTTTCTAATCCAAACACCAAGCCTCGAACAAGATCTGAGTTCGATGAAGCATCTTTTTGATTTTAGCAACTTACCATCAGGCCATCACTTGCATTCGACAGAAAATAAAACGACCATAGGAAAGTTCAAAGACGAAGTTGGCGGGAAGTACATCAGCGAATTGGCGGGGCTTCGTGCCAAAATGTACTGCGTCAAGATTGCAGA
This sequence comes from Lepisma saccharinum, assembly GCF_977018435.1. Taxonomy (NCBI): domain Eukaryota; kingdom Metazoa; phylum Arthropoda; class Insecta; order Zygentoma; family Lepismatidae; genus Lepisma; species Lepisma saccharinum. The sequence continues at coordinate 69,680,852 of NC_139246.1, read as the reverse complement.
AGAAAAAGAGATCAAGAAAGCGAAAGGGGTGGGAAAAATAAGTAATAGTAAATTTAGCATGCAAGATTACAAAGAATGCCTATTTCAAGGTAAAAGAAAACTTAGCACCGATCATCGCATTGCGAATATATTACACTAACTATATACGACGCGCGTAACCAAGGTAGCATTGGATGCCAGAGACAACAAGCTACGTGTTCTCGATTGTCAAATCCACACGAGAGAGTAGGGCCACTGCAATGGAAGCGATAAATCTGACGTGTGTTAACTGTAACCCCATAGCCATGAAGTCCGCTGTCTTTTGCCATTCTTCAAAAACCATATGGAGGAAAAGAGGAGAAGAGGAAGCCCTCGGGCGATGAAAAGTTGGAAGTTGTTATTATGTCGTTAAGCTCGCTCTAAACGAGGCTCATTAAATTCAACTCTTACTTTTTTCTTCTTCATCATGAACTAATGACATAATTACATGTTCGAGTCTTTTGAATTGCAACGCCGCAGATAAAATCTTCTCTTTTCTTTATTCGATCTACAAAGGGGCACACCTTGTAGCAATTTAATTTAAATAACTAACAAGGACAATGAATCTCTTTGGTTTTCGAAGACAGATCAACATGGAAACTGCACCACCAAATTCCAATAACCTCTTAAAGGCCATGTTATCCAAACTCAACGGTCTGTTGATCGTTCACCTCAACAGTATTTGGACGAAATTGGATGATGATGTCGGCAAGATGTTTTACGTCTTCAATAACAATTTACATTTTTACGAAATTCCGATCGACGGGAAACTTCAAATCACCGTGAATCCGGAGAACGAAGGGCGAAATATTAAAATTTCTAGCGGCAAGAACATTTTTCGAATGAAGCACGACAAGGTGCTTTCTAACATGGCGTACGATGTTTCAGCAGGAGATTGTCTTTACGTGGAACTCCTAGGAGATTACGACAAACTCATTCCTCTCTTCGTAGAATTACGAATCGTCTATCCTATTATAAATAACCGTTAACAAAATGCCTAACGACATTTTTGGCAACACCAAGCGTGTAGACCACGCAGAAGAGATTCTCATGTTGGATATACGAATTAAAAAGTTGAGGAGCGATTTGATCGCTTTGCAGGAGACCTTAAACAAAAGTTTAGAGTCTGAAATCGCAACGCACCAAACGCAATGTCTCGATCCTATTCTGAAAATCGATTCCGAACTGAAAACGCTCATAAAAAATTATATGGACGTACCTTCTTACGACAACGTTCAAAATATACAGTTGAGCGTGGATTCGCTTCAAAATGATTTGGCCAAGTTACAGCAATTTCAATCGAAAAATGAAGATTTGGAAAAATTGAAACTCGAAATCGAAGAACGAACTTCCGCAATCGAAAAGAATTTCTCTGTACTTCAAACCGTTGTGAATGATATCGATGTAGAACGCTTGCATGTCGTCGTTTCTAAATTACAAGAAGAATTCACCGGCACGTTGGAAGAAATTAAATCCAAGTTACAGACTTTGGAAGATACCATGACGAACCTACCATCGTCAGACGAACTGCAGGTCATCGGTAAAAGCGTCGCGAACATAAAAATTCAATTGGAGGCTTATCAAGATTTCGAACACATTCAAACAACCATCGCTACGCTTCAGGCGTATCTGGAGTTGATCAACGAAGAAATTAAAAATATTCACGTTCAAGCAAGCGCGTTGACGAGCATTCAAGACACGTTAAGCACGGTTCAGCAGAAGATGGAATATTTAGAAAATTTGAACGTCGAATCGAACGTTGCTCATTTTTATCACGTACTGGACAACATATAGGGTGACTTGGAATCGTTACGGACGAGCGTGCCTTCGAAGGAAGATTTGGAAAAATTGAAAACGGCGGTGACGGCATTATCCGATTCGAGCGACATCAAAAGTTCATTGAGCGATCTCGAAAGTACGGTGGCCAATCTCCCCACCTCCAAAGAATTACACGCTTTGAAAAGGAACATATCTCGAATGCTGAAACGACTGGAAACGGAAACGGCGAACGTGGAACAGATTCGAGATGAAATTAGTTCGATGGTGTCGACGTTGGCCACTTCGCAGAGCGTAGCCGATCTTCACGCGCAGTTTATCGAGATGCGAAGCATCGTGAACGATCTTACCGAGAAAAGCTCGAAATTGAATCAAGTTGAGAAACTTCAGAACATTGTCGTCAACATCAGAGATCAAGTTGGATTGTTGGAATCCACGCAGGAATCGACGCTGGCCTCTTTCGGTGCCAATTTGCAAGAACTCAACGAAAACTACAATTAGTTGAACGTGGAAGTGAAAATCAAACCGTCATTTTCTGCCGTAACGGATACCATAGTCGAGCATTTGTTGCCCATCGAAAATAAACTCCGACACGTTCACAGTGATCTGCTCAGCGTCGACACTAAAATCGCCCAATTGTTCACCTTGCAAGCCATCGAAATCAACAGCGTACCCAATCAACAGAGAATCTCCGCGTTCGTCGAAGGTAACAAACTGTACATGTTACATCCTTATCATCCGTACTACAAGTTTCTCCTCGATGGCACGATTCAGATAAACGAATTATCGTACTGGTCTCACGGCAGAAAAGCTAGCGTTCCCACCATGAGCTTGATATCGAATCGTGGTGTCCAGAAAGCAGGAAACATTCCTCCGGCACGTTGGAACGAAACGCACAACATATATGAAATACACGAGGACGAAGATCTTACCGTTTTCGACGTGAGTGCCGGCGATAAGCTGATCATTCAAAACACGAGCGAGGTGCCACCTTCGTTGAATCCCATCACGCTGGTGCTTCTCTTCAAACGTAATCTCTAAAAAAAAATGTCTAGGCAAGCCATCGTCGAAGAATTGCATAAACCTGCACGCCGCAACTACGAACGTTTAGCGGTGGTAACCAAGGGCATCGACGACCTCTGGGAAAGTGACCTCGTGGAGATGAGTAGCGGCAAGTTAAAAAATGTACATAAATTGAACAAGGGCAACAAGTACCTCCTCACCGTCATAGACACATTTTCGAAATTTGCATGGGCTCTACCTTTGAAGGCGAAAACAGGAACATGCGTCACGGAAGCATTCAAATAAATTTTTCGCGAAATTTTCTGCACACGGACAAGGGGAAGGAATTCTACAATGCCGTATTCTAAAAGTTTATTCGGAAACACGACGTTCAACATTACTCGACCTTCAGTGACGTCAAAGCCAGCATCGTGGAAAGATTCAATCGCACTCTGAAATCGCGCATGTGGTCACGCTTTACGCTTCAGGGAAGCTACAAGTGGGTCACCATTCTTCCGGAACTCGTTAAAGACTATAATCACACACGGCACAGAACGATAGGCATGAAGCCAGCTGACGTTACCAAGTCCGACGAGCAGCGTTTAATTTCTAGCGTTTACTGTCCAAAGTACACACCCACGACAAATAAGCTAAATACAAAATTGGAGACCAGATGAGGATCAGTAAATTGAAGCGAACGTTCGACAGGGGTTTCACACGAAAGTGGAGCACGGAACTTTTTACCATCGTTCGAGTTTTACCCGGGAACCGTCACACGTATATAATAAAGGACAGTGGCGGTGAAATTTTATTGGGGCTCTTCTACGAGGAGGAACTCTCGAAAACTAAATACCCCGACACGTACCTTATGGAAAAAGTTTTGCGTAAGACAGGTGACAAACTTTTGGTGAAATGGCTGGGACTTCCGGAAACAAGTTGGATCGATTCCAACGAAGTGATTCTATGAGTACGTGAATGTTGTGAAACGTTTACCTGATTCGGAAAATCAAACGAAAAAAAGGAACGGCGAATTGCTCCCCGACAGCATACGATGTCTGATCGTAGGACCTTCGGGGTGCGGAAAGACGACACTGCTCATTGATAATTTTATCCTCGCACCCAATTGGTTAGACTGGGAAGACAGACACCTCTACGTATTTTCGAAAAGTCTCGAACAACCGAAATACCAGCAACTTATGAAACTGTACGAGGGACTGGGCATTGCAACTTTCGCATCTGAAATCATTCCACTGGACGATTGTCTCGAGAATTCCGTTGTGGTGTTCGACGACATGATCTTGGAAAATCAAAACGAGATTCGTAATTTTTTCACTCGAGGACGTCACAAAGGATTAGATTGTTTCTACCTGGCACAAACTTTTTCCAAGGTTCCGAAACAACTGCTACGCGATAATGCTAATTTTATTTGCTTGTTTCGACAAGACCACACCAATTTAAAACACGCACACGATGATTACGTAGGGGCTGACATGAATTACAATCTATTTTCTAAATTCTGCTCCCACTGTTGGAACAGTGACGATTTCAGATTCGTGACCATTGACATGACTCGAAGAGCAAACCATGGAAAATATAGGAATAAAATAAACGTTTATCTAGACGTCTCAAAGGCTAACAAGAGGACAATTTCAGATTTGCAACAAGAAGAAAAAAATTCAAAAAAAATCAAAGGTCGAGAATCTAAAAAATAAAATTTGAAAAAACGTTCTTTTTTTTCAAACGTCTGACAAGCATATATAAAATAACCATTACAACAAAAATGAGTGTTAGAAAAAGTGGATAGTCTCAAGCGGGTGACAGCAAGAAAACTACGAGAACCGAACGTATAGGCTGAGAATTCGACGTTTCAGAAACGTTTCAACGTATATAGAAAAATGTCAAAACGTCAATTTCAAGAAGAGGACAATCTCAAGTTGCGGGAACATCTAGTGAAACGCTTCAAAGGTTGGAAATCCGAGAATCGCGGATCCTACGAAGAGAAGAAGCGTCAAGATCAACCTGTGATCGATGCCATCAGCGGTCTAGGTAAATAAATTAAAAGTGTCACGGAACAAAATAAAAATTTGATCAACGAACTCGTACCACTTGCAGCTAAAAGTTACATTGTACCCACGCCCATTTCGAGCATTCCTTCGACGCCGTTTGAACTGAAGGACGTACCACGACGTCAAGCTAGAGGTAGCACGTCGTCGTCTTCGGATAAGATCGAGTTGGGACCTTTGGCACGAGACTACCTGAGCACGGGGAAGTTCGACAAGGATGAAGTGTTCGGATTGTATCCGAGCATGGAAACCAACGAGGGTGGCGTCGTGTGGAAGATTGGAAAATCGAAAGTCACCTTCGAAGGCAACGAGATTAAAGTTAATTTAGGCGATAAGAATAGTTGGACCAGGTATCCGGGTACGGTGGGACTGTGTGAACTCGTTGCCAAAAAGCAGCCGAAAGATTACACCGACAAAGATTACCAGAGTTACAGGGAAATTCTAATCATGACAGATGCCATGTACCAGAACAATGATGCCTCGCAGAATAGGGTGAAATCGAGCAGCGGTGAGAAGTACAGGAATCTCAACAAACCGATATGGAACGAGGTGAAAAGCGGAAGCGGCGTCAAACGCTACAACACGTTACCCAAAGAATTCGTTTGGGTGGACGACGTGAGGTAACTCATCGACAGATTGTTGGTGATAGCCGGCGAAGAGAATGCAGGCAATCGCAATTTCTACAACGAGAAGATTGGCATCGTGGACATGATCAGCACGAAACTTTCCAACTTCATCGTGAACGACGACAAGGGTATCGGTTACCGTATCAAAATCATCAACACGCTGCCTCCGAGATTCTGGAACGTGGCCGAAGGAAAGGGACTCGTGAACGACATCATCAACAAGTTACCTTTCGAGATACATTTACCTGGCTACCAGTACTGCGGACCGGGTACCAAACTCGAGAAAAGATTGGAGAGAGGAGACAAGGGTGTGAATCCGTTGGACGCCGCATGCAAAGATCACGACATCGCTTACAACAACACTCGCACGGATCTGGATGCACGTCACGAAGCGGACAAGAAATTGGAGCATGCCGCTTTCGAAAGATTCGTCAGCAGAGACGCTTCTTTGGGTGAAAGAGTTGCAGCACTGGGCACCACCATCGCCATGAACACGAAACAAAAATTTAGATGGGGTGTATAAATAAATAACATACAGTAAAAAAACAAAAAAAACATGTCTTGTATAACCGATTTACCGCACGAACTGCTATGTCAAATATTCAAACACGCAGTAAACGGAGATGTAGGGAAACTTTTGATCATAGCAAAAACGACGCCGGAATTTCGTATCTCTTGTGAAATGGCTGTCATGGATTATCTTCGGGAGATCAGTGGCATATGGTGCGGTGATCTCGACAATCTTCTTTCGGCTGCAGGGGAAAAATTAAACGATAGGTTGGATGAATTGCACGAGGCGAGGCAGGGAAGAAGACGATACACGGATGATTGGCGTAAGTCTAAACAGGAGACCGAAGAAATCATCGCGCACATCAACACGTTTTCCGAAGCACGAACTTTCTTCCTCTGTGAAAAAAATAATAATATATACGTGTCAAAAAAAAACTTGAAATATAAATAACTCATCGTGAAAAAAAAATTCGGTATATAAATAACACACATTGTAAAAAGAAAATTAAAATTCTATAACACCCTGAAATTTCTCTTCGATATGACTGAAAAAAAATGAGTGACCTCCAAGCATTGAAACAAATGCTAAATTTGTCAGTCGAGTATGTAAAAATTCAGGAATTGGAAGTCGGCAAACCTTACACGATAACTTCCGGTTCAATTGTTTCTACCCAGTATGGTCCCAAGGTGCGTCTGTTGCTCAACGGACAATACAGTCTATTTTTACCAGATCGATACCTTAACATGTTATCCGACGAGAAGCAGTAGTGCAAGTGTATTGTTTCAAAGCCACACTTGGTACGAGCTCTTTTGTAGCCTCTTTTTTTATCAATTGAATACCACTTTTTGACATATATTGACAATTTTTTGTGGATGTTTTAGCGCTTAGCGATGTTTTAGCGAAATTTCCCTTTTTTCCCACCTCACACTTGGTACGAATGCCACGATCTTACGTGATATAACTTAACCTATTCATTTATTACGTGCTAAACTACACGAGAGCCTCTACGCGCTTTGACCTACTTAGAGAGTAGGTGGAACCGTACGTTCTGGAGCTACCCTTTGACCTACTTTTTATTTTACGACGTTTTACGCACTAAACTAACCTACAATGAGAGAAAAATGGATAGAAAAAGCTATGGCATCACTTTTTAAGCTTTTTTTACCTCCTGCAAATCTTGCTCTTATGCTACCTCGCCTTTTGACCTACTTTTTATTTTACGACGTTTTACGGACTAAACTAACCTACAATGAGAGAAAAGTGGACAGAAGAAGCTTTGTCATCCCTTTTTAAGCTAATTTTTTACCTCCTGCAAATGTTTGCTCTTATGCTAACTCGTTCTTTGACCTACATTTTTGAAATGACTTACGACATTTTCCTATAAGTCTGTCTCCTCTTACTGTAAAAGGTCCCTCAGTGTAATCTACTACGACCTTGTGCTCTCAGCGTAATCTGCTACGATGTTTTTTTTTTAAAAAAAACTCTTGTGTGTGTTCTTCTGCGGTGTGTGTGTGTGCTTTTGCAGATGCTACCTTATGGGGACACTCGTCAGTTGTGAATCCACCTTTTGGGGACCGCACCGACTTGTGGGGACCAAAATCCGGTCCCCACAAGGAAATCGTTACGAAAATACATTTGGAAGCCTCAGATCACTGCCCTGGAATTTTTGAGGAATGATAACGGAATTACGTAATAGGAAATACATGGAAGAACCTGATGGATAGCACCCTTACTTGGGAAAATTTGTTTTTCACGTGTCCCCATAGGGTGGCAAATTTCAATGCAACGTGTGGGATGAGCTTACTATTTTCCACACCAGGTGGCAGAAAAATCGCGTCCGCGTTACACACCCACACGCTCTGGTTTTATCGCCCTTGTCGGTACCCGAGGGGAAGTGGAGTAAGGGGGGAAGTTTCGGGTGGTGGTGCGGTGAGAGGGGGAGCGCATACACACGATTTCTTTCCGAGTAGACCTTGTGGGTACCGGAGAATCACCTCCCGGTCAAAGGCCAAGATATTCAAGGTGCATCGGCGCTCGTCAGGAGAGGTTGAGACAGTGTCTGGCTGAAGGTCACTGTTTACCCCACAGCTTTCTGGAATTCGATTTCTGAAATACTTTTAATTCTTATTATTTGGCGCCATTGCCCTCTATCTAAATCTATGTTTTGCAACCGGTGTTCCTCCACAAGGTCACGGGTGTGCTGCGAACTTTTGTTGTAGTAACAAATTGAATGTAAATTATTTAATCTGACTACCATGCGAGAGATCCGGGTTCGATCCCCAGCGGGGGAGAACCAGTATATTTTCCACCTGTTCAAGCGGTTCTGGCGCCCACCCAGAGTCGTATAAAGTGGGCACCTGGAGAAAACTTTTGGCGAAAGAAGGTGGCCATAGACGTCGTGCTGATCACTTCACCCTCACCTTCGACCGTGATCAAGAAAGTGTAGGCTCCAAACTCCACACCCACTTTACTCCTTCATGGCATGGTGCAATGCACAGGGAAGCACTTTACTTTTTACCTTACAAATTTGTTTCCTTATGTTTGTATTTTTCGCTCTGTCATTGTCATGACTTAAATAAGACGCCCCTTGATGGCAAGGGTCAGTTTCTTATTACACATACATAATCTCTACAGGCGTTTCGGATCCATATAATCAGCTGCATGAATCGTTTCAATAATAATAATAATAATACCAAAAGTACATATGAGTGCAGTGAATTGTATTATTATTATTATTATTATTAGTATTAGTAGTAGTAGTAGTAGTAGTAGTAGTAGTAGTAGTAGTAGTAGTAGTAGTAGTAGTAGTATTTTTATCTGATTATATTGTAACTCATTCCTGAACTTTTAATTTATATCAACAGTGCCGTAATGTATTTTTTTTTGATAAATAAATGTTATGATGTGCCGTGTTCAGTACTGGATAATTTATGGTATACTGCGAGGACAAGAAGGCAGCGGAACATTGCTCAACCTTTACTTTTACAGATGACCGAGTATTTTGAGGGATTTAGAATTATCAGAAGGAAAAAGGGGGGAACACCATACTTTCGGAGGTATTATCTTATGCCCTGGTACCTTAAAAATAACTCAGGGCGTGAGTTCCGCGATTTTTCTTTTACGGATTCCCTTTTTGATTCATCCTTTATTTTCCTTATTTTTTTGTTTACAGTAACTCACTACGACATTTGCATGAAGAACCAAATTTGTTCGGTTTTCCTGAACAACGTTGGTTTTACAGCATTCTACGAGGAGATAAGTAAGATTAAAATAAATGTTTATAATAGTAGAAGGTAAATGTGTGTTAGTGTTCAACATTAATAACATTTATGAATACAGATACAAAGTCACATAAGTGTGTATGTAATTGGTTTGGTAATGTTTTGTTAGGATAGGTTATATTGTGTGTCGTGCGCCTTAATGTTAGTGTTAGTGTCAGAAGGAAGTCATGAGCTAAAAAGACGTCCGTTAAAAGTGTAAAGTTAGAGAGGCCCTATCACGGGTAAATACATGTTCAGTTATTTTTCCCACTTATTTCTCCTTGATTCAACCTTGATAGCGAGAAAAGATTAAGATTGAGTTGAAGTAAAGAAACTTCTTTTGGTACTTAATTACTGCGATGTGTAGGGAGTAAAACCACAGACTAAAAAACGAGGGAAGAACAACATAAATACCTATTTTGTTCTTTGTTTCTTGACTGTAAACTTACTGTTCTCTAGAACACAGCCTATATATTATGCAAGTTCTGTCCCAAAAGTAATTAGAATAATTCTAGAAAAATCGTTTTGTTGAAGGTACTGGTGTGTGGTGGCTATCGAATTTGAATCTTCTCAGAACATTCTCTGCACATAAATACTATCAATTAAATTCAATACCAATTTATGTGATGTAAAAATATGAATAGAATTTATATTTTTTCACATATGCCTTTTTGAATGTAACAATGCCATGGTACGTTTAATATTGTTGCCCAGTTGCTCGATAACTTCGAGACAGTCAAAGACGACAGTTGCTACCACTAAGTTATCCAGATACCTGTACCCTGCAGGTATTCATCATTGTTCCAGCCTACTAGGAAGGAGTACTTGATTCTTCAAACTGTTAAGGGTCAATCCATATGAAATCATACCAGCTGGTTGCTTGACCATTTTTAAAAAAGTTTATTTTTTGAGTGGTGTGAGCCTCATATATTGACAGTTCAGAACCACTCTTATTTTATTTTTACTATCACCGATTTGAAGATGGCGGGCATTTTTTTATCATGGCGCGCGTCATTTTCTCCATTCGTAAGCATCAGCGGCAACTTTTTTATCTCAGCTCTGGTAAGTCCTACGACAATGAGACAAAATCTGTGATGTTAAGCACATTATAGGCTACAATTATATTTCTGTGTAATTTTCTAAATATTATTCCTTCATAATAAATTTTAAGGTTAAAATTGTGTATTTTAATCGCTCAAAATGACATTTTCGGACATTTTTTTGAGGGGGAAGGCAGTTTACTTGACACTTGAATTTTTTTGTGCAAGTACCTGTGTACCAATAGAGTACGTCAAAATTATTTGAAGCTTGAGACTTTAATATTTGTTTTTCTACAGGGTCATAAACATGTACTTTTTGTTAAAAAATTCCAAGTTCAGGGTTAAATATCTCTGGTGGGCAGTTGTTTAAAAATCTGAAATTTGTACACAATACAGTACTTCAGGATAAGTAACTTCAGTAAAAATTTTGAGTTTGAGATTTAATTGGTTTAGGAGATACAAAACTCGTGAAAAATTCAACATTTTGCATTAAATATGGCATGCCTAATTTCATTTCTTATTAACATTTTGTGTTGAAATTCTGCAAACTGTAATTTGGAATGTCAATGAACAACATTACAATCCTGAAATGGATCTACAATAAAGTATATATACGAGGGCGTGCTGAAATGTAACGCTTCCTATGTTTTTATTTTCTTTGTTACCTTGTAAACGCATTTTGGATTTTGAGCAACCATACATTGCACTTATAAGACTTTCCCGCTTCTCCATTGCAGGTTTCAAACTTCTATCGCCAGGGGGTGCTGAACTATTGCGAGGAAAAGGGCAGCATGTAACCATGCAATGTTGGTGAAGCGCCTGAAGTAGTGTGCAGTGATCGAGTTTCTAAACGCAGAAAATGTGCTACAAATTGACATTCATCTGAGACTGAGGGAATATTATGGGGATGAATGTGTTAGACATCAGTACTGCGCGATCTTGAGTTTATCATGCTCTTAAAGAAAACCTCAGCTGAAAAAATCTCAGCAATGTAAGAGAATGGAGTGAAAGGCCAGGAACTAGAACTGATGGAGGTCATCGGATTCGTGTTCAGCTGAGGTTTTCTTTAAGAGCATGATAAACTCAAGATCGCGCAGTACTGATGTCTAACACATTCATCCCCATAATATTCCCTCAGTCTCAGATGAATGTCAATTTGTAGCACATTTTCTGCGTTTAGAAACTCGATCACTGCACACTACTTCAGGCGCTTCACCAACATTGCATGGTTACATGCTGCCCTTTTCCTCGCAATAGTTCAGCACCCCCTGGCGATAGAAGTTTGAAACCTGCAATGGAGAAGCGGGAAAGTCTTATAAGTGCAATGTATGGTTGCTCAAAATCCAAAATGAGTTTACAAGGTAACAAAGAAAATAAAAACATAGGAAGCGTTACATTTCAGCACGCCCTCGTATATATACTTTATTGTAGATCCATTTCAGGATTGTAATGTTGTTCATTGACATTCCAAATTACAGTTTGCAGAATTTCAACACAAAATGTTAATAAGAAATGAAATTAGGCATGCCATATTTAATGCAAAATGTTGAATTTTTCACGAGTTTTGTATCTCCTAAACCAATTAAATCTCAAACTCAAAATTTTTACTGAAGTTACTTATCCTGAAGTACTGTATTGTGTACAAATTTCAGATTTTTAAACAACTGCCCACCAGAGATATTTAACCCTGAACTTGGAATTTTTTAACAAAAAGTACATGTTTATGACCCTGTAGAAAAACAAATATTAAAGTCTCAAGCTTCAAATAATTTTGACGTACTCTATTGGTACACAGGTACTTGCACAAAAAAATTCAAGTGTCAAGTAAACTGCCTTCCCCCTCAAAAAAATGTCCGAAAATGTCATTTTGAGCGATTAAAATACACATTTTTAACCTTAAAATTTATTATGAAGGAATAATATTTAGAAAATTACACAGAAATATAATTGTAGCCTATAATGTGCTTAACATCACAGATTTTGTCTCATTGTCGTAGGACTTACCAGAGCTGAGATAAAAAAGTTGCCGCTGATGCTTACGAATGGAGAAAATGACGCACGCCATGATAAAAAAATGCCCGCCATCTTCAAATCGGTGATAGTAAAAATAAAATAAGAGTGGTTCTGAACTGTCAATATATGAGGCTCACACCACTCAAAAAATAAACTTTTTTAAAAATGGTCAAGCAACCAGCTGGTATGATTTCATATGGATTGACCCTTAAGGGTTTTCAGCGACGCATTTAAGCGCAGCAACCGTAGGCGTAACTTAGCAGGGGCAAAGGAGACACTTGCTCCTAATTTTTTTTGGTTTATGGAGATTCACGAGATAATGGTACTTTTGTTAACCTCCTGAAACCCGAGGACTAAAATAATCAGTAATTTTATGATTTTGCAAATGTAACACCTATTTATCAAAATAGTCCTGGATGATATTTCTATGAGCTGCATTCTGCTCAACCCCACACCCCCCCTGAATTAAGCTCCAAGTTTTTATACTATATTCTGAGCAAACGAATCAAACATTGAATATTTCATTCTGTAAAATAACGTAAAGTTTTATGGTTGACGTAAAAGTCTGGATCGTCTTAATGTGAACGAAATTAAATAACGTCTATTTCCATGAATTCAATGGCGCTTCCAGAAACTTAGTAAGAAGCCTAATGCTGCTTTTTCACTCTTGCAGATGTATTTTCCCAGTATTTCATATTATTTTTGACCGAATCGAGCGGAAGTTTACGTCCACTTTATGCCCGATCTGACCGAACTGGAGGTACAAATTCAAAGCGCGACAAGGACAACTTAAAACGTGACCCCATAAGAAATCAAATCCTGGAACCTATATTTACAAGATCAACGTCCTATCGGCGAAGCCCCTAGGTAAATTCCTCGGTGTATGTGTAAATAAAATAGAGTAAGTTAGTTAGCATATATTTTCAACCGTGTTTGGAATTACAGTTTAATGTGGAATCGGTCCCGGGGCCCCTTGATTGAAGCTTCAACCACTCGCTATCAGTTGTATTACGTTTTTCATTTTTCTCGGTAAAGGATATGCAGTAGAGCGTCGATTATCCGAACGTCGGTCAACCGAACGACCGTTTAACCGAACTGTGTACTCGCTCACTTTCAGATATCTGTAATGAAAAAAGTACGTGACTTAGCTGCTCGTAAGCGTGTAGGCTTGCTTAGACAGACCAAAATAAAGGATTTTTTTAAACGTTAATTTTGTGTACTGTGTGTATTGTTCATGCAAAATGCGTATGTAATATGTACATATTTTTGTTTAATAAACTGTACCACATACTATATATTCTTACTAAAGTTGCCTTTGTACGTTACTTTGTAATACTTAAAGAGATGCCTGTTTTTATGAATAAATTTACTGTACAGTACTTCTTTTTGGCAAATAAACATGTACAGTTCGATTATCCGAACAAACCAGTTTTCCGAACACCCATGTCCCCCAATTACTTCGGATAATCGACGCTCTACTGTACTTATTTATATTTGGGTGGTCACTGCTTCACATCTCACGACAGCCTAAAGAGTTCTCGTTCTCTTGTTGAGTCTAGTCAGGCGACTGCCGAGATAGTGCCGCTGACGCTTTATTCCCTGCCCTTTATTTTCACTTTTTATACACCGTTATCCTCTCGTCGCTGTTCAGTTAATTTTGAGGCCTCCTCGATGGCGCAGTGGCAGAGTCGTCGCCTTGTCATCAAGGGGTCCCTGGCACATAGTGGTTCGGATCCCACTTTAAACTGTAGATCCAGTCCCGATTAGCGTAACTGTGCATAAAGTTGACTTAAAACACCAAATCAATCAATCAACCAATTCAGCTAATAGTGCATATAAGCAATGATGAGTAAATAAACAAGCACCCAATCACAAAAACGATCCTTCAATTTTCCGCTTCTCATTAACTTAATTCATAGCTTCCAAGAACCTTTCAGCAGACGTGAATAAAAAAACGTAGGTCGTTCCCCGTGACGTAAGCATATCAGAATCAGCTGCCTTGTGACTTGGGAAGGAAAGGAGAAACGTGACAGGTTAGAAGTTCAGATTGCAATGCCTCGATTCGTGATACCCACACACATGCTTGGAACCTAATGTCTTGTGTTTCGTTGTTGATAAAAACACAGCAGCCCCAGAGAACATTTGTGGAAGTTGCTCACAGCATGTCCACTGCTCCATTTCGACCTTGAGTTCCATCGCTGGAATCACTTTGAACTGCATCGTGTGATGTAGGTATATTGGAAGTCAAACGTCCCATCTTGTGAACGTCGAAATACATACATCTTTTATTATAAAGTTGATATTACAAAATATATGCTACGAATGATGTGATAAAAAATTAATGGCAGTTATTTTCCTCAGGACGTCTAACTGCCAAGCGGGTGACCAGGGTTCGATTTCCGGGTGGGGCATGATATACTTTCGGAATTTTTCCGGCCTTGTCCCCGCATAAAGCGGGTCTGGGCTCACACAGTTTCAAATCTGTTGCTACCTGGGGCCAACCCTGAGGGGTAAAGGCGGCGGCAGCGTGATGCTGATCACATCACCTCCAAATGGCCGAGATCGAGTTCGAGAATATAAGGTGTCCTATACCTAAATCCCCTAAATGTGCCTTTATGGCACGGTGCTATCTGCACGGGGAACTTTACCTTTTACCTCGCATTTATCACAGTAAACAAGCTATGTTTAATATAAATTAAAAAATATAGTTCTGACTGGGTAAAGGCTGTGTAATATCCCACTTTATTTTTCATGATTTTCTGTAACGTTACTAAACACGATATTTATTGCCATATTATTTTTATATTATATTTTTGGATTATTTTATATTCCTTTTAGGAAACTGATTAGCGAATGTGTAAAGTGTTTCTCTCCAAGTCCATCAGCCCGTATGAACGATCAGTGTCTCAAAGCTACAAATTCAAAAATAAGATAGACCTAACAGATAGTAGGTAAACACATCTCTATCGGACCGTCCGTCTGTTTGGCCGTGAGGGACAAGAGTCAATGCGAGGTGAGACATCCATATCACAGAATCTGTTGACGCTACATCCGCAAAAATAAACACAATTTAACGACAAAGAAAATTCTAAACAATCCCTGTATAAACTATCTCCAATCCAATCCAAAAGTCGGAAACCACCCATATATTTTCTCCAGATATTATATATTTCTTAATTTATTTAACAAATGATGCCACAGAACATTGTTCCATTGAGACATGCATACATTTTGTGCATTATATATGTGCATTACATATATCTGTGCACAACATAAATTGTTTCACTAATTCCTATACAGACGAACCCCTCACCCCTTTCTCCACTGAGCCCGTAGGACTCTTTTGAATGATTGAAATGACAGACTGTTTATATCAACGCTCGGATCATTTGCTACTACTTCATTATAAGTTTTACCCATTTTCCACATCGGAGATATATTTACATAATTTGTTCTAGATTTTGGTACATGAAACAAACCGGGTTTCGGTCTGCTTCTCATTTGAGGTACATGATATTGTAATGCAGACACTAACCCCATAGAGTCTATTTTGTTATTTGCATTTTTATATAACGTGCTCATCAAATTAAGATTAAACTTTTCTTCAATTTTTTCAATGTTAAACTGCGATACAAGCTCAGAGTACGGATTGAATTTAGGATATACTTTCTCTTCTCTATACTTTATGAACCTCAAGAACTTGGACTGAATCATTTCTATTACCCTCATATGTTTTTTTTTTTGTCCAAGGGCTGCCATATTACCGATGCATATTCTACGATTGAGCGTACTAGGGAGACATACAAAAATTATTAATATTGATGTACTTTCTAGATCTTCCCCACATATTTTTATCAATCCTAATTTCTTATATGCTTGGTTAACGATATGATGCATATGCTCTTTAAAACATAGATTTGCGTCATACGTGACACCAAGATCCGTGAATTTATTGACCTTAGCTATTTGTTTTCCTCTCATCTGACAGTGGAAGTTTCTTTTTATTTCAGCGTTTGTTATAGACATTACCTGACATGTATGAAAGTCTATTATTTTCGCTCCATTGTAGTAATCTATTTACGTCTGCCTGCAAGTCAAGGCTGTCTTCGTCAGAGCAAATACCTAGGTATAAGTCAACGTGATTTCGTAATAATTTTCGGGAGGTCATTACGACCATGTTACATGGTAGATATAGCCGGTCGTACGTTGGCCATTATTCTGTCGTACAGTATTTGTTCAAACACTTTGCAAAAAAAACTGAGAGAATTTACACTGGCCTAAAGCAATCAACGTTCTTTGCATTTGCCTTTTTTTTGGAAGGGATTAACTTTAGTGATTTTCCATTTTGATATTAAGTTGTGATGTTCTAAAATGTTATTGAATATTATACTCAATGATTTTATTAGCAGTTCAACGCACCCCTTGACCACATAGGGAGGAATGATGTCCATCCTCACTGCTTTTTTGGCTTTCAACATTTTAATTGCTTCCTCGATATCATTCAATTCGATATGCGATATATCGAGTTGGGAAAGCACTCCGGTTTCGCACTTATCTGATTCAACTATAGAGTACTGTAAAGAATCTTTGTACACCGATAGAAAGTAGGTAGTAAATGCATTTACAATATCATGTCCATTGTGTAAGATTTCATTGTTGTATTCAAAAGTATCACTACCTGAATCCCTCTTTTTATTTCTAATATAAGTCCATACATTATTTACATCTATCCCTATGTTTTCCTCCGTCTCACGCATGTACGCTTTGTACGCTGCTGTTAGCACTTTCTTTATCTCTTTCCTAAGATTCTTGTATTTCCCTTCATGATACTCTGCGTTGCAATGGCCTTTTCCCCACTTTTTGTCATGATATAATTTTGACATTATTTTCCTAATAATGTCACCATTGAACCACACAGGATATTTAGGTACCTTGATGCGTTTCAGTGGTACGCAGTCATTCAAAATATTATACAAACTATCATAACACGTATTAGTTAGTGTATTCACATCCTCAATATCGCATAGATTTACCCAGTTATAGTCTGTTAATTTTCGATATAAAGACTGGAAGTTCGCTTTTTTGAAGTTTTATTGAAAATTTACATTTTCTGCTTGAGTTGAAGCATGGACCATTAATGTAGCCATATGCGGTATTAGGAGATAAAGTGCTTCATCTCTGAGACATGTTAGATACCCCGTCCGCCATATTGGATTCGCCATATTTGATCTAACCTTTTTTCAAATGAGAATAGGGGTAAGTAACACATCAAACATCTTTGACAGTTTTCGAGTTCAGGAGAACCATGATTAAGTACGTAATTTTATATTATGCAGACACTCAAAAACGAATAAAAATCCCTTAAAAAGGATTTCAAAATGTGATATTTCAGAAAATTTCACGTTATTTCGGTATGACACATGATTCCCTTTCCAATTAAAAAAAATAAGCGGATTTGAAGTTGGAGCGGGTATTCTTGTTGCACTCTTTAGTCCAAGACATAATGGTAATGATATTATTGTTTTAACGTTATGCGTTGTCATGAAATTGGGTGGTTCCATGTTTTTGCCTGTTTATACGTCGGTACTTTTTGACAC
The DNA here is from genome assembly GCF_977018435.1 of Lepisma saccharinum. Classification (NCBI taxonomy): domain Eukaryota; kingdom Metazoa; phylum Arthropoda; class Insecta; order Zygentoma; family Lepismatidae; genus Lepisma; species Lepisma saccharinum. The sequence goes on along the minus strand of NC_139246.1, from coordinate 69,662,946 downwards.
CCCGTAACTTCGAAAGTAATACAGATATCTTAAAACCGGATTTCACCATTCAATTTTTCAGAAAATTTTCATGAATTTGATATGTCATTTGCCTATTCCCATTTGAAAAAAAAGAAGAAAAACTTTCTATCCACTTTCATCAATTGATTCTCATATCGTAGAATAACAAAACAGGAGAAGAAAGTAAGATATGGACACATAGACTCCTACACACTGCACGTGATTGCATTCACGGTTTATAATATCTGTAGAAATTATATGGGTGTTTCTCTTTCGACTTTCGAATCACCCTGAATTTTAAAGTGGTGACGTGACCGAAACGGTTCGAGCTATAAATTGAAATTTGTCAAACCAACCAGACGCGTTATTAAAAATCTCCATTGGGTCTTTCATTTAATTGTTGTAGTCATTCACGAAATAATTGGATAGATAGTAAAAAACCATAAAATAGAAGCGTAGATAGGTAGACCTATCAAATACTAGCATGGAGCGGTATAAAGTATCTGGATGTGAGTATCCGTCTGTTTATGGGAGGCAATGAATCGAAAGTCAACAATGAAAATATTCTTATACTTAAATATCTTGGACTCAATTAAAGCTACGAACGTGTAATTTGATAGATATGTTAAATAGCAACTTCCATGGGCGTAACTTGGGACCTAACTTGGGGGGCGGGGTCAGGATATATTTTTTTTTCATCCCATAACTACTGTATTTGTAAAATTAAAAAGTTATATTAATATAAAATCAATTTTTAATTAAACTTTTAAAACCATTAATTATTTATTGGAAAATTAACAAGCCGAATAGAAATTTTAAACACACCGCAAACTTTTGTTGTTATACTTAATTTAAACTTAGGAGATAAAAGAGCATTCTTCTTTCTGGTTGCAAATATTAGTCCTTGGGGGCTTGTTTTAAGGTGGCCTTCCCCACCTGAAAATACTTGTTTCAAATGGTACATGTTAGAAATTTTAATATTGAAGGAGTTAAGGTCAAACTGTTTCAACAGTGAATAGATGATGATCATGCACATTCGCTGATGCCAGAATTATTTAATATATAGCAAACTGTTCGCATTTAAGTATTCAATTTAATACTTTTGATATTTAAAGTAACATCTGGTTATTCACCTGGGAATTTACAAATACAATTGTTGTCAATATTCTTTAAACTGTAATCAAGGGACCGAGGTTCGATACCTGGTGGAGACCCATAGTTATTCGGATCCCACTTTAAACTGTAGGTCCAGTCCCGATTATTCTATTAGTGCATAAAGTTAGGTTAGAACAACAACTTAACAAGATAATTTATACGTCACACATCATGCATGAAACTTTTCAGATTCGTTGACTTTCTGCTATCCACTGTGTACGTCCCAGCACTTGAGCCGTAGAGAAATATCGACTTGTATAGAAATTTTCACACGCATAAATCTTCCACGGTTTCATGTGATTTCCGGTGGCCGTGAAGAGCAGGACTTCCTCCATGCCGTAAGGACCACACAGTATTTGCAAAGCCCTGAAAACCTGGACAATACCTACTTTATAAATTGGACATTTAACCAATGTAGTTCTCTTTCTAAATTTTGTAGTCTTTTCTGTGAGAGGGCGCGATAGTTCGCTCTTTGTATTTCTGCCATTTTTTAAAGAAGAAGAATCAGAGCTCAACTACAGCGCCTTGAATAACGTAGTGTGGAAAACGACCCAAGAAACTGGTTCCCCAGACGGATGAGAAACACAGATTGCAGTGCGATCAAAGTCGGTGCTAATTTTCTTATGCAAGTAATGCGGCTTTGTTAGTTTTTGGAATATATTATGTAGATTTGTTTGTCTTGAAAGGCGGTACGTGAATTGATGGAAACAGTTATATTTGTGGAGTGATTTGCAGTCACGAAATGGCATTAATTTGGAAAGAAAAGTAAAATAAAATTAATAAATAAATAGCATGCGTAACACAAGAAGAAACATCGCAAAGTGATTCCGGACGTCAGGTGTTGGATTATGTACCAGAGTTTTATTTTTTTTTATGTTATTAGAATATAAATAGTATCCTGAGAGATATTTCATACCGAGGAGACAAACCAGAAGTGTCGCTTGGAAGCGAGCAGTCCGTAATCAATGCAGCCTTTCCAACCGTAGGGACACAAGCTCTGACTGCACCGTTTCCTCAAGGAGATTTTAGACCAAAGCGACACGCGACAAACGATACGAGGATTTCACACCAAAGCGACATGGGTCCTTCGGTCCAAGGCAACTTTCACACCGAAGAGACGCATGTTGCTTGGAAACGAGCCAATCAAGAGCAACATTTCACATCGTAGCGGCATGACGGGAAGCACAGGCCAGCGTTCAGTTGGTGAAATCCTCAAGCGATAAGTGTCGCGTGCCCCTTGTCGCTTTGGTGCACAATCTCCCTAAAGCAAGACACTCATTGCATCGCGCATGCGCGAACAACAAACCACGGCAACATGTTGCAAGCTATTGAAGAAATGGCCCAGTTTGAGCGACGCACAAGCGACAAAGCGACACGTGTGACTTATCGTGTCGCCTAGATCTGTTGTTGTAATGTGCGGTTTTTCGTGTCGCCTATCTGTTGTTCGCCCAATTAGCAGCGAACCCTTGCCAATAGACTGAAGGCACCATGTCGCTTGTCACTTACTTGGGAACTCCCCCTGTAGCGCGTCGCATCGGTCTGAGCATCCTTTCTTTAAGGAGCTTTCCGACCGAAGTAACAAGTAGCACGCGAATACGCCATATGAACGTGTCGTTTTCTGTTTGGACCCTCATGTGCAATGAATGCTATTTTACAGTCTGGAAGTGTGTGTCACTAGTGACAGTGTGAACATCCGCGTCGCTTGTCCCATTGGTTTGAAAGTTTCCTTACACTCATGTCGATGGCACTAAGAAAGTTTTGTGGGGTTTCCCTTGTCGTTTCATGCAATCATCATTTTCATCATCGCCGCGATTAGTTTAAAGCGGAAGAAAAGAGACTGTAAATATCCAAAATACAAATGCTTCAGTGTGTATATCTTTAAAAGAAATGATGATGATGATAATAATAATGAACCTAATTCATACACAAAAATTTAGTTGCCAAGAGTATTCCACGCGTATTTTTTCTCCCGTATTATTAACGAAAGTATGACGATAATAGGACATGGTCGACTGTCTAGAATGTTCGTTAATATCTTCGCGACCACTGTACCAAATATCATAGCAATTATCACATTCATAGAAATGCTTCATGTAAAAGAATCAGACGTTGCAGCGAAAACTCCTTTTACTTCCATCATAAGCAGACGAATACCAAGCACCGGGTTCAACACCAGTGCCTCTAGCGGATCATTTTCGAGTGGAACCAGCCAGAGCGCGCAGAACTGTGCCGTTTTCCACACTACGTTATTCAAGGCGCTGTAGCTCAACCATGTATATACGATGACGTCCAAAGTGTACCTGGAGAGGGGAAGGGGTGATTCTGAATTATTTATCATCATTTTTTTACCCCTGTATCCTCATTAAATAATAATATTTTTCAAGAAAACTGGTCATGTGCTTTGGCCAGAATTTCAGGCCTTTGAAAAATCTGTGCCATGGTGTGCAAAGTATGCAGTACGGTGTGAGGTTGTTTGCATGAATTTAGTTTCATCTAGCACAGTATAGTTAAACTATTTTTTAGCGTGTTAATTTTAGAATTTGTTTGCAGCAGGTTTTGTCACTCATGTTGAGCAGTTAATACCTCTAGTGCATAATGGTTCTATTATTGCAGAAGAAAACTATAAATGAGCCCAGCAACTCATCAATTCCTCCTCTGTAAACGATATATATTCTTCAAATACAAGTGATAGAACTACAATAGTTTTGCGCTATCTATGTTGAAAAATGATGGTACCCAGCCACGCAAGAAATGTGGGCTCTAGAAGGGAATTCCTTCAGTATTTGGAATCATGTGAGACGTGGCATCCCCAAAAGTATCCGTGAGGTCATAAACATACTATAGACCATAATACAATTTCGAAGGTGTTTTTATGCGTAGCATATTTCGATCTTTATATAGCTATAAATCCGATCCGCCACATACCACATATAGCACACAAGTATGAGTGAAGCTTCTAGTTCTAATGAAGCTTCAGGCCTCCCCGATGGCGCAGTGGTAGCGTCGTCGCCTTGTAATCAAGGGGTCCTGGGCTCGATACCCGGTGGAGGTACAAAGTGGTTCGGATGCCACTTTAAACTTTAGGTCCAGTCCCGATTAGCCTTACTGTGCATAAAGTGACTTAAAACACCAAATCAATCGATCAATCAATCAAAAATGTAATGAAGCTTCAGTTTCCTTTCTTGACGAGTTGCGTCCGAGTAAAATTCATTTATAATTTTGGACCTATTAATATCATTCGTTTGTTAAATATACAAAACAGCAATAAGGCGAAGTATTTAATACCAGTAGCTTTGAGTATACAGTGTATTGGTCCTGAACCTTCGAGGGCAAGAAAGAATGCTCACAGCATCCTGAACTCACGGAGGTTGTCAATAATGTTTTGAACAGTTCATTTCAAATTTGGAAAATGTTCTCGTAAATGTTGTTCCTCACACACAAGAAAGTTCTGGGTTGAAACTCATGATCAGTGTTCTTATATTCACACATTCCTGACAGCACATTGAGTTCTGAACTATTTTCTGTCTGTGACATTTTATGTGTGGAATATACCTCTCTTTCACTCAACACCTGATTTGGGGGGGGGGGCGGTTGCCCGCGGTTGCCCGTCCCTCCGCTAAGTTATGCCTATGGCAACTTCTCTCGGCAAAATATTCTCAAATGGTTTGTCTGTTTGTAAGTGAGGGTAAACAATTTGACAACATATACCTGTCGATTGCTCAGAAATAATTGCAAATTGGATTGAAAGTAGTCTTAAGTGTAGTATTATGGAATAATTGACATGTCGATAAAATTGTTTGTCTGTGAATGTGAGTTCAACTATGGATATACTTCTTTCTGATTAGTACACATAGCATAGAGCATTCGCAGTTACACTGTAAACACCGCTCTAACTTCTTTTTACATATCTACGACGTGACATAAGCATGAATCATGAACTCATGAAATAAGTGGAGGGATTTTCGCACATGCATGCTTTACTTAGAATTTCAACCTGAGGTCCATAACGCTATGCTTGATCATTTTTACGTACACTGCTGTTATCCTCTAATCAACCAGCCCGAATAATGAAGCAAATTTGCATGTGAAAATTTAAAACTGTGGGTTAACTTTATTCATGTATTATAATTATGGACGGAAAATACATAAAATGTGATCTTTATAGTTCGCTTTTATTCATCGTACCTTCATCAACTATTTGTTTCGTTAACGGAAATGTCGAAGTTGCCAAATTCCGAACATAACTGTGGTACAACTTGCTGCACATGGAAGAAAAATAATATTTAAAGTTCTATGTAAAATGAAATACACTAACCGTCGGAGTGGTCAGCGCCAGGGGCTTGAGTATTCTTTCTGAGTATAACTTATCAATTTCATCTAATCATCACTCATCCTCATATTCGCGACTTTCCAAAAGTGGCAGAAATTCGAAGTAAAATAAACCAAATCAATCAATCAATCAATCAATGAAATATACTAACTTGAAGTTTAAAAAATATATTTATATGTAACTCGTACATAATCAATTTACAATCCATTGATGGAAATATATTTGCTAATTTGCGGTGATTAGAAGACAATCAAAAGTTCTACTAATTCTTGACTTTGGTCGTTGAGATGTTCTTAAAACGTGCTTATTAAAACTTTCGAAAGCAGATATTTTGATGCATTAAGGAAGATTCAGGCAAAAGCAGATTTCAGAAGAATAAGTAAACAAGAAACAAGTGTCGTTTGAAACGAACATTAAGAAGCAAGTGTGACCTTCCACACCCGGGGCGACGCAATAAGCAGCTCAGTTGCCTGTAGATTGGGTGACTCTCGGAAAGGTTCGTTTTTTTCTATAGTCTAGTTGCACCGTTCACGTGCAGTGAATGCTGTTTTGAAGATTGCAAAGAAGATCCAGGTGTTGTATCCCTTGCATTTTGTTGCTTTGGTACGAAACCCTCTGTTGGTTCAAGCAACTTGGTTGTCTCCTGTACGTACTTGTTATTTGTATATTTTGTATGAAATCTTCGTAACATAAATGTCATAGCCAAGAAAAACCTCGGAGCACTTGTAACGGTCGGATTGAGCTTTACAGGTTTTGGAAATATGTTAATTAATTGCTGGCCAGCTACAAGGTGTAGGGTAAAGTAATATGTTTTCCATGTGCGTACTTACGATGTTATTACTGGATGTAGGTGTACGTGCTCATTGGATTGTGCTTTGCTGGATATTAGATTTTTTATCACCCCAATGGGGGAGATGTCTTTCCAAAGACCGTTACAGTGGAATTTTCCAACGCTACGTGGTCCACGTCCACGGACGTTTACCCATACTATAAAAAAGCCAATTGGGCTTTTATAGAAAACAGTGTTTCCCCATCTTTCGACGACGAGGAATGTCTCCTCGAGTTTAGTCCACTTTTGGTGGCTAGACTATTATAAGAATGTAGCATTTGGTGTAAGCCAACCCCTGTTTGCTGTCCAAAGTCCCCTTTAGAAAAGTTTTGAATATTTGGATATTTCCGTATTGAATAATTGAAACCCAAAAGAAAGAGTAAAGGCGTAAGGAAACGCATTTGTAATGAACGGAATATCATTTCAGCTGAGGGTAGGCCAGCAGAGATAGTTTTGCATATATATATATATATATATATAACAACTTATAAATAAACAATAGTTTTGCACACACACATACATATATATATATATATAAGAACTTATAAATAAACAATATAATCCTACTAGAAATGTTGTTGCTGTTGTTGTTGATTTGGTGTTTTAAGACCACTTTATGCACATTAAGGCTAATCGGGACTGGACCTACAGTTTAAAGTTGGATCCGAACCACTATGCACCTCCACCGGGTATCGAACCCGGGACCCCTTGATTGCAAGGCGACGACGCTTCCACTGCGCCATCGAGGAGGCACTACTAGAAATGTTATGATTTGCTGAATTAACTCTAAGAACTACAGTACTGTCCAGTTTAAACCAGTTGTTTATTCACTTGATGTACATGCGTAACGAACCAGGGACTAAAAATATAAGAGGTTAGAGTAAGTTTAACTTGTTGAAACAAGTTCGCCACTTCTACCCAGTAGAGCACATAATGGTTTGGATTCCACTTTAAATTGTAGGTCCAGTCCCGATTAACCTTAGTGGACTTAAAACACCAAATTAATCAATCAATCAAATTCGTCACTTCGCCGAAAGAAAAACTAAACATCTCTCAACTTACAGCATTTTGTAATCGCGCAAAATAGCGAAAATCCATTTTCCTCCCGCCTTATCGAAGGCCTTGACCCAATTTTACTCAAATGAATTATCACTCTAGTCCTCAAAGGTATACAGCGACTGTAAAAAAAATCTGCCTAAAAGCTCTATATTTACAGTAATTACCATCTTAGCAGAGTTGTAAGTTTTCTATTTTGTTCCCGCTTCCCTCCCCCTCCCCCCCCCCCCCCCTATGCACTCAAAAGTAAATTTCTTACTGGCAAATTGTACATCTATTGTTTGTTGAGTTTCGATGATTAAGCTCTGAATATTTAGTTTCTACAGAGCGTTGCAAATGTCAAAAATGGGTAAGTAGTGAATATGCATAAATATATTTACATACATACATACATACATATGTACATATAGGTAGGTATATGCATGGATGTAAGGTTCAAGTGACGGTTACATCCAATGGCTGGAAGTCCTCTGTTATGCTAAATGAAATGTGGTATGTATCATCAGGAAAGCAGGTCAATATTTCTGCCTAACCTCTCTTTTTGTTGTTCGTGTTGTTTTTTTCTCACTATCATTTCAAGTTTATTTCTTAAAAAATAAAATATTGCGGGTTCAACCTTACTTTACCCAACTTTTCACACCACTAGGTTTCGTGCGAATTCTTCTCTTGTCTTTACAGTTACACATTATTTCACAAGCATTTGTTTATGAGAGTTGTGAATTCGCGACAGGGCAAAAGTCGCTAGCAATGCTATGAAGAAAGCACAAACTCCCTTGCTCCTCCAATGTTTGTTTTGATCTGGTGGGCCTACACAACACTAGGCCCCATCTCATAAACAAGGGTGTTCTAGGAATAACCAAAGAGACCCGGGAATTATGAAACATACATTGTCTTCCAAAATGAATGTAAAATTAAGTACATATCTGTAAGTAACTCTCAAAGTATCTTGATACAAAGTTTCGTTTATTATACAGACACAGAAGTTATTATTATTATTGTTATTATTATTTGAGGCTCACCCTGACTCAAAAAAAAATAGTACCTTGGGGTAATCCTCGGGAGTAAGGGCGGCTGGAGTGTGGTGCTGAACACATCACCTCCAAAATGGCCGAGATCAAGAATATGTGCTCCCACGTCCCCTACATTTGCCTCATGCACGGTGCTATATGCGCGGGAAACTTTACATTTTACCTACTATTATTATTATTATTATTATTATTATTATTATTAAATATGTGAGATATCTATATGCTCTTTGTGGTATTAGTTGTTTCTTCGTTATTTTACATCGCTTTTTGTTGGTTCGATGCAGGGACGGCGACAAGGGTGGGCACGGGTGGGCAAGCGCCCACCCAAAAATTCCTGTGCCCACCCGATTGCCCACCCAATCAAATTCAATATGTACATATACTTGGTGATATATGAATGATTCAATAAATAAGTGTATTCTGGTGTACATAATATGTATTTTTAACTTCTGAATAGTATCTATGCTAGAAATATTCACATATTATCAACCCATAAAAAGCCAATTTTGTCATTAGAAAGTGAAAGTAATTACTAGAGCTATTGAAACAAAAACTGTGATCAAAAATGAACACTTCCATAATTAAAAGCAGCTAGTAGGCTTAGGAGGCTCAAAATTATTCAGGGTATGATCAAGATTAGATCAGAATTTAGGGTGAACTTGAGGACAGCAGCTCCGGGCCTTCACTGGGAAAGACTGCTTTGAAAAGTACCACATACTGAAAAAAAAAAAAAAGTTAGGTACTTCGGATGTGGGAAAAATGTAATAACAAACCACACCATGTAACTTAGCGAGAAGTTATAACTGAAACTGTGTAGAAGAGATTGGAGCAGTGGCGCAACCACAGGGGGCAGGGGGAATTGCCCCCCCAACCTTGGACTGAAATAAGTTCTAGGGGGTAAAGGGGGGGGGAAACATTGACGTCTAAGTGTACCTGCAGGGGGCAATTACCGCCCGCAACTTCAAATGTTATGCAAATAAAAAATACTTTTCGTAAAATTTTCTTGATAGCTTTGCTCGCAATGCCTGCTTTTCTTAGTCTTATCAAGTTCAGAACCGTAGCTAGGGGGTGGATGGAGTCGGTCCTGGGCGCCGAACGATCTAAATAAAAATAAGTTGTAAGATTGATTTTTTGTTTTAAGTCCACTTTACGCACTGAAAGGCTAATCGGGACTGGACCTACAGTTTAAAGTGGGATCCGAACCACTGTACCATGGTCCATGTGCCTCCACCGGGTATCGAGCCCGGGACCCCTTCATTACAAGACGACGATCTTACCACTACACCATCGGCGAGGCACAAAAGATGTAAAAGAGTGAATCCATTGGCGCCTCGTGAAATTATTTCCACCCTATTAAATCAATATTCATTATAGCCTGCAAAAAAATTGTATCCAAAAATGTTCTTGCTCGCTTCGCTCGCATTTTGTCATTCTTCTCTGTAATGAATTCTAGATTTCCATCTTGCATATATGTGAAACATATATCGGGCATGAAAGTTATACATGTTTGTAGTGCTGTCTCCTAGAGGAAGAAGAAATAAGCTACTGTTGCTAGACATGAGTCTGTGCAAACAGAACCTGGAATGGTGAACGTAGTTTCGTTATAATGTAAAGTATTACTTTGTTTGTGAGTTTGTGTAATAAATGCAGTTAATCTTGTTAACATATGTGTTTCCATCGCACAACATTATGGCGCAGTCGGTATAAAAGAACTTGACTCTTCATGGATTGCAGGATTTGCAAGAACCTTACATTTCCGTAAGTTTTTTTTTTCATCTCGGACTGACTGTCCTCATTCGTACAACAAGCTGTTGTAGCAATCATAAACGTGTTGCTTTGACGCAATTTGACATAACACGCTAAGGATTACCGTCTACATTGTTTAATTCTTACAAAAATAGTGTGATGTAAATATATATATCAAGATTTCTTCTAACGTGGAAACAAGTTATATTCATGAAACGTACAAGGGCTTTGTCACGTTCATAGATAGATTGTGGTCCGATGCATATCAAGTATAATTATAAGTGAAAACTCACTTTTCATAGTTGTTAGGTTAAACGTTTGGATATACAGTCATAAATATGTACACAAACATGATATTTAACGCTTTCGACGAAGATTCAGAGGACATTGAAGATTATCTCTTACGTTTCGAACAGTTGTGTATCATTCAAAAGTTCAGTGATGATCAGAGAGTTCCTATACTCATCGCCTTTATAGGTGCAAGGGCATTTAAAGTCTTGAAAAATGTAGTCGCACCAGACCTTGTACAGAATGTGTCGTATTCTCGTCTAAAGGATAGTCTTTTGTCACACTACAAACCTGTAACTAATAAGTTTGTTGAACGATATAAGTTTCGACGTTGTGTGCAAGAGGAAGGTGAAACTGTTTCTGCATATTTCATAAGGCTGAAACAACAAGCCATAAAATGTAACTACGGCAATTATCTGGACGAAGCTTTAGTTGAACAAATAGTATTGGGCATACGATCTGAAGTTACTAGAAGAAAGTTACTTTCAGTACAGTCATTAACCTTTCAGCAATGTCAGGAACTGACATTACAAAATGAAATGTTAGAGAAAGAAACCCGATTGTTAATACGATCAGAAAGTGTAAAGCAAGAGTCAGCAGTTTCACGCACCTCAGCCCAATTTCCAAAAATAACAGTGCAAGGGGACAAACATACAAAACAACATACTTATAGTTCGTCTAATCCAACGATTCACGGAATGAAATATACTGATTACAGCTGTCCTAACTGTACGTACAAACATGTTTCTAAAGACAACTGTCCAGCCAAGGATTCTGTTTGTTCATTCTGTAGGAAACGTGGTCACTGGCAAAAGCGGTGTAGGAAGAGGGAGAAGTTTAAACGGAAACCTAATAGTAATAACGTAGGGCAAACTACTGAACACACAAATTTACAGATGCCAATATCTCAAAGTTCACCTGGCGAGCAAACAACATGGTTACCTAGTGTCGTCTCATACAGTTGTGACTCGCACATCATCGGGTCACCTACGTCCAATTACCCTTTATCAAAGAATCCAATGCTAAAGGATTTACTTATTAACGGCAAGTTTGTTCAATGTGAGCTCGATACAGGGTCTGCCGTAACTCTGTTCCAAGCAGATTCATTCAGGAATTGGTTTCCAATGACTGATATTAACCATGACTGATATTAACCATTCCTCCATAAAAATATATGGCGTAGGGAAACATGCTCTTTCAGTGCAAGGACAGGCTGAACTGGAACTTGCACACTCAGGATCGACTTACTCACTTCCTGTTATTTTGTGCAAGGAACATCTAAATTATCCACTCATAGGTCGTACCTGGTTAGATATCGTTACTTCGGATTGGAGAACGCTACTGTTACGCTCAGAGCCGGCAAGTTCTATGGTAGGGATATCTACAGAGATTGAGCAACTTCAACACTCGCAGTCGAATTCAGATCCAGTAATTTCTTCTAACACTGGTGTAGTCGTAATGAAGCCGATGTCCAACACCATACACGTACCGTTAAGTGAAGATGCTACACCTACATCGGATAGCGGGAGGTCTTTTAACAAGGACGGATTAGTTGAAGAGAAAACTTGTCAATCCTCAAGTCCGAAAGTCAAGAAAGGTTCAGGTAATAGGCGGCCGGAAGCTAGATCCGTAGGACAAAGACTCCACGTCGACCATTTCTTCTTGGCTGGGAGGAAGTTCCTGTTGCTTGTGGATGCTTACAGTCACTGGATAGATGTCTGGCCAGTATCTTCCTTAGATACACCGGAGACCATACGCTGGATTCCTCAGTCATGCTCGACTCTCGGAATTCCACAAACAATAGTTTCGGATAATGGTCCGGCATTTATCAGTCTAAAGTTCCGTTCCTTTTGCCAACAGTTCGGGATTGAACACATCACAATACCGCCGTACCACAGTCCTAGCAACGGGCTTGCAGAGAGATACGTACGCACGGTGAAGGCTGGCATGTTGAAGGTGTTGCATGAACATCCACATCTGACTTCTTTACAGTTCGATGCAAAGTTAGCAGAGTACCTGCTGTTTTTGAGGAATTCCCGGTTGGGAGAGGAACGTAGTCTTCCTGCAGCCTCAGTCCTCACCTTCATTCCAAGAACATGGTGGAACTGTATACATGGTGATCATAACCGAGATGCCGAGAGGACAGAAGCTCCTCCTTTCTTGAAACCTAGAATCAACCACAACAAACCATACAGGACATTTTCACCTACTGAAACTGTATGGATTCAATCACCGAAGCACTTGTCACCTAACTTCAAGGAGGGAGATATTGTAGAAAGGTTGGGTGGAACTCACCTATACAAAGTGCGCTTTGCCGATGGAACTCAAAGAGTGGTACATTCACGTTGGATTCGTCACAGGACACACAGTCAACAGAACCATCCAGAAACCTGTGATGATGATAGTCCACCCGGACCAGAAGGCGCGCCGGAGAATCGAAATTCAGATTCCAAAATTACCCCACCTCAACCCCACGTTGATGACCATCAACCCAAAGACGCTGACGCTGCTCCACGACCAATATCCACTCCTCATGTGCCTAGAAGATCGACCAGGATTAAGGTACCCCCTGACAGATACGGGTACCCTTGTTAATTATTTTTTTGTAACTCTGGGAGGAATGTAGTGCTGTCTCCTAGAGGAAGAAGAAACAAGCTACTGTTGCTAGACATGAGTCTGTGCAAACAGAACCTGGAATGGTGAACGTAGTTTCGTTATAATGTAAAGTATTACTTTGTTTGTGAGTTTGTGTAATAAATGCAGTTAATCTTGTTAACATATGTGTTTCCATCGCACAACAATGTTAATGTAAAAAACAATTATATTTGGAATTAATTTATCAAGCATTTTCTGTCTTTCAAAAATATTTTGCGTGCTTGTTTTACATTATTAATGTGAAATTGAAAGTGTTTAAAAAATTACTCAAATTGTTTGTTCGAACACAAATGCTTTAGCACCAACTTCTACCCCCTTTTTGCATAGTTTACGAGGGTAATAACGTCTTTGATACTACCGCTGCTACTACTATTACTACTACTAATAGTAATGTTGGTCCCGGGTGCGAATCCCGGCTTAGGCATGGATGTTTGTGAGTGTCCATTCATCAATTTCATCATATCATCACTCATCCCCATCTTCGCAACTTAACCAAAAGTGGCACAAGAAGCGAAGTAAAATAAAGCAAATCAATAATAATAATGTTATAATAATATTATCATTATTAATTTTTTTATTATAATTATTACTACTACTACGACTATTATTATTATTATTATTATTAGTGGTACGTTTGTCCTGTACTTCCCCCGCAGGCAAAAATTCGTGATTGTGCCTCTGGATTGGAATGAGGTTTTCGTGCTGCTCGGGGCCTCCACATACATATATAAATCGCGGCCTGAGTATGGTTAAAATAATCTCCAAATAAACAAATAAAACATCATCTTAGCGTTACTTCCTCTGGCAAAACCAAACATTAATTCGACTTTTTAATTTTTATTGGAATAATTTAATCAAGAAAACTTAGATGGGAAGACCATGCGACACGAATGGCAGAGGAAAGAATAGTTTACAGGATTCTCGTTGTGAAACCTGATCGTGAGAGACCTTTAGGAAGGCCAAGACGAAGATGGAGGGATGATTTTGAGATGGACCTAAAGGAAATATGTAAGAATGGAAAAGATTGAATTGATCTTGCCCAGGATAGGGACAATAGAAATCTTGTGTTGATGCAGCCATAAACCTTTGGGTTTAAGTATGCTAGATAGTATAGTATAATTTTGATTAACTCTGCCTTGAAATTCCAGAAGTGTCCCTTTTTTATTTCATTACAATTTTTATATAGCTACCTTTCATCTTCAAATATCAATATGGTATGTGGAATATCAGCTTTATATTCGTTCTAATAATAAGAAGGAATCACAATAATCACTACAATACAGAACTGAATAAATTTTAAGTATGGAAAAACTACAGAATTATTCATTTCTTAATGAGTGACTTATCCTATTTAGAAATCCTCGTTCCACACATAAATTTTGTCACCTGAATCAGTCGAAAATGTCAACAGAATCTGTAGATGCAGCTGAAGTAAAGAAGGAAAGGTTTTGTCAGAAGTATCCAGAAGACGATTTTGTTAGTTTGATTTTAAGCCCACTTTTAGGCGCATATAGGCTAATCGGGACTAAACATACAGTTTAACGAGTAGTCCGAACCAGTGTGCATTATGCCTCCACCAGAGGAGGGGGTAGTCGAACACATGACCTCTTCATTATTTCATTATAATGCGGCAGCGTTATGCCATTGGGGAAAAATTATACAGAAAGATCTTGCACCAAACGTATCATTTTATTACCACAGAAGATGCGTCTACTTTTAGAGGGTGATTGACTGAGACAAATATTTGAGACTTTCGAAAAACAACATCATTGTTCATGGACTTATCTGCCTTGATCCACTAATGAAACGCTGTGCGATTGAAACTACCACCTCAACTTTCTAAGAGGTATGAACTAATGAATCTCCATTTTTGCAAGAGTAAGTTGGGGTTGATTTGTTTTATTTTAAGTCATTTTTCTGCTAATTTTTATAATGACGACGATAAGGTTCAATGGTAATTAAATGAAATTAACGAAGGGGCGAAAACATGCACATGCTGACACTCAAAATACAAACCCTCACAAATTATTACTTTGACAGTGGTTCCATGACAGTGGTTCCAGGTGCTAGGGACTCGTTGCCTTGTAAGAATAAAGTTTCCAGGGTATGCTGCACAGGATAAAGGTTGACATTCTAATGTGTTCGAAATGGTTACACCATACAACCCAAGTCATCTAGTTGTATGAAAATAGATGAATTATTACTGGTACGGAAATCAACTTTGATGAATTCCTTGTGTCCTAAATCATTTTGTTACCTCATAAAATATATTCATGTAACCATACGTGTATTGCTTCTCCCGCATTAGTAACATGAAAGTTAAGAAAACGAATAGCAACTTAGCTAATAATCTCTTCAATTCTGAACAGATTTTTCAATCTTACTTGTTTATTACTTATGAGTGATATTTTGTCAAAATAGCCTTTCATTAGCCTAGGAATACTTCATGGACAATGAACAAACAATTGGTTATCCGTGTGAGTTTTAAATCATTCCTAATAAGACTTTCATTATAATCCAAACATTCAGTGGCGGCGATTAGGAGGAGCGGGAAGTGGGGGATGCAGTTCCCCCGCCACATTTTGCCACATTTTGCCCCCGCACTATGACCTCATTATGCTAAGCCTTTTTCTACCAAGCAAAAGTATATTGTCCTTGCCCCTCAAACGTTGGCACCCATTCGCCGCTACTACAAACATTCATATAGATTTCTCAGTTGTAAAAACCTTATAAGCTAAAATTGTGACCCCCTAAAGAGTAAGAAAACTCTTTCAGGCAAAAACTCATACCATGAAAATACTATGCTCAGGAACATGCATTTAAATTACGAGAAACTTCACGATTATCTACCATCGCACTTTCTATCACTGTTGCCGAATACATAAAATCAAGTATGTGTCTTGTATTTGCAACACAAGCTTAAATACACCTAATTCACATTTATTTTACTCTATTAACATGCATGAATGAATGTGACTAGAATGTATGGCTGCAGAAGGGTAAACACTTCCTTGAAATAATTGTGTCCATCAGAGACAAAGCGAAAGGAAATGGAACAAGATGCGACAATAGATTAGAAAAGACAAAGGGGAAAACCAGAAAAGGAAAGGGAAAAGAAGTAAGAGAAAAATCGGGAGTATAAGAGAGAGGTGGATACATACGTCTTACATACACATATATACTATATATGGTCTTACATTAATACTGCCCACCCTAATTTATCAATATGGAGCTTCTGCCCACCCGGTCGAAAATTTCTGGCGCCGCCCCTGGTTCGATGTGGCTTACAGACTGGGTATTGTTTGTCTCTTTCAGTACGAAATAAACATAACTTGATACGGAAAGCATTGTGTCCCACACGTCGTCTTCGTGACCGCGTACGTGACTTCATATGTTTAGAAAACAAATTCAGGTTGTTTCCACTTGACGTTAGAAGACTATAATTGTGTTTTGGTTCCATAAAGAATGCAGCGTGCTGATTGGACTGTATATTCTTTCAATAGGTCGCCGCAGCACGGGATGAAAGGGAATGCTTCCACAACTAGCGTTCAGCTTCAAGCCCTGCATTTTCCCTCAGTAATAAACAGATAAGGAAAGAAAACGGGGAAATTCCTGAAGACGCCCAACCTCCACCTGCATAAGTTCAGGGGTAGGTGCTTAGTGCCCTGGTGCCTTTAAAATAAACAAGGGCGTCAGATCAGCGGAATTTCGGTTCCCCCGTTTTTTCTTCCACCTTCTTTATTGATGGTTTCAATTATATGTATGTACGAGGCACTAAAGCTAAATCTAGATAACGTCTCATGGATATAGTGGACCAAGATTGTTCCGGCGTTCTTGGTTGTAAGATCTTACTTGCTAGTAATAAAAACCGCGGTAGCTCAGCTAGCGTCTACCATGCGAGAGACCCGGGATTTTTTCCACCTGTTCAAGCGGCTCTAGCGCCCGCCCAACGTCGTATAAAGTGGGTACGTGGAGGATACTCTGGGAGATAAAGGCGGCCCCACCTTCGGCCGTGATCAAGAAAGTGTGGGGCCCTAACTCCACACCCCGTATACGCCTTCATAGCTTGGTGCAAAGCACAGGGGAACACTTTACTTTTTATGTCAGTAATGAAACGAAGGTTGGGGAGCGGGGAGAATGTGTTAAGACAGAGGGGAGAAAGAGTGGTATTTTAGGAAGATTATTAATTAAATGAGCTAAGCAGTGTGCGAATTAAGCGAAGGGGGTGCTGGTGATTTCCCCGCCACAATAAATTTTATCCCCTGCAAAAGAAAATTATTTTTATCCCTGCCAGAAGTGTTTTTATCCCTTTAAAGAAAAATGGAATTGAAAGGATATATTATTCCATGTCTTAACTATGTAACAGACAGCATTGAAAAATCATTTGTTATTTATGGTTCAGTCATAAGATTTCCCTGCCCCAAAGTATGCAGCTTTGTGGATTAAGGAAGGACACCATTCCGAAACTGACAACCTCACCGTGCCGAGACAACAGAAACTCAAATTTTCGTGGCATAGTGCTGATATTTTACACTTATTAAATTGTTCACAAGAAACTTGTAGGTATGTAAGATTGGCATTAAGTATGAACTTGGCAATATACAGTTGGTAACTTTTTCGGTGTTAGTAGTTCGATAACTATTTTCGTGTATGAGTTTTTGTTTACTTAGAATCAGGGGGGCCGCCAGGAGGTGAGGAAGGGTGCTTCATCACCCCTTCATTTTCTTCCTCACGCCGTCCAGCATCCCTTGTTCAACTTGTTAAACCATGTCATATTTAGCGTAGAAAGGTTTTGAAGTGAGATCGGTATTACTGCATACAACAGGCAAGTTATCGATCTTAATCTGACATCAGGCACGTATCCAAGGGGGCTCGAGCCCACCACCGAAAATTTTCTGTTTACACTAGATAAAATGAGGCTTTTAGTTTCTTGAATAATGTGATCATAATTTGAGAGTTATGATTATCGAGACAAGACAGAGAATGCTCTATAACCCTCTTATTGTTAATAGCACGTATCCAAGGTGAGGATCGGAAATTTTTCAATTTACTTTAGAAAAAAAAATAGGTTTGGTTTGAGTTGGTGTTTTAAGCCCACTTTATGCACAGTATGGCTAATCGGGACTGGACCTACAGTTTAAAGTGGGATCCGAACCACTTGTGCCTCCACCGGGTGTCGAACCCGGGACCCCTTGATTACAAGGCAAAGACGCTACCACTGCGCCATGGGGGAGGCCCAAAAAAAATAGGTTTTTGTCTTCTTGAATAATAGGACGATGACTTAAAGAGAGAAATAATTATCAAGGCAAGACGAAGAATGATTTATAACCCTGTTGTTCATAATATTGCACTTAAACTTTTCTTGCGCTTTCGGTGTTGTCGCAGCGAACTTGAGCACTATGGAAAAACTTGTCAGCATTTGAAAGCTGCACAACAAAGGTAGCGCCACAAGTAGGACGATTCGTTGTAATTTTTAATCTCTGGAAAGCGCGAGAGGGAACGTTCTTGAATAAGAGAAGGAGTCGAACTACTACTGGCTATATTAACGAATCGTTTTCCTGCTGAACGTTCTAGAATATGAGAATATTCAATTTCCCGGTTGATCTGTACCATAGAATCGGTTAATGAGACTTCAGAGGTAAGTGTGACAACTCATACAGTCGATTAGTGATCAGTCAGTGTCCATTGGTGGCTTTATAAGATATAGTGATTTGAAAATGAAAAGTAACGAAGTCTACATCTACAGTAGTTCCAGTTCGGGTCCAAAGATGAAGACAATGACGACAGCGGAACTTCCGGAGCCTCAGTGTAGTGCTATTTCGGGTCGAGGGCTGAAGAGATCGAAGGTCTCTTTCTCTAAAGTTAATATTTCAGCAATACCGGGTATTGGAGCAGTTTATTAAGAAACAAATAAATTGCACAAATCAACTGAAAGTTCTGATTGATGATTTAGTTGTGCCCGGACCAAATTCAGTGTATGCGGTTTGTAACCTTATATAATAGAAAAATGCATATGCATGTGTGAACCTACAGCAAATACTGATATTTCAGATATTAGCTTTTTTATACTTGTTACCCAGCAAGCCTTGATGAGTTACTAAGAGTCTAATGTTCCCGACAAATGGAGTAGCGGACTAACTTTGTGACGACTGGTGTCCAACTGGAGGATGTTGCAACATCGCGCTACGACGCCAGGGGTTCCGGTTTCGAATCCTGGCCTGGGCATGGATGTTTTGGAGTGTCCATTCATCAATTTCATCATATCGTCACTTATCCCCATATTCGCAAATTAGCCAAAAGTGGCACAAAAACGAAGTAAAATAAAGCAATTCAATCAATCTTCTAAAGTCTTGAAGATCCAAGTCACAAGAATGGAAAATTAGGGCTTTGTTAAGGTTAGGTGCGAAGGCAGGCGACAACACCCTAAAGGATCATATATAAACCTGCGGGAAGAACGATCTTACTTAAGTCTCCAATACGAAATGATAAAACTTCTGGTGAGTTTAT
Organism: Lepisma saccharinum; assembly: GCF_977018435.1. Lineage (NCBI taxonomy): Eukaryota > Metazoa > Arthropoda > Insecta > Zygentoma > Lepismatidae > Lepisma > Lepisma saccharinum. The sequence continues at coordinate 69,643,352 of NC_139246.1, read as the reverse complement.
TATAAATAATGTGTCCGAGATAAAGAGTGGTATCCCCAGAATTTTCGGAAGGGAGAGGGGTTATGAATACTATTTTTGGTGGTCAGTCCTCATTTTGCCATATTTGTCTGTCTTTGACGTTCTTTTTTTTTTAAGGAATACTTTGTCAAATGGGGTTATGACTCCACCAACTCTCCCTTGGGCACGTCACTGTAGACAAGCATTTGATCACATTGGGAGACGAAACATTAGATGTGTTGGGAACTGTGCATTAATTGTTTCTCGATCCGGCTATATTCGAGAAAACTTCCTTTGTTTCGTGCCGATATATGACAAGACTGAGGAAGCTATGATAGGCATCTTTAAACAGCCGCCCCTCGTGGAGGAGTGCTTATCACATAGCGCTACGAGGCCAGGGGTACCGGGTTCAAATCCCGGCCTGGACATGGATGTTTTTGAGTGTCCATTCATCAATTTCATAATATCATCACTCATCCCAATCTCCGCAAATTATCCAAAAGTGGCACAAAAGGCGAAGTAAAATAAAGCAGATCAATGAATCAATCCCAATTTTGAACACTTGCGAGTGCCTGAATATGGACAATTTGGTGGGTTTCCGCTTTCATAAGAGCTGCAAAGATGGGAGGACAAGACACATTAGTGGTGTTCTGGTTCGAATCAGATAGAAATGTTCGAGAACTGCCTGCGTTCAGTTCGCAGCCCACAGTTAGAATCTCGCGTTGTCGAGTGGATTGACCATCTCGTGCATTTGTAACAGCTTCGTAAAAACACTCACAGATACCACAGATGTTTTGATGCCTGATGAGAAGAAATGGGCAAACACGCATACTCAGATGGTTCCGGCACACGATATTAATGCTTGGAAACAGAGGAGTCGTGTGGTAAAAAATGTTCCGATTTCACGTTCTAATTAAAATGGCAGCCTTAAACAGTGGCGACGATTTAAGGGATAGTTGCTCCCCATTTTTTTGCCTCCTCACTATGGCCTCTTAATGGTAAGCCTTGTCTACCAAGAGAAAGTAAATTTTCATTGCACCGCCCCACCCCCAGGTTTTGGAACCCAGTCGCCACCACTGGCCTTAAACATGCAATTCTGAGGTTCTATCTATACTTCTTAAAAATATGTTGTTAGTGTAAGACTGTTTGCTTGTATATATTCAATTGTTTTATGGGGTATTGTTGCTTTCCATTGTTATGCGGCAATAAAGAGGGCCCAAAATACATGTTTCCACTGTATTTTTACTTAGTTCGGCCCTTAATATCTTGGTTAAACAACACTACCATTTTTTTTTTTACTCGGCATGAAAGCTCACTATTAGCACTCACTGAAATAGCACATTACTTGGATATTGACGCTGTTAGTATATATAACCCTTTAAATATTAAATTATTGCGAAATCCGCAACTTTAGAATTAGACTTTTCTCAAAGCAGCAAAAGGGAAGAGTAAAACTTGGTATACCTTATTGTAGCTGAATATACAGGGTAAGTCAAAATGATGTTCCCGATTTCGTTCATTTCTTATACGAAAGGTAATGAGCTTTTCTTGCATATGTAATTTTTTTATGGAATAAAATCTCAAAAAGTTTTCTTCTTCTTTCTATTGAAGACTCGTAGTTGCGCTGTCGCCCACCAGAAGGTAGTTTAGTAGCAGTGAGGAAAATGGCTACCGCTGGACAGCAGGAAGCGTTCTGTATTTTCGTTCAGCGGCATTTCCGAACAAGATTTGTGGTTGAACCGCATTCTGGCAAGTCAATTAGAAAATGCTACAACATTGGTGGAATTGCGTGTGCGCATCACTGCAGCCTTACCCGACATGGACCCTGACATGCTAGGAAAAGTTGAGGCAGGAACTTGATTATAGACTAGATGTGTGTCGTGTAACACGTGGATCACACAGAGGGGAAACGCCAGGAAAAACATTTTGAGTTTTTCAATCTGTGGAGTTTAAAAATAAAACTCTACCGAACTCTACATACAGTGACGAACCAAGGACTTTCGTTAGCCATCTTTTTGCCACCATTTCCTGCTTTAGACATTCTTTTTACTGGGCCAAAGAGGGACTATGATTCCCTCCACCAGGAATGTCCATCCCCCTCAAGGTCCTGAACGTAGTCTCCCAAATAAAGAATTTCAAGGCACCAAGCATAAGGATAATAGTCCAAAATTCATAACTAAATTCGATCATCATAACCCTCCAATATTATTTTGATAAATATAGTAACTGATTTTAATTTGGATGCAATAGCCTGTCAAGGGGTCGATAGTTATATCTTAAAATGTATATTTTCGACACGCAGAAAGCTAGTACATTGATTTCTTAAATAATATGAAATGTCAGAAAATAAATTATTTGTATGCAGTGTTTTTGGTCGGGGAATAGATGTTAAAAAGCCCACAACTGAATGATAAGATAGAAAAATCTAACTGGGCACACCACTTGCATACGCATGATTTTTCGTTTCGGAGGCGGCCGGAATCGTAAAGGTGGATATTACATAGCTGCTTCACTGTGTTCTGGGAGAAGTCGGGATATAAAATATTTCATAAATATAATTTTTTGCCTTCCTTTTTAAAGTTGTTCAAAGACAAATATCGGGGGGTCGTTTGAAGGGGAGTTTGCTTTTATCATTTTGCCCTTTCCAGAGTTTTTACTGCTTTCATTTGAAAAAAATAATTTTCTCAGAATTTCAGAATTTCAAATTTTCTCAAAAATTCATAGGTAATTGTAGAGCTGCAGCACCATCATCTCCCCCAACCTATACCCTGCGTACACCAGTTGGGCAAACCAAATATTCATGCTGCAGTTGTCTTAACCAAAACTTGTTTGTTCGTATGACTGATTCAATTATCATTTCATACACAGAGCTGTTGATAGTGAAAATAGAATTTGTTGCCTCCTGCAACAAATTCTCCTCTTAGGCTTAGAGTATTTCAAAGTAAAAAAAAATCTGGATTGTATCTCACGTGTAAAATTCACTTTCTGCAACAAGTTTGATATGCACATCTTACATTACATATTTTCCTGTTGTATCGGCTTCTTTACAATGCGTTAGTATGTAGTATATTTAGTACAATTATGACAGCACACGGAACAGACAATACAGTAGTATTTTTAATAGAACTACTTCGTTGAAATGGTGCACCTGCAGGAAGAAATGGCAAGGGGCCAAGTCCTGTGAATAGGCTGGATGGGGAATAAATTCGAAGCAAAATTAGTGCAGTTTTGCCTTTGGGACGCTCGATTTGTGGAATGGCGCGTTTTCCTGTTGCAAAAGCACTTTTTGAGCTTTTTTGGAAAGTGATTCACCTAATGGACTGCGGCATCATCTCCTAAATTTACTAAAATATTCAATCAACACCAAGAATATTGGTCGTGTCTGGCAATGTAGTAGCCGACCTTCGTGGCGGTGTGATTAGCACAGCGCGCTACGACGCCAAAGACCAGGGGTTTCAATTTCGGGCTGGGCATGAGTGTTATTTGTGAGTGTTTCTTCATCAATTTTATCATATCATCATTTATTCTCATCGTCGCGATCAGCTCAAAGTGAAAGAAAAGCGACGCTAAATAACAAAAATGAAATCAAACCGTAATGTAGCTACAGTATAATCCTTCACAATCATCTTATCAAGACCCAAATAGGGATAATTGCGAGCGAAGCGAGCGGGAAAATATTTATATCTATTTATTTGCATACTTAGAAGAATATTACATTAATTTAATTTTGCGTCAATACTTTCAAAGGATGCCGTGCTATTTACTCTTTATTTTACTATTTATTCTCCATTTGCTCATGGGCGCCAAAAACGAAAAGGGTGCATCACTATGAAATGGGGTGGAAATGTGGTTCAATATCATGTAAATGGTAAGACAAGAACTACAATAAAATTTTCGTATATAATATCACATAATGTGAACCGTAAAAATTGTACCTTTTTAATTATTTTTTTTTCTATAGTGGTTACTTCCAGCGCCATATGCCCCTTTTCTTAAATCCGCTGTTGTACACTGTGCAATGCACTGCAAGCGAATCGAGCAAGAAAATAATTAGGGCATTAATTAAGAAACCGGCAATAATATTAATTTAATAAGGAGTAAATATTTTCACACGGTCCCGCGACCTTTACTCCTTCCAAATTGTTCTCTTCTTGCTTCTTCAGCACCCACTTTGTTGTCTCTGAGCTCGTGGGGACCCCGTACCTGATGCTGTGTCAAACCATCTCTCTCACCTTCATTATCCTAAAGTGGCAGACAAGTAACGTAACGAATAGTTACCCGTGGATTTCTTATTTAGTAGTCTGTGCTCTATTTTACTTCACTGCATTTTCATGCATCAGATGTTTTATTTAGGAGAGAAGGAAGAGAGGCGGATGGCTATGACACCCACCGCCACGCCGCTTAGCGAATAATCCAGAGTAAAATCCACTTTATACCATACTATCATCAAATGGTATGGTGTCTAAATAATGATCATCATACGAATTTCATGCCAAAGCGCTAAATATTGATTGCCCCCCTCCCCGAACTTCAAAGTTCGTTCCCTCCTTACTATGGAAATTCTGTGCCAATCTAAAACTTAGCATTGCTATCCAATGTATACCCTCGAAACGTTGGAAGCCAACTCCAATTTAACCTGACTGGTAACCCGAGAACACTTGTTCGAATTGTGTACTTGTTTAAATATTTAAAAAATATGTAGGGTACGTACATGTATTCCATTCAGACTTTTGTTATATTAGGATATTCCAGGTAACGATTTCCTTGCTTATTTTGTTCAAAGAGTCTTGAAGAAAATTGTCAACGGGGGAGGAAGGAGGGGGGGCTGGAATTAATGGGAAACCAGAAAGCAGCAAGAGCGAAACACACGAATCAGAAAACATAAACAGAAGCCTGTTAGAATAACGAAAGAATAGGAAACAGAAAATATAGCTGGGAAAGTCTATTGTAAACGCAGAGTATGTACACTGAAACAGAAAGAGCTTTCAACAAACGCCGAATATGAGGATAAAGTGGACTTAAAACATACAATGAACATCCATCTCAGAACTGAAAATCTGCGTTTTACACGTAGGTAATATATCAATTATTTATGATTGTTGACTACAAAAGTTAAGTGTAAGGCTCAGTCTGTAAAATACTATATATGTAATGTAAATATGTGAAACACTATTCTGAAACATATAATGCCTAAAATTATTTTCTAAAAAATATGTTTGGATGCCACAGGAGCGACTATCACTGTGAAATGCTGTGTGATTTGTTGTTCACACAAAACCTTGTTTTGCGCCATTGAAATTTCTTGCTCATACTGTAGTAATGATATGCCAGTGATATGCTATGCTCCGTCAGTCTGGGCGCATCTCACAGCGCAAAAACAAATCAGAGATAGTCTCAGATCTGTACAACGGAATGTCCTGTTAAGGATCCTCGGAGCGTTTAGTACAACATCCAAGACTTTGATAATAGCTGTTGTTGAAGTTCGACAAAGTGCCGCTTGTTACTGGTGGAAAAAGGGACTAAAAGAAGGAAGACCAGATACTTAAGGTCTAAGGTCTTATATTACTCAATAAATTTACTAGATACTATCATATATTCCAAGTGGAATGGCAATAAGTAAGATGCTTATAAGGAAACTGGTAACAATGGAGAAACCTGAATTAATCTTACCCATTGTAGGAACGGATAAAAAGTTTAGGTTGCTGTGACAATAAACTTTCCACTTTAGAGTTTAAGTTCGAGTTCGTGTTTTAAGTCCACTCTATGCACAGTATGGCTAGTCGGGACTGGGCCTACAGTTTAAACTGTGATCCGAACCATTATGTGCCTCAATCCGGTATCGAACCCGGGATCCCTCGATTACAAGGGGACGCTCGCAATTTCCGCTTTAAGAATGCCAGAGAGTTAGTTAATATTTTCTAATTACTTTCACTTTCAAAACTTAAAGTTCAACAAATCTCTACTTCTGTGGAATAGAAGTCAGTGATATTTGTGTCAAGAAGTGTAACTCAATTAGACGCACACGAGAGAGCGTAGAAATACGTCTAAAGTGCAAGCACCTAGCATAGGGTACATTCAAGGGGATTGCCATGGCAGTTTGTATCACAAAATGGTCGACAAATTAAGTTTCACTCGGGTCTGTCGGACTCCTCGTTACCTTTCAACGTCTAAGATAACGGATTCGTTTTTGGAAGTAGCCGGTTGTAATTCACGCGTTAAGCTTAACGCCCACTGAGACATTGTTAAACGCGACAACAGAACGCAACAGACCCGTTTCCGGCGTCTCAGAGGGCGATAACCTTTAAAATAACATGCAGATTTCTGGCATGGAAATTCCGTGTGTTTCCCTGTTGTGGAAGCAGACAACAGAAGTTCTGTTGCTTTCTGTTGCCGCGTCTCAGTGGGTGTTTAACTTAAAGTTTCCATCGTCACTTGAGACAAATGCTGCGGAAATATTTCATTTCCTCTTATTTGTTTACCACATTTTCCGTCACTCTCTTACTTTGTCGCCACGGTTAACCACCTATTACAAATTGTCAATTTAATTTGAATGAATTGAGCAAGGAAGAAGCTAGCAAACTGCTACATTTGAAACGTGTTTGAATTGTGTTACATCTTAATTTTGCATCGACATTCAATTATTCCCAGAGTTGTTTAATGTAAAATTGTAGTTGAGACATCTTGGAAATAGGGTCTGTAACTTGGGTATGTTATGATCCTCATGATAATATTTAATTCGGCTTCCCCGATGGCTCAGTGGTAGGGTTGTTCCCTTGTAATCAAGAAGTCCCTGATTCGATACCCGGTGGAGGCATACATTGGTGCAGATCATAGTTATAAACTGTAGGTTTAATCCCGATTAGCCTTACTGTGCATAAAGTGGACTTAAACCATCAAATCAACCAAATCGACCTCTACGTACACACACACAACTGGTGTGTTTGTGCTTGCCATTAACTTCTTTCCTAGTGGATACTTCCTACGCTCACATCAGGTTAAGGTGAGGAAATAATTTCACCTGACGTAATCAATCCCAAACACTCCTATCAAAATAAGTTACTTACATCATAGGTGTCAGTTAAGCAGTTCACACGTTTCCCTGCACCACCCACGCGACCTATAAATCTGTCGACCTTGAGTTTATATGTCGACATCAAGTGACCCAGCAACGAAAGATTCAGCGCGAACGCACCTCGCGTGTCGCCACTCTCATTCCAATGCAGTGGCGCAACCACAGGGAGCAGGGGAGGCATTGTCCCCCCAACCTTGGACGGAAATGAGTTCTTGGGGGTACAAGAGGGGCAAACATTGACGGCCAAGTGTAACTGCAATTTCCGCCCACAACTTGAAATTTTATGCAAATAAAAATTCTATTCGCAAAATTTTCTTGATAGCTTCGCTCGCATTACCTGCTTTTCTTAGTCTTATCTTTTCTTAGTCTTCAGTACCGTAGCTAGGGGGCGGAGGGAGTCTGCCCTGGGCGCCGAACGACTTGAAGGAAAATAAGTTGTAAAATTGATTGATTGGGTTGTGGTTTTACGTCCATTTTACAAACAGAAATGCTAATCGGGACTGAACCTGCAGTTTAAAGTTGGATCCGAACCACTGTGCCATGTGCCTCCAGCGGATATCGAACCAGGGACCCCCTGACCACAAGGCAACGATGTTATCATTATACCATCGAGGTGCAGGGGCGGCGCCAAAAATTTTCGACCGGGTGGGCAGAAGCTGTATATTCATAAATTAATAATAAGTTTTTCATGCACTCATGCTCGTCCCCCCCCCACCTCCAACATATTCAGGGTGTCCTAAAACAACTTCAACAACGGTTGGATGCTGATAGATATATATATATATATATATATATATATATATATATATATATATATATATATATATATATATATAAATAAAAATAAAACTTTTCCTCATACTCATAACCTCGAAAGTGCTTAGTTTCTGATCCATGAGCGTTGAAAATCTAACCTGTATGTACAGTCACGGATACTTCTGGGTTATAACAATCCCATTAACTTTCAATGCAATCATTACAACACAGAAGTGTCCATGACTCTACGTATACAACCCAACTCACCAAACGATCGCTCTGACATAACTTCCAGGGACGCGTAACAAGATTGCCACTTGAATTGAAAACAACAACTTGGGAGTCTTATCTGGCAAAATACAAAAGAATAATTATACTTGCGATGTTGTAAGCATAGGTGCGCACAGAATAATTTATTTGGGGGTCCCTTAAGAGAAGTTTCAGTTACCTACCTGGACATGGCTAGCCTATAGTCGTAACTTCATGTTATTTTCACAGAAACTATTAAGTATATGAACATGAAATTTTAACAATATAGAATGAGCATTTTTTTATCACTTTAGCACAGGTTTTACTATCACCGTGTCGACATTTTAAGTAATGAAAGTAAACAATTGAAAATGATAAATACAAGGCTATATCTCTGCGGGTACTATCAGCTGAATCACTCTCACGAAGTACATCTGTAAGTTCAGTTTTACCATGTTTTCTAATGCACATTAGCCTACTTCATAAAATATATTGCTGTACCTGGTCACTCGATAGTTAATGCCATGTGTTACATGTCATTTTAAACCGTAGAATTCAACTGTAAGCAAAAATCTGAAAATTGATACACTTGTCATTGAATGAGAAGTGAGTGAGCATTCATGAAAATCTTCGAACGTGAAAGTCTTATTGGAAATATTGGAAGGTTGCATTAACAGACAAGTCGGTCCTCGGGAAAAGAATATTTACGGTCCGATATGTGAAGGGGCTCTGCGATTTATCAAGACAAAAATAATTTATTTACTACGTGATTACTGATTACTATAGTAAAGGAATATCACATTGTTTTGTGGAGAGAGAGAGACTCAGAGAGAGAGAGAGAGAGAGAGAGAGCTGGTCTCAAATGAAACGAAATTCCTTATTTTTTACCATTGATATTATTTTCATATTTTTAATGGTAGTTAAACATATTTTCGTTATTTTTTAGAAGACGTTTGGGGTAGCCAGGTATCTTTAGCACCTCCGTGTGCACACCTGCCTGTAAGAAGTATCTATAGCATTTACAAACTGGCCAAGACATAGAATTACCAACAGATACGGACTGAAATTCAAGACGCTTCATTCTAAAATGTCCCCATCGTGTTTCGAGTGTCGTGCAGTACCAATAATCGTGAATCGCGAGATACACTTACGACATGTTGATGAAATCGACGAACTGAGAAATGCAAACATAGTGTGTTCGCCACCTTGTTTTGTTTCACACGCAGACTGCAAACCCCTTACTAAAAATAATGAATGGTAAAATCTCTTGCAATAAAATGAAAAATATCGTTTAAACATTAATTAATTCGCAGATTAAAACTAATACATAATAACTGAAATGAATCCGATCTGTATAAGGGTGTCACTACTTGACGTGTGCATTCCGAGCGCCCAATACAGCTCAGCGTTTGTATGAATAATGTCTTATTAGCAAAATTTTAAAAAAGCAAGAACCCGGGTATAAATCAAATTATTAGTTCATTCTGCATAATATTTACCTAAGCTAAAGAAGGACATTTTGGCAAAATATCACCGAAATGTAATATATAAATAAATAAAATTGTATGTATTATGTTATGAAGCACAAAGTTCTAAAATTGTGTCCCTATTATATGTTAGTTAACCACTAGAAAAATCACATGATTACGTAACTGATAGGGAAAATGTATCTGTAAGAAGATTTTTTGCCTCCCTGATGGCATAGTGGTAAAGTCGTCGCCTTGTGATCAAGCGGTCTCGGGTTCAATAACCGGTGGAGGCAGATAGTGATTCGGACACCACTTTAAACTGTAGGTCCTGTCCCGATTAGCCTATCTGTGCATAAAGTGGACTTAAACAACAACTCATTTAAGAAGATTCCTAATACGGTTGCTAACTCATCAAGTCATTACTAATTCTGCAGCTACTTTTCAAACCTACAGAGCTGTTTTATCAAAATCTATTTTTGTGATTGCTTCTTATTAGTAGAATGAATATAAAATTATTATTATTTGGATACGATATCGAAATTAGAAATTACAGGTATATAAAATCGTGATGATGAAAGGGACGTATCAAATTACCTCTGTCTTAGAATTTCAATATAGACCTAACTAAACAACTTTGTGTGTTGCAGGAGGAAGCAATGCGAAGAAGAGGTTTTTATTTGTTTAACAGATCACCTTAATCATACCCAGGCCGGAAGCCCGGAGTTGACAACATCAAGCAACTCCACTCCACACCTTCTACACTCAGTTTCAGTTACAACTTTTTGGACAAGTTATGGCAGACAGTTAATAATATTTCCATATTTTTGCCACATTTCAAGTATCTATTTCTTTTCATTATGTGGCACATTTTCAAAGCAATTTGATGCATCATCCCTGTGAAGGTCAGAAGCTGCAGCCCTCAGGCCCATAATCTTGTTCTAATCTTGATCATATTCTGCACAATTTTGCTCCTCTCATAAAGCCTCCTAAGCCTACTGGCTGCTTAAGCATACAAGTAGGCATTAGATCACATTTTTTGTTTCAAAAGATTTGGAAATTCCTTTCGCTTTCCAAATGATAAAATTAAGGAAGTTGAAAGAAAAGCTTAAATTAATCCCATTCAACTTATTATTTACTCTGACTTTTGCAAACCTATTCACGAAATCAGTGTTTCGGCAAAGCTTTTTATTGAATGATAATATGTGAACTTGTCTGTAATATAGATAATATTCACAAGTAAAATATATACATGAAGTGAACACCATAATAAACTTATTTATTAGACCTTTCGCATTCTCCCAAGAGTATATATTTATTGAATTTGATTGGGTTGGCACAGCAATTTTTGGGTAGGCAATTGTCCATCCGTGCCCACCCCTGTCGCCGTCCCTGTCGGGGAGGCACAAAAGTTGTAAGAGAGAGAGAATGCATTGGTGTCTCGTGAAATTGTTTGAGCCCTATTAAATCAATATCGATTTCAGCCTGCAAAAACAATTGAATCCAAAAATTTTCTTGTTCGCTTTGCTCGCAATATATCATTGTTCTCTGTAATGCATTGTAAATTACCAGACAGAGAAATAAGACTTGTCTTAATTGATTTTGTTTTAAATGCATGAACAATTGTTTCGAGGAAAGGGAGCGTGCAGACAATTTATGTAATTTTTGCTGTTGGTTTATTGTGAGATGGATGAATTGGTTGCCTAATGGATTTAAATAATATAAGTTGTATATAATATGTATTAAATAAACTTTGAAAATGCACACAATTTAGTGTCCACATCGCTCCATGTTGCATATATCGTCGATGAAGGGGCGAAGTGGCGTAACTCGAAAAATTGCGTTTTTGATTTATGACTACCTCCTCTGTTACCTGTCAAAATTTCGTGGCTGAATTCCCACTGGTTCCGGAGATTTAAGCACCCTGCAATTGGCGTATCTTGAATTTTCTGCATAAAGATATCTGCGAAGTTTCTTCAGTGGCTGCTAAGAAATGAAGGCGCGTACTGGCGTAAGCTTATATCGGGAAACAAGATATACGATTTACGAAATATTATATAAATTTATATACGATTTATGAAACAAAGGTGAATCATACGTTAGTCCATGCACAAAAAAGTTAGTTCCAGGGAGAAATCTGAAAGAAAAATGTGATGGAAAATGTGAAAAGTTTGGTAAAGAATGCTTTAAAAAATGCTTTAAAAGTCCTTAAAATTTTCATGTTTTTCCGCATAAACATGAAAATTTTAAGGACTTTTTTGCAAGTGACGACCTTCAGCTTCAACGAGAATTCGTCAACTCATATGTAAAGGTTTCAGACGGTAAACACAAAACTACGCAAAATGAAGAATCTCGAAGATTAAAAACAAATCATTACTTTTTACCATAGAAGGAAAGAGAAGTAGAATCAGTGTGTAAAACCATGTTTCTAAACACATTTTTAATATCAGAGAAAACAATGCGAACTGCTCTAGCCAAAAGAAGATGTCAATGAGAAAGAGAGAAGAGGAGGAAAACTTCAGAGCCTACTGGAAAGGGACAACATAATAGAGATTATGATGCAAAAATCATAAAGAGATTCCCAAGAGTCGATTGATTGATTGATTGATTTAATTTATTTTACTTTGCGTTTTGTGCATCTTGGCTAATTTGCGAAGATGGGGATGAGGGATGAAATTGATGAATGGACATTCACAAACAACTAAGCCCGAGCGGAATTCGAACCCGGGACCCCCGGCGTCGTAGCGCGATGTTCTAACCACTCCGCCACGGGGGCCGACCACTCGACCACAGGGTCCGACCCCAAGAGTCGAATCTCACTACTGCAGGAAAGATACAAAAAGACAATGTCTTCATTCGGATCTGCCTAAAAGCAAAATGTATAGAATGTTTATTTAGGATCATAAAGAGAACATTACCCCTTTACCAACTTATCAGACATACAGAAAGATATTCAAAAGCATGAACCTTTCTTTTCATTGACCGAAAAAGGATACGTGCGGTCTGTGTAGAAACTTTCTGGAAGGAGATGAGTCGAAGAAGAGCGAACTAGGTGATAAGTATCAAAAACATGTCGCCGAGATAGATACTGTAAGAAAGAAGAGAATGGAAGCTAAAGACACATCGGACTTTCAATGCAAGACTGTTGCTGCAGTGTTTCAGTTGCAGCAAGTCATTTATCTTCCCATTTCAAATGAAATAAAGTTATTTTATAAAAGACAATTATGAATATACAATTTTACACTCTATGATCTGAAGACAAGGGAATGCTATTGTTTTGTTTGGCACGAAGGAGTGACCCACGACCCACAGAGGTGCATGCGAAAATCTTCACTTGCCTAAACAATTTTCTTCATCAATTGGATGTAAAACAGGTTGAAGAAATTTACTTGTTCGCTGAAGGTTGTACAGGGAAAAATAAAAACTCAATAGTTGCAGCCATGATGCTCTACACTGTTACTATGGCTCAGCATATCAGTGTCATCACTTTAAATTTCTTTGAATCGTACCATGGACAGAATGAAGGCACTAAAATCAACTGGAAATGTATTCATTCCAGCTCAGCTGTTTTAGACTTGCACGATCTGATAAACCATACACTGAGCATTCCCTTCGATGCATGAATTTCTTAGATTTCCGAAATGTCGCATCAAATGTGAAGATCCTATCTGTAAGGAAGGATGATAATGGTGAAGGAATTGACTGAACGGGCATACGATAACTAATGGTGATCAAGGATCAACCAGATAAAATTTATTTCAAGGACAGCCATTTAAATGTGGTTTATGGAAGTATCTCGCTGCAAAGGAAAGTTATATTCACCAAAACTCCAAAGTGTCTACACTCACATCCCCCAAGGATTTCACCACTGATGTATGAAGGTTTGATGTCTTTATGTGAAGGACATACACCTGTAGTAAGAGAACCTGAGTTTGTGTATTTCTACAAAAATCTTCCACAATGAATATTATTAACAAAAATTAAAAATATCCTATTGTACTTGCTTTTAGAGTCCCATACTTATTCTTAGTTACAAGTACAACCAGAATTCATATTATCTTTGTACTGAAGTGTTACTATATCTTGAATTGCATTAAAGATAAACCATTATTAAGTTTCTGTATTCTATTAACTTCTTTTAACTACTATTTTCAACAGCAATGGATAAATAGACGTGAATGTATGGATCACTTTTAAATAAAGGTATGAAATCAATACAACTATTATTAAATATTTATATTAACGGGAAAATTATTAAATGTATCTCTACATACCAAAAAAATCATTTTAAAAAAATGTAAGGAGGGCGTAACTTTAATCACAATCTTTGAAAAGAAAATTCCAAAATTTTTCTTCCAGCAGAAATGAAAACATGTTCAAAATGTAACTTTTTCCCCAGATGTATCAACAATCATACACTTATTGTACAAAATTTGCAATTGATATAATAAATATCAAATGAGCACGACGGTATTATGTTGAACGAAAAACTTTAAATCTCTCTCTTAAAAAATCGTAAAAATCAAGATACGTCACTTCATCCTTTCACCGACGATATGTGAAACATATATCGTGCACTAAAGTTGTACATGTTAATGTAAAAAATAATTATATTTGGAATGCATTTATCAATGTGAAATTGAAAGTGTTGAAAAATAATTCAATCGTTTGTTCGAACAAAAATGCTTTAGCGCCAACTTCTACCCCCTTGTTGCATAATTTACGAGGGTAATAATGTCTTTGTTACTACTACTACTACTGCTGCTGCCGCTGCTGCTGCTGCTGCTGCTGCTGCTACTACTACTACTACTACTAATAATAATAATAATAATAATTTTGGTGCCGGGTTCGAATTCCGGCTTGGGCATGGATGTTTGTGAGTGTGTGTCCATTCATCAATTTCATCAAATCATCACTCATCCCCATTTTGGCAAATTAGCCAAAAGTAGCACAATAAGCGAAGTAAAATATGGCAAAATCAATAATAATAATAATGTTATAATAATAACATTATTATTATTAGTATTATTAATATGGCATATTTATCCTGGCACTTGCCACCCCAAACAAAAAATCGTGGTTGCGCCTCTGTTCCAATGGGTTTCTTTCTGAGATCGATCCACGTTCAAGTGTTTCAGATGTTTTTGAATTCAGATATTTAATATTCGTAATGATTCCAACGAGTTTAATTTTTCCAAAAACAATTACATTGTCAATAATGAAAAATATAACCAGCTAGATATTCTGGCGCCTTACCCAAGGTTACCCTCCCCCAAGCACCGACATTTTGCATAATATGTGATTTTTTGTCAATCTTAGACGTCGTGGGGACGGGATCGTCCCGTCGAACTCATACCTCCTTTAAAAACAATGAGATATCAATATTATTCATCGTGCAAGAAATTCCGGATCTCGGTATTTAAAATTTCAAACCGGGTAGTCCCTGTAGTACTTTGTGAGTGACATATAATTTTTTTTTCTTCATATTTTCGCACATAAACGTTGTGTTTTTCTTCGCAGCAAACAAAAGAAATATATTGTCGCAACACAGTCTGTAAGTTAATGATATGAATACACGTTTATTATTTTCAAGTCTCTAGCGAGGGATAGGAAAGGGGGACTAGGGAGCCATGTACAGAAGGCGCATCTTGAATTTTTTCCCCTCAAAGTAGGAGCAATAGGGCGTTTTAAATGATGTTCTACAGACATAACTGAAATCAGTGGCGCAACGATAGGGGGCAGGGGCATTGCCCCCAACCTTGGACAAAAATCCATTCTGGGGGGAAAGCAAGACTGGCAGACTCTAAGAGTAACAGGACAATAGGAGGGAGAAAAAGGGCAACTACGCCACTTTATTTCAAATTTTATACAAATAAAAATACATTTCGTATTTTTCTTGCTCGCAATACTTAATTTTCTTACAGTCTCATCAAGTTCAGAGCCGTATTTAGCTAGAGGGGCGGCGGGAGTCAGCCCTAGGAGCCGAACGATCCAAATGAAAGAAAAAACAAATGTAAAAGAGAATCTATATTATTTTCAGTTTTCACAATTTTGGTTCTAAAAGTTTTCTTGCTCACTTCGCTCGCCATAATAATTATATTCGTTATGCATTCTCTGTCGTTCAAAAATTCAGTTTGTGTACTTGTTTTTCATTATTAGCTAATGAAAATGAAAGTGTTGAAAAAATATTTCAAATAGTTTGATCCAAAACTATTGCTTGGGCGCCGATTTCTAACCCCCCCTTATTGCGTGAATAATAATGTTTGGTACTACTACTATTATTAATAATAAAAATAGTAATACTAATTACAATCGTGTTGTTATTATTATTGATTCGTTCATCCTAGTGGTTGCCCCCCAAACAAAAATTCGTGGTTGCGCCTCTGACTGAAATATTCTTAAATATGCTAAATTTTTTGTTAAAATCAGAAATGCAAAATACGAATCTTTAAATATAACCCATGTTATTTTTAAATTAGCTTTCATTTCTTTCCTTACTCCAAAATTTGTAGGATGTAAGCACTCGCGCTCATATTGGGAAAGGGGGGAGGGGCAGTGAAGCACTTGACCTACCTGAGATGTCTGGGAACACCTAATATCATTTGAATAGTGAAATTGTTGCGTGAAAACATGGGCAAGGTGTGTCTTGAAAGATATCAGACTTAGTGGTCTCTGATATTTGAGTTTTTGTTTTTAAGTCCACTTTATGCACAGATAGGCTAATCGGGACTTTACCGACAGTTTTAAGTGGGATCCGAAGTTTTGGTTGCCTCCGCCGACTACCGAACTCGGAACCCCTTCATTACAAGGTCACGCCAATATACTACGCCATCGGGTAGACCCTAGTCTCTGATATACACATCGTGAAAAAATACAAAAAGACACTGAACTGTCCTAAAATAAATGTTAAAGTTTATGGAAAGTAAGCAATTCGAATCCAGTTTCTAATATTTAAATAGAGGACTCAAGTCTGAACTTAGCAACAACGCCACGGTATTTTCAATTCAATTTAAATTTTATTATTTGTAAAACAACGACAACAATAATGATAATAATAATAAAATGTCACGGTAATTTTTTATGATATGAAATATTACCCTGCCCCCAAGTGCTCGAAGTGAAAATCCTTGCCCAGTTTGGGAAAAGATATGGGGATGCTTGTAGTTGTATGGATCAATTTTGAGAAAATGCGGTAGGTGAAGGAATGCCTATGCAAATTATCCTTGTCGTGGATGCTTTGTTAGAATTTTCTTAACTGGGGGATATCATTACTGTGGCATAAGAAGAAAATATCGAAGGACGTATGCGACTAAATTGCAATCCGGTGAAGGCACATGGCACAGTGGTTCGGATCCCACATAAAATTGTAGCTCCAGTCCCGATTAGCCTTTCTGTTCATAAAGTGGACTTAAAACAAATCAATCAATCAAACTAAGCAAATTCATCTACCAGTGACTTTCGGTATAGTGTAATGTGCAATGATAAATAGGAGAACTATAAAACTGCCGGAGAATGGGCCAGAGTGTACGAATGATCTCAACAGCTTGTCGAAGAACGCTAGTTGCTCACGAATAAACAGCGTGGACACATTTGTCCGACTGGGACATGCAAGGTGCTCTTTACTTAAATTTTTGGGGAAAGGGTCATGATTTATGCCAAGTTTTCCTGCACATTGATGAAGGGTGCCGTATAATGACATTTGTATAAATAAGACGTTGATGTTGTCTGCAAATGTTATCCTTCACCATAATTTCCCGACATGGTCAATTTAACAGCAATAACTCTCCGAAAGGGTTTTGCTTCATGTTCTTACACTCCGGGCTTAGCTCTTAGTGAATATCAGATTTTTTTGAGCCACTTAAAGATAATATGAGAGAGAAGAAATTTTAGACAGATGAAGCACTGACAAAAAAAATCAAGATATCCTGCGGTGGCTATGACATCAGTCTTTTTTCTTCAACGCCAAATAACTCACAGAACTGACACATTGATAGCAGCTATGCCTGTATGCTCAGGGAGATTCCTTTAAAAAACTCATGTAGTTTTGTCCTTGTAGGACTTGTAGTCTTGGTCGGTTAACGCTGAATGACCCTTGCAAATGTGGTGTTTGAGAAAATATCAAACTAATTCCATCTGTATTCTTACGTCGCTTTTCTGCCAATTTAGCTAATCGCGACGACAAGGATAAAATTGTGAAATAGATGGAAAGACAAAAACACATTATGCCTTGACAAAGATTCGAATTCATTCAGGAATTCTGGCGCTACACTTACTTCTCTGCCACAGAAGACGACCAAACTATTTACATTTTTCAAATTATTTAGAGAATATTTTCGTTCACTGAAAATTAATGGAAAGACCAAAAATCATCAAATGAAATAGGTCTACAAGTTAGATAAAACTAAATTAATGCTTACTGGAAGAAAGCAATGTTTCCTTTATTTTCCTAATGCCTCAGACCTCCCCGATGGCGCAGTGGTAGCGTCGTCGCCTTGTATTCAAGGGGTGCTGGGTTCGATACCCGGTGGAGGCACATAGTAGTTCGGATCCTACTTTAAACTTTAGGTCCAGTCCCGATTAGTCTTACTGTGCATAAAGTGGACTTAAAAAACTGTTTTTTTGACTTTATGGGTGTGAGTGATCGGAGTTTATGGGTCCGGGACGGGATCGATACGGTTTATAAAACTATTCCGATCTTCAGGACAGAAAATTTCACGTATTTCCCCACTAGTTTAGAAAATTTTATGGATGGGTAATGTTCAGAATTTCCGAACACTCCTGAAATTATTGAGTTCCACGCACATTTTGTCCCCAAAGAAATTATTTTCTGTATTTTGATGCCATTTCTAGAAGATTTCCCTTTCGATAATTAAGTATATCCAGAATTCTTATTTCGCGATCATTTTAAATTCCTGACCTATCGGAAATCCCGAAAGTAAGGAAATCATTTCCCGAAGTTTCCCGGGACAGGACTTCTGAATCCCGCAAACTGGTCTGCTTTCCGTTGCGACTGGTAGTATGTCAGAGGTCCCAGGTTCGAATCCTCGTCATTGTGTTTGTTCAATCACCATGTTCCTTACGTGAAATAACCAGAATACGTAAACTTTAAAATACAAATATCGTATCCGATGCAGAGGATGGCTGATTAACATCTGTGCATAAATTGGACTTGAATCTAGGGATGTACAATATCGGAATTTTGATATCGAGATATATCGTCAAGAAAATATCGTCGCAGACGATACGATATTATTTCCGTATCGTCATATGGGTGATATATCGTCTCCCTCTCTACAATAGATATCGCAAAAATATCGTGACGATATATCGTCTAGTTAATATCGCCTGGACGATAGTTCCTCAATATCGCGATATATCGTCTGGACGATATATCGTCGATCAGTACTTGAATCAGTTGAAATGTCGGTTCTGCCAACCGAAGGCTTCGTGTTTTGATGACGTTACTTTGGTCTCAATATGTGTTCCTTGCACCCCTAGCACGCGTGGTTTTATCACAGAGAGCAATGTAATAAAAACGGACTCTTTTGAACGTTCGTACCGCCCAAAGGACCCACCGAAGAGAAAAATGACACTTGCATTAAAATAAAAAAATCATTATGACCTGCCTGCTTTACCCACTTGGATCATTCACTGTGCCTGCACTTCCTTCTTCTTCCTCCATGAAATGTGGCGCCGTTCTTTCCCTTCAACATGTTTACAGTTAATGAGATATCATGAGTAAGCAGTTGCAGTGGAAGGAATCTTCCAAAGCGAGAAAAAAAACATATTTGTTTCCCCGCCATAAAGAATTCACAGTTGCCTTCTACTTAGATATAACACTGACATAGTGTTGATTGATTGGTTGATTGAGTTGGTGTTTTAAGTCCACTTTATGCATAGTAAAGCAAATTTGGACTGGACCTACAGTTT
The DNA here is from genome assembly GCF_977018435.1 of Lepisma saccharinum. Classification (NCBI taxonomy): domain Eukaryota; kingdom Metazoa; phylum Arthropoda; class Insecta; order Zygentoma; family Lepismatidae; genus Lepisma; species Lepisma saccharinum. The sequence goes on along the minus strand of NC_139246.1, from coordinate 69,623,882 downwards.
AAAGTAGGATCCGAACCACTATGTGCCTCTACCGGGTATCGAACCCAGCACCCCAGCACGCTACCACTGCGCCATCGGGGAGGCCTGAGGCATAAGGAAAAGAAACGAAGCATTGCTTTCTTCCAGTAAGCATTAATTTAGTTTTATCTAACTTGTAGCTTCCTTGACTGAAATATTGATTTTACCCATGTGTTATGTCGCCCCTCCTTCCTTCGAAAATTTTTAAGCCCCCCCCCTGTACTTTTTGAGGACATCATACACTTCCTCAACATAAGATAACAACATTGTGAGGACGCTAATCACTTGTGCACCAGAAGTAATAAGCCTTGTGAGGACATCATACACTTCTTCAACAGAATATAGTAACCTTGTGGGGACACTACTCACTTGTGCACCAGAAGTAATAAGCCTTGTGGGGACAACACACACTTCTTCAACAGAATATGGTAACATTGTGGGGACACTACTCACTTTGCATCAGAAGTAATAAGCCTTGTGAGGACATCATACACTTTTTCATCAGAAGATCGTAACCTTGTGGGGACACTACTCACTTTGCATCAGAAGTAATAAGCCTTGTGAGGACATCATACACTTCATCAACAGAATATAGTAGCCTTGTGGGGACACTACTCACTTTGCATCAGAAGTAATAAACCTTGTGGGGACATCATACACTTCTTCAACAGAAGATAGTAACCTTGTGGGGACACTACTCACTTTGCATCGTAAGTAATAAACTTTGTGGGGACATCATACTCTTCTTCAACAAAAGATAGTAACCTTGTGGGGACACTACTCACTTTGCATCAAAAGTAATAAACCTTGTGAGGACATCATACATTTCTCCAACAGAAGATAGTAACCTTGTGGGGACGCTACTCGCTTTTTATCGGAAGTAATAAGCCTTGTGAGGACATCATACACTTCTTCAACAGAGGATAACAACCTTGTGGGGACACTACCCACTTTGCATCAGAAGTAATAAACCTTGTGAGAACATCAAACACTTCTTCAACAGAAGATATCATCCTTGTGGGGACACTACTCGCTTTGGATCGGCAGTAATATACCTTGTGAGCACATAATACACTTCAACAACAAAAAGCGAAAAGTTTCTTAAACGTATATCGAATTTCTATCGCGAATTGAAGCCATGACTTCGTTATTTCAAAGCATCCGAGCACATAAAGTAAATTGATTGAATTTGTGAGATGTAAATAATGCATAAAATAATAATATATTATCATAAATTAGAAATGTACATAAATCAATAATAATAATAACAGTTACTGTTAGTATTTTCATGGCGTGTAAATTACATTTTAGCTTCCTTGAGAAATATATTGACTTTGCCCATGATACACCCCTCCCGCTTCCGCTTGGAAAATTTCTACCCTTGAGCGCACTATATATTTCTTCAATATAAGATAACAACGTTGTAGGGACACTACTCGATTTTCCATCAGAAGTTATATCCCTTGTAAAAGCACTTTTTAAATTATTAACTAATTTAATTTAGTAACACTGTTGAGCCTTGTTTCATGCCTTGGTCAGCATTGTAATGTTTAATTGAATTTAGATAAAAATTAACATTTAACTTAAAGCAAAGCATGATTCGAAATGTATATAAATTAAACACAAATAGTTTGTGAGAACAATGAAAGATACTTTGCATATATCACATTTTGCATCGTTTCTTTCTGGCTTTTTGGGTTAATCGTGACGATTAGATAAAATTGGTGAAGGGACACTGGAAGAAAATAATCGAACTCGGAACTTTATTGAATCAATTTCAAGTCCTATAACCCTCTGCAAAATTTCCACATCATATCACATGGTGGTGGTATTATTATTATTATTATTATGATTATTATTATTATTATCATCATCATTATTATTTGTAATACGCGTGCTATGTAGCTTTTTACTTTTTGTCTTCATGTTAAAACACAGAAGTTTGCATTTCTACCCAAAATAGCACAACTCTCGTTAGTATAATTATATTGCTAACTTTATTTGTCAGTCATTTAATTACATCCACCGTCAGATGTCTCCTATTTCATGTAACAACTGTTTCTCTTTTCCAGTGATTTATTCTCTGCAGGACAAGTATTTACGATTTTGTTTATGAAAAATATCATAAACGACAAAAACTGCAAAAATCGACAGAGACTAAAAGTATTTCCTCTCTTTTATTGTCAAGTACCAACAGGGTAGCATTTTCAAACTTATTTACACGTCGGTCCCCACAGCGTCTGTACAGAATCAATCGTGTGTATGGAGTGTATGTGCAAATTTTCATGAAAGTAATGGACCTTGTGGGGACCCGAGGCCACCTGATTTCACAGGCCTTGTGGGGACTGGTGTCCCCACAAGGATAGGAAAGGTTTTTCTTGTATAATTTGCTCACAATGTAGGTTACTTTTAATTTTCGGGAGTTTATAGTTTTACTGTGTAATTTGTCACATAATTTCAACAAACACATCAGACTACGACTGTGATATCCCCCGGTCCCCACAGTGTATGTGCACTAACAGAGTCCCCACAAGGTAGCATATGCACGTATGTGTGTGTGTGTGTGTGTGTGTGTGTGTGTGTGTGTGTGTGTGTGTGTGTGTGTGTGATAATCAAAATTATTATTTTTGTTAAGGCCCTCAAAAAAAATAGAAAAAAATTAATATCCCCAGCCATAGAGAGAGTGGGGGGTGTGCGCGTGGTGCCCAACACAAAGTTCTATAATGGTCATGGCGATCAAAGCCATATGCCTCTGTAGAGAGTTTCATGAGTTATTATTATTTTTTTTTATTTGCGCACCGAACTAACTTACATTGTATTATATATAACCTTGTTGATTTTTTTTAGTATGTGGCAATTATTTTTTTTTACGAATTATTTTTTAAAACTGCTCTGTGACCCTCTCGTTCTTCACGTCGTGGACGAAGGACTTCTCTGCGACCAGGATGACGCTACGTAGGGTATCGGCGGGCAGCGGACTGTTGAACTCGCAGACGACCTTGATGTTGGTGCGATGCGATCGTTGACCACCACCTGCTTTCTTTTCGTGGTATTGATGACGAACATCGGCCTGCGGGTTTTGAATTCGCTGGGCGTGTAGTACACGTCCACGCTTCCCTCGGTCACGCGTTTGTAAGCCGAGAACGCTTCGTAAAGTTTGAGGTAATCGTCTTTGGTCATGTCGAGGTTGTAATTCTCGCGCGGGAACACTTCGTTCCTACCGTTCTTGAGATAAACGTTCTTGATCTTGCAGTCGTCGAACTTGCTGGAATCTTTTTCCTGATTCTTATCGCGCCCGGTCTGAAAAAGTACAATGACGAAATCTGGCATGTCGAACTGTATGTTGTTGAACTGCGTCGTCACGTCGAATTCCATGTGACTTCCCGACGCTAACTTCTGCACGCACTGGTAACCGTGAAAGTGAATTGGCACCTGCGGACTTTTCAAGATCTCCGCTTTGTACTTGAGGGCGTAGTTCGTTTCGTTTTCCACGATCGGCATTCTCAACTCCATGCTCCGGATGACGCACTTGGCCGCTTCGGGTAAAGTGTTGGCTATCGGCGTGCCGTCGGCGTTCAAGTTGGTGTATCGCATCAGTGCGTCGTTGTTGTTGGTCGCTCTTCGAAACGTGATCCTCAGTCCTCCCTTCCACATGATCTCCTTGTAGTCCGAGAAGAATCCCGGAAGCAGACGCATGGGAAAGAGCACCGTGTGACTTCTCGTCGATATTTTGGTCCCCGCTTCGAACCCTCCCGCCTGGTAGTACGCCGCGTCCGTTTTGGATAATTTCAATGTTCCCACCGCCGTCGACGTGATGCCCGGATAATCGATTCTGTCGATGACGGTGTTGTGTTTCCTCACCTCCACCTGCGAGAACAGGTGAGCCACGAAGTTGTCCACGAGTATCAAATTTGCTGCTGCGGGAAACGCGTCTCCGCTTTCCTTCTTCACCACGTCGAATTGAAGGTAGAGGTCCGCTCTGTGAGGATTTCCGAATATAGGTTCTATTCATATTTTACTCACGTATAGGTGTACATGATGAATCCGCAAACAGATTTTTCCTAAGTCTTACCGTTTCCAAGATAACCCCACTTCCGGTCGCCATTTTGGATTTCCGAGCATAGGTTCTATTCATATTTTACTTACATATAGGTGTACATGATGAATCACCAAACAGATTTTTCCTAAGTCTTACCGTTTCCAAGATAACCCCACTTCCGGTCGCCATTTTGGATTTCCCAGCATAGGTTCTATTCATACTTTTTCTCACATATAGGTGTACGTGATGAATCACCAAACAGATTTTTCCTAAGTCTTACCGTTTCCAAGATAACCCCACTTCCGGTCGCCATTTTGGATTTCCGAGCATAGGTTCTATTCATACTTTTTCTCACATATAGGTGTACATGATGAATCAGCAAACATATTTTTCCGAAGTCATGAATTGGAAGGTTCTATGACCCTGTTTGTCAAAAATTCGAGATATTTGCAATTTAAGATTTTTTAACGCAGGACTTGGAAAATTTTCGATTGATGAAAAATTGGTTCCATGACGACCTATGCCAATTTTGGTATGGGAGGACAGAGGACACCGAGACTCGACCGACGCACTAAACCCGACCTCTCTACGACTATTCGTTCAAAAGTTACGAGTGATCAAAGTTTTTGGGAGGTGGTGGGCTAACTTCTTACCCCTTGACCCCAGGACCACCAAAACTTGGTATACGTATTCTACACCTCCAAAATCGACAGGGGGTATCTAACGATGCCGTATGGGGGTGTTTTTCGATATATTTTTTCGATAACTCTTACAATTTTCGAGATATTTGCAATTTAAGATTTTTTTAACGCTGGACTTAGAAAATTTTTGATTGGTTCCATGACGACCTATGTTTATTTTGGTATGGGAGGACAGAGGACACCTAGACGATGCTACCGCAAGAAATCCCAGCTCTCTATGATCATTTTTTCGAAAGTTACGAAAAATATTTTGGCAATTGGCCCACGCTTGACCCAAGACCTCTAAAAACTTTGTACACGTACTCTGCATCACCAATATCGACAAAAGGGTCAACGGGGAGGATTTTTGCACTATCTCTCTTTCTCACTGTTTTTCGAGACATTTGCAATTTAACGCTGTGGACTTGGAAACATTTTCGACAGAGGGGTCAAATTTGGTTCCATGACAACCTATGTTCATTTTGTTAGAAGATCAAAAAGGACACCGAGACTCGACCGACGCACTAAACCCGACCTCTCTACGACTATTCGTTCAAAAGTTACGAGTGATCAAAGTTTTTGGGTGGTGGTGGGCTAACTTCTTACCCCTTGACCCCAGGACCATCAAAACTTGGTATACGTATTCTACACCTCCAAAATCGACAGGGGGCATCTAACGATGCCGTATGGGGGTGTTTTTCGATATATTTTTTCGATAACTCTTACCATTTTCGAGATATTTGCAATTTAAGATTTTTTTAACGCTGTGGACTTAGAAAATTTTCGATTGATGAAAAAAAAAATGGTTCCATGACGACCTGGTATGGGAGGAGAGAGGACATCGAGACTCGATGAACTAAGTGGTGCTTTGTTTGTGTGTACAATGCTTTTTGCACTTGGTTATCATCACCTAACATGTTATTAATTGTTTTTTAAAATTAATTACAACTGAAAACTAATAATTAATATTATCTAAAGTTACTAATTAATATTATACATGTAATTGATATATTTTTTTTGTTCTTGTTGCTAGTGTTGGGTAATTATAGTTGTTGCAAAATATATAGCTCTCGCGTATGACAGTTTCTGAGTTTTGTTGGGTATATATAGACGAATCGAAATTTTACTTGTTATGTTAAATTGTATGTTAGGGTACATGGTAGGAGAAATCATTGTATATTAGAGCGCTCTTTTAATGATTTGCCTATAACTGCATACAGGCAGCCGTAAATTTAGCATAAAATATCCTGATCCTGTTTCTTCTAGCATGTGCGACGTTTGTTGTGGTGGGCTCATTGGAGGAAATGTGATTCTCCCAGTATGTCATCTGACTTACTAGCATATGCGATACGAAGAACAGGTGTGTATGTGGCTTACTAAGATTAGGCTCATGGTAATGAGGTCCTAGTAGCTGAAACGTTGTCGGGGTATTTTGCATTTTTTTTTATTACGTGCTAAACTACACGGGAGCCTCTACGTGCTTTAGAGTAGAAGGGTAATTGGAGCGTTTCTAAACAGAAAAGTATGAGCCCTTCGATTTACTATGGCGAGACTCACGATCTTACGTGATACAACTTAACCTAACAATTAATAAATGAGGCTCACAATCTTACGTGACACAACTTAACCTAACAATTAATGGACTTGGGAAAAAAACAATGGCGAGCGTAACATGGCGATGACGAGGAGCCTACAATACAAGTTATTACATAACATTGTGATGACTCATATTAAGCACCCCTTAATTCTATTACTTATAAGGGTATACTATTGCACAACGTTTTTGCAACAAGTTATTACGTAACATTGTGATGATTCATATCTAATGCTCTTTGTTGTATTAACTATAAGGGTGTAATAGAATCAGCAGTTAAATAAAGTATAAATCAAAAAAAAAGTAAGCCATGGTTCGCATAACCTAATAGAAATAGACTTAGGTGGTTAAAGAACACCATGTTTAGAAGATTACTTGAAAAGTAAAATTAACGAAATTGAAATAACAGTATCAGAGGTGCAAATGAATTGAGAAAGGGGTGGCAACCTAAAGTAAACTTCATAAAAGAAAATGGCTGACTATTTTAAATAGATGGAAGAACTACTTTAATGACGTTTTGAATGTTCATGTAGGAGATAAATCAGAAATAAATTAAGTATGCACAGCAGAACCTAACTTGATTGAAGTTAGAGATGCCAAAGAGATAAATTAGTCGAGAAGAAACTCGATAATATGTCTGACAAAAAATGTACAATTCATGATGGATTAAAAAAAAAAAAAAGAAGATGCTCTTTTTAATTTTGCCTTAGAATATGCTTTTAGGAAGGTAAAAGAAACGAACGAAGTACTGTTAGCATATGCAGATGATGTAGACTTACTGGGGAATGATGTAAATTCAATTAAGAATAATGCTAAAAATATTTTTTTTTTTCAAAAGCAGCTTAAGAGATAGGTTTTAGAAGATAGCAATGAGAAATCTAAAGATATGTGCTTACAGGCCGAAACCAAGTGATAACAACTTGTTTGAACCAGTTTTCCAAATCCAAATACTTAGGAGTAATACTAACAATGAAAATGATATTAAAGAGGAAATGAAAAGAAGGCTTAATTCATGTTACTTTTCTCTTCATAAAACTTTTGTCTCATTGTTTCATATCTAAGGAACTAAAAAATTAAAAATATATATATAGATCTTGCTCAGGATAAGGACAAATCGAACTTTTGGGTTCAAGAAGGGTAGATAATTAATTAATTAGTTAATATTCAATGTAATATGGTTTCACGTATTAAACAAAAACAAAGTTAGTAATAAGGCATTCATATTGACAAGGGAATTCTTACAAATTTATTCTCTTCGTAAGTTTGCCAATAGCATTTTCATCATCCTGTGTTATTTCAAATCTTCAATTATGCAATGCAAAAAGGAGAAGAATTTCCAACATGATAACATGAATTTGTACGTTGAAAGAAAAATGAAAACGAAGAGCTGTGATAAAAAAAGAACGCTTGACTCTGACGAGCGGGAAACATAATAGAAATCAAGGACGGAAAATATGAACAGAGGAAAGGGGATATTCAAAAGAAGGTGGCTCTTCCATGATAATTTTTACTTTTCTCAATCCGAACAAATTCATAAACATTATCATCATTGAATGTTGTTGTTGTTGATGAGTTGGTGTTTTAAGTCCACTTTATGCACAGTATGACTAATCGAGACTGGACCTACAGTTTAAAGTGGGATCCGAACCACGATGTGCCTCCACCAGGTATCAAACCTGGGACCCTTTGATTACAAGGCGACAACGCTACCACTGCGTCATGGGAGGCCCCATTATTGAATGGTTGGTTACGTTGTCCCTCCGAACGAAAGACGGAATGCATACAAGCCTGTGCCTCCTAAGTTCATCGTGGCTTGCGAAATGAAAACTTCCGATGATTTTTATTTTTTAAGAACATGCTTCGCTAGGGAGGTCAAAATGACAAGTTCCGTAATTCGAATAACTTGTTGATTTTATTACGAACGAAGAAGGAATGCATGGCACTTAAAATACTGTAGTATTATTACATCAGATCATCTTTTTGTCTTGCTCGCGTCGATTAGTCTCCTTACGTTTCTTCTTCTCCTTCTTGTTTTCGTCCAGAATCGCTTCCATCTCTCCTGTTATTACATTCGCGACTTCTAGATTATCACTTTTTCTCCCTGTAATTTTATAAATATAGTTTTTTTTCATGATCATCTAGAGAACACCGGATAAATTTCAGCAATATCGATCATCTAGAGAACACCGGATAAATTTCAGCAATATCGATCACTCAAATGGATATCATCATCTTCGTCCAATACAATACAAATGTTTACCGGAACGTTGAAACGTTTATACAGAAAGGTTGAAACATATTGTCACGAATAGTCGAACGTGTTGTGAATGGCAAATAAAAATAAAAAATCTCAAATTCAAAATCGGTTAAACAAGACAGAACAAGATAAAAGTGGAATCTTCGAGCTCGCGTTTTTATAACCGACCTACTCCTGGAAGTGCTATATAAAATTTTCAAGAATTGTATTGGACGAAGATGATGATATCCATTTGAGTGATCGATATTGCTGAAATTTATCCGGTGTTCTCTAGATGATCGATATTGCTGAAATTTATCCGGTGTTCTCTAGATGATCATGAAAAAAACTATATTTATAAAATTACAGGGAGAAAAAGTGATAATCTAGAAGTCGCGAATGTAATAACAGGAGAGATGGAAGCGATTCTGGACGAAAACAAGAAGGAGAAGAAGAAACGTAAGGAGACTAATCGACGCGAGCAAGACAAAAAGATGATCTGATGTAATAATACTACAGCATTTTAAGTGCCATGCATTCCTTCTTCGTTCATAATAAAATCAACAAGTTATTCGAATTACGGAACTTGTCATTTTGACCTCCCTAGCGAAGGATGTTCTTAAAAAATAAAAATCATCGGAAGTTTTCATTTCGCAAGCCACGATGAACTTAGGAGGCACAGGCTTGTATGCATTCCGTCTTTCGTTCGGAGGGACAACGTAACCAACCATTCAATAATGGGGCCTCCCCATGACGCAGTGGTAGCGTTGTCGCCTTGTAATCAAAGGGTCCCAGGTTTGATACCTGGTGGAGGCACATCGTGGTTCGGATCCCACTTTAAACTGTAGGTCCAGTCTCGATTAGTCATACTGTGCATAAAGTGGACTTAAAACACCAACTCATCAACAACAACAACATTCAATGATGATAATGTTTATGAATTTGTTCGGATTGAGAAAAGTAAAAATTATCATGGAAGAGCCACCTTCTTTTGAATATCCCCTTTCCTCTGTTCATATTTTCCGTCCTTGATTTCTATTATGTTTCCCGCTCGTCAGAGTCAAGCGTTCTTTTTTTATCACAGCTCTTCGTTTTCATTTTTCTTTCAACGTACAAATTCATGTTATCATGTTGGAAATTCTTCTCCTTTTTGCATTGCATAATTGAAGATTTGAAATAACACAGGATGATGAAAATGCTATTGGCAAACTTACGAAGAGAATAAATTTGTAAGAATTCCCTTGTCAATATGAATGCCTTATTACTAACTTTGTTTTTGTTTAATACGTGAAACCATATTACATTGAATATTAACTAATTAATTAATTATCTACCCTTCTTGAACCCAAAAGTTCGATTTGTCCTTATCCTGAGCAAGATCTATATATATATTTTTAATTTTTTAGTTCCTTAGATATGAAACAATGAGACAAAAGTTTTATGAAGAGAAAAGTAACATGAATTAAGCCTTCTTTTCATTTCCTCTTTAATATCATTTTCATTGTTAGTATTACTCCTAAGTATTTGGATTTGGAAAACTGGTTCAAACAAGTTGTTATCACTTGGTTTCGGCCTGTAAGCACATATCTTTAGATTTCTCATTGCTATCTTCTAAAACCTATCTCTTAAGCTGCTTTTGAAAAAAAAATATTTTTAGCATTATTCTTAATTGAATTTACATCATTCCCCAGTAAGTCTACATCATCTGCATATGCTAACAGTACTTCGTTCGTTTCTTTTACCTTCCTAAAAGCATATTCTAAGGCAAAATTAAAAAGAGCATCTTCTTTTTTTTTTTTTTAATCCATCATGAATTGTACATTTTTTGTCAGACATATTAACGAGTTTCTTCTCGAGTAATTTATCTCTTTGGCATTTTTAACTTCAATCAAGTTAGGTTCTGCTGTGCATACTTAATTTATTTCTGATTTATCTCCTACATGAACATTTAAAACGTCATTAAAGAAGTTCTTCCATCTATTTAAAATAGTCAGCCATTTTTTTTTATGAAGTTTACTTTAGGTTGCCACCCCTTTCTCAATTCATTTGCACCTCTGATACTTTTATTTCAATTTCGTTAATTTTACTTTTCAAGTAATCTTCTAAACATGGTGTTCTTTAACCACCTAAGTCTATTTCTATTAGGTTATGCGAACCATGGCTTACTTTTTTTTTGATTTATACTTTATTTAACTGCTGATTCTATTACACCCTTATAGTTAATACAACAAAGAGCATTAGATATGAATCATCACAATGTTACGTAATAACTTGTTGCAAAAACGTTGCGCAATAGTATACCCTTATAAGTAATAGAATTAAGGGGTGCTTAATATGAGTCATCACAATGTTATGTAATAACTTGTATTGTAGGCTCCACGTCATCGCCATGTTACGCTCGCCATTGTTTTTTTCCCAAGTCCATTAATTGTTAGGTTAAGTTGTGTCACGTAAGATTGTGAGCCTCATTTATTAATTGATAGGTTAAGTTGTATCACGTAAGATCGTGAGTCTCGCCATAGTAAATCGAAGGGCTCATACTTTTCTGTTTAGAAACGCTCCAATTACCCTTCTACTCTAAAGCACGTAGAGGCTCCCGTGTAGTTTAGCACGTAATAAAAAAAAATGCAAAATACCCCGACAACGTTTCAGCTACTAGGACCTCATTACCATGAGCCCAATCTTAGTAAGCCACATACACACCTGTTCTTCGTATCGCATATGCTAGTAAGTCAGATGACATACTGGGAGAATCACATTTCCTCCAATGAGCCCACCACAACAAACGTCGCACATGCTAGAAGAAACAGGATCAGGATATTTTATGCTAAATTTACGGCTGCCTGTATGCAGTTATAGGCAAATCATTAAAAGAGCGCTCTAATATACAATGATTTCTCCTACCATGTACCCTAACATACAATTTAACATAACAAGTAAAATTTCGATTCGTCTATATATACCCAACAAAACTCAGAAACTGTCATACGCGAGAGCTATATATTTTGCAACAACTATAATTACCCAACACTAGCAACAAGAACAAAAAAAATATATCAATTACATGTATAATATTAATTAGTAACTTTAGATAATATTAATTATTAGTTTTCAGTTGTAATTAATTTTAAAAAACAATTAATAACATGTTAGGTGATGATAACCAAGTGCAAAAAGCATTGTACACACAAACAAAGCACCACTTAGTTCATCGAGTCTCGATGTCCTCTCTCCTCCCATACCAGGTCGTCATGGAACCATTTTTTTTTTCATCAATCGAAAATTTTCTAAGTCCACAGCGTTAAAAAAATCTTAAATTGCAAATATCTCGAAAATGGTAAGAGTTATCGAAAAAATATATCGAAAAACACCCCCATACGGCATCGTTAGATGCTCCCTGTCGATTTTGGAGGTGTAGAATACGTATACCAAGTTTTGATGGTCCTGGGGTCAAGGGGTAAGAAGTTAGCCCACCACCACCCAAAAACTTTGATCACTCGTAACTTTTGAACGAATAGTCGTAGAGAGGTCGGGTTTAGTGCGTCGGTCGAGTCTCGGTGTCCTTTTTGATCTTCTAACAAAATGAACATAGGTTGTCATGGAACCAAATTTGACCCCTCTGTCGAAAATGTTTCCAAGTCCACAGCGTTAAATTGCAAATGTCTCGAAAAACAGTGAGAAAGAGAGATAGTGCAAAAATCCTCCCCGTTGACCCTTTTGTCGATATTGGTGATGCAGAGTACGTGTACAAAGTTTTTAGAGGTCTTGGGTCAAGCGTGGGCCAATTGCCAAAATATTTTTCGTAACTTTCGAAAAAATGATCATAGAGAGCTGGGATTTCTTGCGGTAGCATCGTCTAGGTGTCCTCTGTCCTCCCATACCAAAATAAACATAGGTCGTCATGGAACCAATCAAAAATTTTCTAAGTCCAGCGTTAAAAAAATCTTAAATTGCAAATATCTCGAAAATTGTAAGAGTTATCGAAAAAATATATCGAAAAACACCCCCATACGGCATCGTTAGATACCCCCTGTCGATTTTGGAGGTGTAGAATACGTATACCAAGTTTTGGTGGTCCTGGGGTCAAGGGGTAAGAAGTTAGCCCACCACCTCCCAAAAACTTTGATCACTCGTAACTTTTGAACGAATAGTCGTAGAGAGGTCGGGTTTAGTGCGTCGGTCGAGTCTCGGTGTCCTCTGTCCTCCCATACCAAAATTGGCATAGGTCGTCATGGAACCAATTTTTCATCAATCGAAAATTTTCCAAGTCCTGCGTTAAAAAATCTTAAATTGCAAATATCTCGAATTTTTGACAAACAGGGTCATAGAACCTTCCAATTCATGACTTCGGAAAAATATGTTTGCTGATTCATCATGTACACCTATATGTGAGAAAAAGTATGAATAGAACCTATGCTCGGAAATCCAAAATGGCGACCGGAAGTGGGGTTATCTTGGAAACGGTAAGACTTAGGAAAAATCTGTTTGGTGATTCATCACGTACACCTATATGTGAGAAAAAGTATGAATAGAACCTATGCTGGGAAATCCAAAATGGCGACCGGAAGTGGGGTTATCTTGGAAACGGTAAGACTTAGGAAAAATCTGTTTGGTGATTCATCATGTACACCTATATGTAAGTAAAATATGAATAGAACCTATGCTCGGAAATCCAAAATGGCGACCGGAAGTGGGGTTATCTTGGAAACGGTAAGACTTAGGAAAAATCTGTTTGCGGATTCATCATGTACACCTATACGTGAGTAAAATATGAATAGAACCTATATTCGGAAATCCTCACAGAGCGGACCTCTACCTTCAATTCGACGTGGTGAAGAAGGAAAGCGGAGACGCGTTTCCCGCAGCAGCAAATTTGATACTCGTGGACAACTTCGTGGCTCACTTGTTCTCGCAGGTGGAGGTGAGGAAACACAACACCGTCATCGACAGAATCGATTATCCGGGCATCACGTCGACGGCGGTGGGAACATTGAAATTATCCAAAACGGACGCGGCGTACTACCAGGCGGGAGGGTTCGAAGCGGGGACCAAAATATCGACGAGAAGTCACACGGTGCTCTTTCCCATGCGTGTGCTTCCGGGATTCTTCTCGGACTACAAGGAGATCATGTGGAAGGGAGGACTGAGGATCACGTTTCGAAGAGCGACCAACAACAACGACGCACTGATGCGATACACCAACTTGAACGCCGACGGCACGCCGATAGCCAACACTTTACCCGAAGCGGCCAAGTGCGTCATCCGGAGCATGGAGTTGAGAATGCCGATCGTGGAAAACGAAACGAACTACGCCCTCAAGTACAAAGCGGAGATCTTGAAAAGTCCGCAGGTGCCGATTCACTTTCACGGTTACCAGTGCGTGCAGAAGTTAGCGTCGGGAAGTCACATGGAATTCGACGTGACGACGCAGTTCAACAACATACAGTTCGACATGCCAGATTTCGTCATTGTACTTTTTCAGACCGGGCGCGATAAGAATCAGGAAAAAGATTCCAGCAAGTTCGACGACTGCAAGATCAAGAACGTTTATCTCAAGAACGGTAGGAACGAAGTGTTCCCGCGCGAGAATTACAACCTCGACATGACCAAAGACGATTACCTCAAACTTTACGAAGCGTTCTCGGCTTACAAACGCGTGACCGAGGGAAGCGTGGACGTGTACTACACGCCCAGCGAATTCAAAACCCGCAGGCCGATGTTCGTCATCAATACCACGAAAAGAAAGCAGGTGGTGGTCAACGATCGCACCAACATCAAGGTCGTCTGCGAGTTCAACAGTCCGCTGCCCGCCGATACCCTATGTAGCGTCATCCTGGTCGCAGAGAAGTCCTTCGTCCACGACGTGAAGAAAGAGAGGGTCACAGAGCAGTTTTAAAAAATAATTCGTAAAAAAATAAATAATTGCCACATACTAAAAAAAATCAACAAGGTTATATAAAATACAATGCAAATTAGTTCGGTGCGCAAATAATAATAAAAAAAAATAACTCATGAAACTCTCTACAGAGGCATATGGCTTTGATAGCCATGACCATTATAGAACTTTGTGTTGGGCACCACGCGCAAACCCCCCACTCTCTCTATGGCTGGGGATATTAATTTTTTTCTATTTTTTTTGAGGGCCTTAACAAAAATAATAATTTTGATTATCACACACACACACAAACACACACACACACACACACCGCAGAAGATCACACACATGAGTTTTTTTTTTAAAAAAGAAAACATCGTAGCAGATTACGCTGAGAGCACAAGGTCGTAGTAGATTACACTGAGGGACCTTTTACAGTAAGAGGAGACAGACTTATAGGAAAATGTCGTAAGTCATTTCAAAAATGTAGGTCAAAGAACGAGTTAGCATAAGAGCAAACATTTGCAGGAGGTAAAAAAAATAGCTTAAAAAGGGATGACAAAGCTTCTTCTGTCCACTTTTCTCTCATTGTAGGTTAGTTTAGTCCGTAAAACGTCGTAAAATAAAAAGTAGGTCAAAAGGCGAGGTAGCATAAGAGCAAGATTTGCAGGAGGTAAAAAAAGCTTAAAAAGTGATGCCATAGCTTTTTCTATCCATTTTTCTCTCATTGTAGGTTAGTTTAGTGCGTAAAACGTCGTAAAATAAAAAGTAGGTCAAAGGGTAGCTCCAGAACGTACGGTTCCACCTACTCTCTAAGTAGGTCAAAGCGCGTAGAGGCTCTCGTGTAGTTTAGCACGTAATAAATGAATAGGTTAAGTTATATCACGTAAGATCGTGGCATTCGTACCAAGTGTGAGGTGGGAAAAAAGGGAAATTTCGCTAAAACATCGCTAAGCGCTAAAACATCGACAAAAAATTGTCAATATATGTCAAAAAGTGGTATTCAATTGATAAAAAAGAGGCTACAAAAGAGCTCGTACCAAGTGTGGTTTTGAAACAATACACTTGCACTACTAGAAGCTATCTACTTTAATCGAGAACAAAACTCGAATCGTGTACAAGGGGACAAAGGAACTTCTTGGTATGAAAACGAAGCACGTAATAGAATTTGTGTAACGGGCTGCGCGGAGTATATGAAATAACATACCTTAAAGAAAATAATTACACGAAACAAAAAAAAATCTCAGAACATTTATATATAAAAAAACATACCGTGAAAAAAAACTACACGAGAGAGGGAAACAAAAAAAATCGCAGAACATATATATAAATAACATACCGTGAAAAAAAAAACCATGAAGCCCAAGGGTGTAGTGTACCAGATACCATACTCCAATCTAAAAAATCTAGGTGCCCTGGATGGCTTACTCACCAAGAAACAACGCGAGAAGAAACGTTTTTGCTTGACGAAAGGACACGGAATGAAATTACTTCTCAGCACACCTCAATTGAAAAGATTGCAGCGTTCGCGGAAACTGCAAAAGATCGGAGGTTTCATATTCAACATCCCGGCCATCCTGACAGCATTGGGGCAGTTGGAAGTTTGGCTGGGGGTAGCGCCGCCATCGCGAAAACCGTCATCGACTCGAAGAAGAACAAGGCGGAATTGGAAGAACAGAAACGTCACAACCTGACCATGGAGAAGAAAGGGGGGAAGGGCGTGATGAGGAAGTTTAAAAAAAGAAACAGCAGCACTCACCAACCGAGACATTGAATCTTTGATCAAACCATTACAAATCAAACACTTCAGAGGAGTTTTCATGTCCGACTCGTTACCTTCAACCGTTAAAAATAGAGAATGTGGAGTAGTCAACTTGGACAGTCAAGAAAATCCAAGCACGCATTGGATATGTTACAACAAAAATGATAAAGCATTCGTTTTCGAGTCTTTCGGAGGTGTTCCACCTACAAATTTAGTTCATTATCTGAAAACGAACAATCCTATATACTACAACGACGAACGCATTCAAAATTTCGGAGACGTGAACTGCGGTCATCTCTGTCTCTCCGTGCTCTCTAAAATAAATAACCCTACGATCGAAGATTTCCAGAAAGCATTGTGGAACCTAAAACAGCATCACGATGGGTGTGTTCCATCTCACGAGCGAATCTTCGATCTTGAAACTCACTCTGCACAACGACATCGTCTATCCTAAATCCATAGCTCTGCGTGCATTCTACAGCATGTACCTCATACCTAACGTCACGCAGCACAACAACAAAATTAGCGTCGGAAGCGAACATATCGTCGTCACGCCAGGCCAATACAATCTTTCCACTTTGCAAGCTCAATTACACAAAGACACATACCTTTCTCAAAATTCGGTCACGCACAGAGTGGAAATCGTGTCCGCGACGGAGACCGTGGACCTGGGCACCATAGGAGAACATTTAGGTTTCGAGAACAACACAAAACTCGAAGCTGGCATCAAGCACACGGCAGCAAACATTCCTAAATTCTTGGCCATCGAAACTTTGAACGTTCACTGCAACGTGGCCGAATGCATGATCACGAAATCTTCGGACGGATTGCTGGGAAGTCACAAGCAGACGGGAATCATCGCCAGTTTCAAACCCAGTTCCGAATTCATGGAACCGATCATCTACACACCCTCTTCGCCGATCTATTTTCCAGAATGTCGCAACCGCATAGACGTCATAGAGTTGGTGGTGACGAACGAGAAAGGAGACGTGGTGGATTTCCCAGGTGCAACGACGACGGCCATCGTGGAGATCAACGTATAATAAATAACACACATAGTGAAAAAAAATGGAGCAAATCGAAAGTTACGAATTGCAATCTTTCCCTCCGAACCGTCGCACGTTAGCCAATCTCAACGAAGCGAACAGGGAGATTTAATACGACGTTGACGTAGGGGACGGGTTCGTTCATCCTCACAGAGCGGACCTCTACCTTAAATTCGACGTGGTGAAAAGGAAAGCAAATTTGATACTCGTGGACAACTTCGTGCCTCACCTGTTCTCGCAGGTGGAGCTGAGAAAACACAACACCGTCATCGACAGAATCGATTATCCAGGCATCACGTCGACGGCTGTGGGAACAAAATATCGACGAGAAGTCACACGGTGCTCTTTCCCATGCGTCTGCTTCCCGGTTTCTTCTCCGACTACAAGGAGATCATGTGGAATGGAGGACTGAGAATCACATTTCGAAGAGCGGCCAAAGACAACGACGCACTGATGCGATACAGTAACTTGAACGCCGACGGCACGCCGCTGCCCAACGCTTTACCCGAAGCAGCCAAGTGCGTCATCCGGAGCATGGAGTTGAGAATGCCGATCGTGGAATACGAAACGAACTACGCCCTCAAGTACAAAGCGGAGATCTTGAAGAGTCCGCAGGTACCAGTGCGTGCAGAAGTTAGCGTCGGGAAGTCACATGGAATTCGACATGACGACGCAGTTCAACAACATACAGTTCGACATGCCAGATTTCGTCGTAGTGCTTTTTCAGACCGGGAGGGACAAGAATCAGGAAAAAGATTCCAGCAAATTCGACGACTGCAAGATCAAGAACGTTTATCTGAAGAATGGCAGGAACGAAGTCTTCCCGCGCGAAAATTACAACCTCGACATGACCAAAGATGATTATCTCAAACTTTACGAAGCTTACACGGCTTACAAGCGCGTGACCGAGGGAAACGTGGACATGTACTACACGCCCAGCGAATTCAAAACCCACAGACCCATGTCCGTCATCAACACGATGAAGCGGAAGTAGGTGGTGGTCAACGATCGCACCAACATCAAGATCGTCTGCGAGTTCAACAGTCCGTTGCCCGAGGACACCGTGTGCAGCTTCATCCTGGTCGCAGAGAAGTCTTTCGTCCACGACGTGAAGAACGAGAGGGTCACAGAGCAGTTTTAACAGGTTTAATATCTTTTCTTGGACAATCAGTTACAATAAGAATTTTGTACTAGCACAATCAGTTACAATGGCACAATACGAATTTCACTAGTTCAGATCAGTTACAATGTCAATTTCATCAGTTATCAGTTACAATTTTTTTTTCATCAGTTTTTGCATTATAGCACGAGACAATCAGAATTTGCACAAAATTTTGTTGTTTTCACATGAGAAAATTAACAATAAAATTATTTTTTTTATCGTTTCAGATGCTGTCGAACATCAAAAACACATACACATACACACACTAGAAAAAAATCATGCAACTTTATTTGTAACACACACATATTCTCCATCTTCATCAAGAAAATATTATAAAAAACATAATTTTTTATCTATTTCACAATAAAACTCTATATCCAAAATTAGAACATCAAATAACACTAGAGTCGTTAGTACACGTTGCATGCATTACGGAGGTTCTCTGTAGAGTTTCATGGAAGTTTGAGAGAAAAAAACAAACACGTGAAACTCTATAGAGGTGTGGTTAACTATAACCGCAGCCGTTAGAACCTTTACTTTTTTGGTTGGGCACCACGCACTCTGGCGAGGTTATAGGGGCCAGGAATCCTAAAAAAAAACAATTATTATTATTTTGTTTGTTTGCTTGCGTCACAATACAGAAATAATGAGAGGCGCGCGCATATGTGTGTGTGGCAGAAATATCACATCGTTCGCGAGAGGTTTACAAAGGTCACGATATATAAACATTTGGTCGGGACTTAGAAAAAAATTACGATAAGGTGCATTCATACTTCAAGGATGAGAAAGTGAATTTTCTCGTACCGGCTTTTCTGCGCCGTGAAACATCGTCAGCGCATTAAATGAGGCGCGGAACGTGGAGAGAAAGTGAGTTTTTGAGGTATCGATGCGATTTTCTGAGGGGTCGAAAAATCAGGGTAGTGCTAGAAGGCATATTTACTATCTACTATTGAAAATTACTCGCTGTGACAAAAGCATATTACGTTCCTTAGTTATAACTGTTATTTTCTAATTCCATGTCGTCCAAATATATGTAAATTTGTTAATATTCCTCATAAACTTTGTTATTGTAACGAGGACAATCATCTTTCAACATTTAGAATTTCCAGTACACGTACGGTTTTCATAACAAATAAAGGAAATAATTAACGTGTCCTATTGCGCGCTTTAGCAATATACTGGTTTCCCTTATAACTGAAGTGTATAGGTCTTGGCCTTCTGCCAGAAACAACAGTGCAAGTCTGCAGTTTGAATGTTTACGTTATCATTCAGTAGAGTACGTTAGGCGGTTCAAAGTCATACTTGGTGCGAGACCTATTATTTTTATTAATTTAAGCACAATGGAAAACCTATTTTGATGATGTTTTTGTCGATTTTATACTATTGAAAATCTGTGATTTTTCATCTCATACTTGGTACGAGTAGTACGAGGCCTGTTTTTATTAATTTAGCACAATGGAAAAATTATTTTGATGATGTTTTTTGATTTTTAACTGTTTAAAATCTGTGTTTTTTCATCTCGTACTTCGTACGAATCTCATAATTTATTTCGAGTTAAAGTACGTAACTCCTACCCCCACAGCCACCCACGCACATCCACACACACCCACGCCTACACCCACCTACACATATTTACTTCCGGTCCATTTTTGGTTTGCTTCCGGTCTACTTCTGGTCTACTTCCAATCTACTTCCGGTGAACTTCCGGTATCCTTCCTGTCCACTTGACAGACACACCCACGCACACCCACGCAAATTTACTTTCGGTCTACTTCTGGTCTACTTTGGTTGGTTATGACGTGATGCGATGACGTGGTGTTTTCTGATTGGTTGGATTATGACGTGATGCGATGGCGTGTTGTCTTCTGATTGGCTCACTGTTTCTTATGTTTTCAACGCGGTCCGCACTGAGGTTATATAAATGCGAAAGCATTACGGATCAGTCAGTATCGTGAGAGTGTTCGAAGAGTGCGAACGTGTTGTTGCAGTACTGCTCATATTTTTTTTTGTTAAAAAGTTAAGTATTCAATTTATTTTAAAGCTACATAGCGCATAATAATTTCGATCAGCTTGAGTTTTGGTGTGATCGGATGTTACATGTTGTCTCTGGAAATTCTGTATAGATGACGTAGATGAAAATTTTATCGTAATAGCTAAACTTATTTTATTTTTAAGAGGGTTCAAGTCGTTTTTCATACAGATTGAATGTGTATGAATTTGAATTTGTATTGGATTTTGTATTTTTTTTGGAGAAAATTTATATATAAATATCAGGGCTGAAAAATATTATAATTATAACTATTGTGTTCTTTAAGTTACATTCTATCAATTATCGTAAGTTTAAAATTCTCTTATTGAATCTTGACTTGATTGTGCGTCTTATTGTTATTTATTTAAAGCATATACTTAAAAAAGTGTCATTGACCAGTTTAATCGAATGTGTCATTTTTGGTAAATTAACCTCCAAAACTAATATTAGCAAGCATAGGGCAAGATGTTTGCGAAGCAGGTTCGAAAATAAATCTTTGCTCAATGCGAAAAAATAATTAGCATTGTTAATTTAAGTAAACACATGAAAATTTGCAAAGCATCAACTGGACATCGAACATTGGAAAGAAAAATTGATCATCCTGAAACTGAAGCTTCTACTTCTAAACAAATTAAAATATCTAATGACCAAAAGCCGATTAGATCTGAATTCAACAACCAACTCTTGTATTTCTGTTATACTTCAAACCCACGCTCTGAAATTTCTAGTTTCTTGAGTGAAATTAAAACATCTATCATAAATATTCTTAAACGTAAACTAGAAAGCAACTGCATAAAAGTATATGTTGATCCAATTTGTGAATATGAGAAACACAATGGTACAAGAAATCTTTTCTTTCACAAAACGAGAAACCAAATTCTTTATTTGGCAAACATTGACAATTTGAACGTTTTTTTATTCTAATCTTACAAGTGAATTGATTAGGAAACACGATGAGTTCGAGGCAAAGGGATCAGGTTGGTCTCTATGTGGGAGTCCTCACAGGTTAATTGCTTATGTAAACAAATTTACACCATTTTTCTGCTTCGAGCTACGTTCCACTTCCTGTAGAAATTCAGCATAAGAGAGCTGTGATGAACATTTATAACACCGACGATAAGTGTTTTATTTGGTGCATTTTAGCAGCGCTTCACCCCATTCATTGGATAGATAATCCGGAACGAATTAGTCATTACACACAATATATCGATGATATTGAATATGAGTAGTATAAAAGTATATAATATAAACCCGAGAAATGATGAACCCCCCTCAGGCAGATTTGGCTACACTTAAAACTTGCTCAACATGCCGAAACGAGCTTTTTGCTCAAGTGTGGTACTCCGTCTAATCCAAGATTTTTGTAAAAATGCCCTCGGGAATTTCCCGTGAAATGATGACCCCCCTCAGATTGATTTGGCTTCACTTACAAAAGCCACATCTGTGAGATTGTTGTCCATAATCCTGTCAAACATATGCCCCTCTTGATATTTTTTTTGGCTACACCTAAAACTAAGCCACCCTCACCCACACCCACCCACATACACACCCACACACACCCCTCACACACACACACACACACACACACACACACACACACACACACACACACACACACACACAAGCACCCACTGCATTTCAGTTTCATTTTGCACTGTAAACAGGTCATACTCGGACAGGCCAAAGAATCTAAGCTTTAAATCAACAACAAGTGACTTAGATTTTATGTATTTTGAAATACATCTTCTCTCAAAAAATCCTGTGTCAAGATTATCCATGCAATTAGATAGAATACACACTGCCTTCTATAAGTTAATTGCTTGCTGCTGATGCTGCCTTGTATTCTTCAGAAACTGCTTATGTGCTCAAAACTTGTTGTACCTGTTAAACAAAAATAAATATTAGAATTTTGTTATGTTTACTATATAAAATTTCTTGGGGTTCAAATCAAAATTCTATGTTTAATAAAAAAATATCAGTTGGGTTCAGCAGTGTGTTTTGTATATTTAGTGTGTGTGTGTGTGTATGTGTGTTATTATTTTTTGGCTTTGGTATTTATATAAAATTTCTTGGGGTTCAAATCAAAACTCTATACTTAATAAACCTATGACAGGTTGTATAAAGCTGATAGCCTACATGCACAAAAGTAGAATAAGTACAGAAGCACTGCTCTAACACAAATACATATCTACACAGGCATGTCCTAGAAAAACAATGACCTAATACCATGTGTCATGTATAACAAATTGGGGCAGTTTTAAACCTGACTCTAAATATGAGTGGATTACAACAAACAAGCAAGAAGTGTCAAATATCAGACCTGTATGAGGAGCAATGCAACAACACATCTGTACTCCTCAGCCACTCTCACAATACTAACTGATATGTAATGCAATAGCTCTTACATCATAATTTGTTGCATAATATTGGGTAATAATTTGTTGCACAACATGATGCAAAAGCTCTTGCATCATAATTTGTTGCATAATATTGGATAATAATTTGTTGCACAACATGATGCAATAGCTCTTGCATCATAATTTGTTGCATAATATTGGATAATAATTTGTTACACAACATGATGCAAGAGACATAAACATGTGTGTGTGTGTGTGTGTGTGTGTGTGTGTGTGGGTGTGTGTGTGTGTGTGTGTGTGTGTGTGTGAGGGGTGTGTGTGGGTGTGTATGTGGGTGGGTGTGGGTGAGGGTGGCTTAGTTTTAGGTGTAGCCAAAAAAAATATCAAGAGGGGCATATTTTTGACAGGATTATGGACAACAATCTCACAGATGTGGCTTTTGTAAGTGTAGCCATATCAATCTGAGGGGGTCATCATTTCACGGGAAATTCCCGAGGGCATTTTTACAAAAATCTTGGATTAGACGGAGTACCACAGTTGAGCAAAAAGCTCATATGGGCATGTTGAGCAAATTTTAAGTGTAGCCAAATCTGCCTGAGGGGGGTTCATCATTTCTCGGGTTTATATTATATACTTTTATGCTACTAATATGAAATGACAGAAATCTAATACCCTGTTGTTATGTCCAACATAACAAAGTTTGAAAACAGGGTATGAAATAGAGAAGGAAAACGATTTGTTATAAATGTATATTCGTATAGTTCAGTTAAGTATTTTGTGCATCCCGTTAGGATAACTAATATTGTTGATGACGAAGCCATGGAAATCAATCTGCTTCTCATTGCTGACGATAACAAGTTTCATTACATTACACATTCGTTCAATGTCACGGTTTGTGAGAAGTCAAACAACCAAGCATAAACATAACATCGAGGTCTGTCCAAGGGGCTTGACCAAGTTCGACGATCAAAAACAAGTCGACTAGAGAAAATACACCGGACGTCAAATTGCTGCTCAAAAACTTGCTGAACATAAAGTCTACTGTGGAGTTAACAGACCGGCTCGGATGTTGATGTCCAAAGCAAATGAATTCGAAAAATTTAAAATGCACAAGGCCTTGTAGGAACATCCGGCCATCATCCTTGCGGACTTTGAGGCTTTCTCAAACCATTGTCTTATTGCGAACCGGATCCCGAATTGTCTTCCACAACACCGTACCAGCTTCATGATCTAAATAGTTTTGGATATTTTGTTGTTTGGCAAGATAATATAGATAAGCCATATATATATATTGTCGAACGATTCAAGGGAGACTCTGTAAAAAGGTAAAATCTCTCGCCAGACATCAGTGCTCGGTCAAGCAACAATTTACAACACAGCATAGCATTCCACAAATAGCGGAAACACATGACGTCAGGAGACACGGCATTCTTCGATACTACCGGGTTCAAGCCTGTCATCGGCTGGCAAATACGGAAGTGCTGTCCAAGCAGCTAGGAAGTATTTGCCAGCAGCTTAAAAGCCCTAAGCACCAGAATTCGAGTCTCAGAGGGCTCAGTGAGGCTCACTCGGCTCAGAATTCAAGGACTTTCAGAAGAAACCCAGGCGAAGACCTCGACACCTTCCAGGTCTCAGCCCGGCTCGGGAAACCGAGACGAAGCTTTCGCCTAAGGCAACGGCAGTACATTACGCGAGTTGACCATCTTCAGCACCGCGGCTTACAATTTGTAGCCGTCGAACAGACCATCGTCCCTTCGCCTTTCCTAGGGCCGATACTCCAAGACCAACGTGTGCTTCGTCGCCAGCCACGGGCAAGAAGGCCGTGGGCCGTCGAACTCAGGACTCCGTGCTCTGTCGCCTGACGTCCACACTCAACCGCTTGGCCGAGAGGTAAGATGTACGTCGTCTACATCCCTTGAAATCATTCCACTCCCTGCCAGAAGCCTGTCAGTGAGATTGTATGGGGACCATAAACGTAACCTAGCTCTACCATCTGACCCCTAAAGAGTTCACAGTAACGATCCCCGTAGTTTTAGCAATTGAAACCAGTGAACGCATCATGGTGGAGTTGCTTTGGACTACCTTGTAATTTTGTACACTCCCGTACAAGTTGCGCGTAACATTTTAACCCCCCCCCCCCCGATCCCAGTTTCGAAGCATGGTATAGTTGCAAACAACAATTTTATTCGCTCCCATAACAAATTGCTTTTAAATTCATGGCAAAAGTGCGAAACCTTAGCATAACTTTTGCATTCCACCGTACATGCCAATACACCCCACATTAACTTCTTCATTCATATCAGTTATCAGCGGATGACAGAGATGCACTTATGCTGTAATTTCGGGTGCGACAACGGTACTCATCAACGTCAAATGTCTAAAATTTTGCTAAGAGCGTGTAAATCAATTATCCAACCAAAACCCTCAGTCCTATTCAGTTACAAGTAACGAATGAACACATCACTACATGACGTATTAGATCAGTCACTTGATGAAATTTTAAAACTAGCTTCAGAAATACGTAAACCCCCCACCCCGACCCTAACTAGATCTAAGGCAACAGCTTCATACCCCCTGTTTTTAAGCGGTCTGGAAACTCCCAGACGGAAAAAGAAGATTCCTTTCACCAGTACCCCCGAGTTACCTAGATCACATACCGCAACCACTATGACTCTACACTTACCGACTAACCTCTACCCACCCTCTTTCTCCGGGCAAGATACCTCACGAGTTGAAAAGTTCTTCTCAAAATTTGACAGCGTCGTCACTGCCCTCACGTGGACAAATGACCAGTGCAAAGAAATGCTACCCTTTTTTCTCTCAGATGTGGCCCTAATGTACTTTAACGATATCAAAACTCGGCCCACATTTGCGACATTAACTGTAAAGCAGAACAAAGATGAAATGATTACGTTATTTCGCGGCAGTTATTCCCCCGCCCAACCCACTCAAATTCTTATGGAAACCAGACAGTCCCTGGGACAGTCAGTTTTTGACTACATTGTCAGAAAAAAATATTAATTTTAAGATTTTTTCCCCACGCCACCAATGAACAAATAATGTCATTTCTCATCTCTGGTCTGCTCAGTAAGTATATTCAGGCGATTGGCCATCAACAATTTGAATCCACCTCCGAGCTTATAACATTTTTGCAAAATAGCGAGCGACAGGAATCACTTATTCAAGGTAGGAAAAATGATGGGCAAACTCAAGCATTAAATCTTGTAAACCAAGCTGCTGCGTTGCAGAATTTACAATACCAGGCTTCAGTGCAATTGCATACGGCACCCGCGCCTGCAGCGAACATTGCTCCCAGTATATACGCAACACTCACGCCCCCTCCTTCCTTGCCCCCTCCACAACAATCCCATTACGCGGCATACGTCACACCACAAAGCATTTCCACAAACCACGCCCTCGGTTCTCAATACACGACAAACTTAGCTCCAACAGTTCAGAGCTCGGCTCTCGCTGCAAGCACATCAAAGCAATAGCATCTAGTTGTAACTGCACCCAGCAAGCGGCAGCATCGCCCAGCTGCCTTCAGACCCACGACGATTGCATTTCACATCAGTTCGGGGCGATGCGTATCTCTAACCATTGCCGTATTGACTTACCCAGGCGTCTTAAATGTATAGATTGTAGAGGATCCCATCCCCACCAAAACAATTTAGAGCAGGGGAACAATTGTTATCAGCCTCAAGCAAATGGTTATATTAGCGGGAATAGGTATTTCAGAGGAGCGTCTAGGTCAACCCGTTCGAATTCAAGAGGAATTCTTGGGTACCCGAAACGCAAATCCCCGTCCACTGTATCCAAACCCTTGTGAATACTGTGGATTAAGAAACCATGAATCAAATTCTTGTTTTTATAAACCAGGAGATTCTTTAAACTATATGGGGTACGAGTCAAGCACCAACCCGATCTCGTACCGTTCAACATACAGAAACATTGGTAGAAAAAGACAGTTTACCTTATTTAAAGGCCACCCTTAACAATAAATCAATCGAGCTCATTATCGATACTGGTTCACAAATATCCACCTCTAGCAAGAGTATTGTACCGTCAGGTGCAAAAATAATTCAAGCAAAAACATACTATAAAAGGTGTAACTGGATATCAGGTGAATTTATCTGAAATAGCGGTTTTACAACTGAGAATAGGTAAATTTAAATACTCTCACGCATTTAGAATAATTGAATCAAATATCATGCCTTGCATTTTAGGAAATGATTTTTTAACAGCTCAGAAATGCAACATTTCATTAAAAGAAAAACTATTTCCATCACAAATCTGGGACACATTCCACTTTGGAATATCAAAAAGAAACACTTGTCACATACAGTGTCTAATGAAGTCATTAACAGAATTGCAATTAGATGTACAACAGCCGTTATTTCAGAAAATATCACATTATGTCCTCGTACAAAGAACTACGTGCCAGTTTCGTTCCAACGAAACAATAAAAACGAGCCCGTATTACTGACCCCCTCTGTTGAAACACTGCTTACTCATGGTATTTGTGTACCTCACTGTACATTAAACCCCCAGTCAGGAATTTTACTTGTCATTAACCCAAGTGACGTGCCTGTTACTTTAAAAGCGGGTACACAGATAGGCGAAATCGCATCATGTAACATAGTAACAGATGTCACGGACACCATGAATTTTGACACTTTTCAGGCTAATCGTGACTTTTCATTTACATGCACAAACAACGCAAATCCTTCACCGAGCCAGCTTAAGTTTGATCCCAAACTGATAGACGTAAATCCAGACCTATCACAGGAAGACAGGCAAAAAGTGTTAGACTTAGTGTACAATTATTCTGATATTATGTCATGGGAAGGTGACCCACCTAGTGTCACGAACGCTTACGAATATGACATCGAGTTAACGCACGACAAGCCCATTATAAGCAAACAGTATAGAATTCCTTTTAACTTACAAGAAACAATGAAAGATGAGATCGCGAAACTTGTCAAAGACGGTGTTCTAAGTGAGTCACAGGGTTCGAACTACAGACACATCGTACTTTTAGTGAAAAAACGCGATAATTCTTATCGTTTTGTTTCCGATCTTCGTGCTTTTAATGTTGCGTTAAAACCCCTAGGCCTAACTCAGCCCACAACAGAGCAAATTTTAGCTGACATAGACGGAAAAAAGTGGTATAGTGTGCTTGATTTACTTGCAGCTTTCTTTCAGATACCACTCTCGCAACGTTCCAAGGAGTTAACAGCATTCTCTGTCGAAGGCATTGGTTCATTTCACTATAATCGGTTAATTATGGGAATGAAGACTTCATCTGCAGTAATGAATTTTCTCATGCACAAGGTACTATGTGAAATTCCACCTTCAGAAGTATCATGTTACACAGATGATATTATTTGCAGTGCTGACACAATAACAGTAATGCTACACGTTCTGGAGAAGGTATTTCGAAAACTACGAGAAGCTAATATCAAGTTAGGAACTAAGAAATGCAAATATTTGTATAACGAGGTCCCCATTTTGGGCCACCTTGTCTCTCAAAAGGGCACCCGAATATCGGAACACATTATCAAGGCTATCACAGACTTCCCTCACCCGAAGTCGAAGAAGAATCTAAAAAGATTCCTCGGGCTTATTAACTTCATACGGAAGTTCCTATCCGGTTTCCATGTCCCCGCGGAATGTTTATTTCGCTTGCTGAAAAAGAATGTCAAGTTCCAATGGACCGAAACTCATCAAGAAGCTTTTAATAAGTTAAAAACCATGATAACAACTGCGCCTGTTCTTAAAAGCTACGACTCACGGAAGAAAACGCTCGTATGCGTGGATGCTTCATACGTGGTCATCGCTGGGGCCCTCCTCCAGGAAGAAAAAGACGGTACGCGTTCTGTAATAGCTTACTGTAGTCGCTGTCTTACAGACACCGAGAAGAAATATGATGTTTTCACACTCGAGATCACAGCAGCGCAATATGTGCTAAAGACTTTTAGATATTTTCTCATAAACTCTAAATTCACGGTTTTTACGGATAATCATGCGCTGTCTTATTTGAAAACAACCAAAGCTGAAAATTCGTTGCTAGCAAGGAAGGCCATTTTTTTTCAAGAGTTCGACTTTGATATTCAGCACATTTCGTCGGCTAATAATGCACTGGCCGACTGCTTAAGTTGCCAACCTGTAAATACGGCTAATCGCGACGATGAAGTTGATTCCGATAGCGAAGACATGGCGCGCCTTGTATTTTCCATCCAAGCCCAGACTTTTGACATGGCTACCGTACAAAGACAAGACCCCTACTTTGGCAACATAATTAAAATATTGGAAGACGACCCCTCAGCTAACCCTAAGTATGAAAAAACAGCGTATTCTTTCACTCTTGAGAACGGTCTGCTCCATAGGCTTACCAGATTCGCAAACGGTTACAAGAAACAGGTTTGCGTACCCAAAGCGAACCGCAAAGAAGTGTTCGAACTTGTGCACGCTAATCAGAACATGAACGCTCATCAGGGAGCAAATAAAACTTACAAGCACCTTGTATCTCGGTATTACATACCAGACATGAAACGCTTTGTGTATGACCAAGTAAGAAAGTGTGTGCCATGCCAAATAGCTAAGCGTCATCCTTGCGCTAGGCAACACACATTACAGCATTCCGAACCGGAAGAAGTTCCGTTCAAGAAGATTCATTTAGATGTTTGCGGCCCCCTTGCGTCAAATACTAAAGGTCACAAGTATTTTTTATCTGTAGTGGATAGTTGTACAAGGTACGTCGTGGCGACCACCTGTTCTCCTCCAATCCCCAAGTCATGTTGCGTCATATTTATCCATTGCCTTATTCGTTATTGTAACGCTCAGTATAATCCTCGTTTACTTGTATTACAAAATCAGAACTTGTAGAAAACCCATTCGAAACGTTAACGACTACGAAATTCCAACTATAAGTGCACCTTTGCCGTCGTTATCTCGCCCATTAGTACGACCTCCCCCTCCTCCCCAAACAATCTCTATGGCAGTCCCCACACATCAAGCTCCCCCAATCCCATCAGCAGCTCCGCAAATTCAAACCCTCAAAGTGAAACGCACTCCTCCCCCACAGTCTATCTACTCGCAAGAATATATTTCCCACACTCTCCTTCTATAATCACCCCAACTCTCGGCTAAGGGACAGACGTCATTCCATCCGGAAGCAGCCAAGAGGAGTAGCAACATTTTCGACGCCAGGACTCTAACCTCCCCCACCACACTGTGTTTCAATCAGTGCATCGAAACAGAGCTACGTGTCGTCACCTTTGGCGACACACTTAAGTGATCAAAACAAACTGTATAAAAGTGCTTCAAAACAGTGAATAAGTTCTTCGATTCACAGTGTCTCAACTACAACTGAAAAGAAAAAATTACAAGTCGTGATGCAAATAAGCTCTAAACAATTATTTTAAGTTTAACGACTTCCACCTCACGACATGCAGTTTAAACAATTGACAGTATTCTAAACAAATAATACTGCAAAACTTATGTAAAAAATATTTTATTCATGGATTAGGGTATTAATAATAAGGTAAATACAACAAAAACAACAACACAAGTATTATCAGTGCCACAAGGTCAGGAACACTACTAGTACATTGACACTGCAATAACAAAAAAAAACTAATTTCTTGGGTGTATATCTATTTTCTTGCTTATGTACAAAAGAATGCATGAACACTGCAACGTAAGCAAGAATTTCTTGTGTGCGTATCAACAGGTGAAGGTATAATCAATTATGTAATCCATCGGTCAACGGGAACCTTACCTCACAATATTATGTAACTTTTTTTTGGGTCAAATAAACTAACCTCATATAATCTTTCTCAAGGTGATGGGTAACCACAAGCCTGTGGATACTCTACGACCAGGGGAATGTGGAACGATTCAAGGGAGACTCTGTAAAAAGGTAAAATCTCTCGCCAGACATCAGTGCTCGGTCAAGCAACAATTTACAACACAGCATAGCATTCCACAAATAGCGGAAACACATGACGTCTGGAGACACGGCATTCTTCGATACTACCGGGTTCAAGCCTGTCATCGGCTGGCAAATACGGAAGTGCTGTCCAAGCAGCTAGGAAGTATTTGCCAGCAGCTTAAAAGCCCTAAGCACCAGAATTCGAGTCTCAGAGGGCTCAGTGAGGCTCAGTCGGCTCAGAATTCAAGGACTTTCAGAAGAAACCCAGGCGAAGACCTCGACACCTTCCAGGTCTCAGCCCGGCTCGGGAAACCGAGACGAAGCTTTCGCCTAAGGCAACGGCAGTACATTACGCGAGTTGACCATCTTCAGCACCGCGGCTTACAATTTGTAGCCGTCGGACAGACCATCGTCCCGGCGCGTTTCCTAGGGCCGATACTCCAAGACCAACGTGTGCTTCATCGCCAGCCACGGGCAAGAAGACCGTGGGCCGTCGAACACAGGACTCCGTGCTCTGTCGCCTGACATCCACACTCAACCGCTTGGCCGAGAGGTAAGATGTACGTCGTCTACATCCTTTGAATTCATTCCACTCCCTGCCAGAAGCCTGTCAGTGAGATTGTATGGGGACCTTAAACGTAACCTAGCTCTACCATCTGACCCCTAAAGCGTTCACAGTAACGATCCCCGTAGTTTTAGCAATTGAAACCAGTGAACGCATATATATATATATATATATATATATATATATATATATATATATATATATATATATATATAAATATCGCGGACCGAATGTCATTGAACTCTTTTTCAAAAATATGGTGGAGGAGGTTGAGAACATTGGCAGCTTCTTATGTCAATCGAAATCAATGCTTCCACTATCAAGCGATGAACTTCAATCTTACAATAACATTAAGACGTGTCCAGTGAGCGATCAACATTTCACTTATGAGAATCGAAAAGAATTTCACCACAATCACTTCACAGGAAACTACATTAGTGGAATTTATAACACCTGCAACCTCAAGATCCAGAAGCCCAAATTCGTACCAATATTTTTCCACAATGGATCCAATTACGACTTCCATTTCTTAATTAGAAATCTTGGATACGCAAAAGATAGATATTCTTGCTCAAAACGAAGAGCGTTATATTTCTATAAGTAAGAAAGTTATGATTCTAGCCACGAATGAAATCATAGAGATGAGGTTTCTAGATTCTTTTAGATTCCTATCGGCAAGTTTCGATGCTCTAGCGAGTAAACTTACTGACAAACAGTTTAAAATTACAAAAGCTAGTTTTCCCAACGTACACCTAGAGCTGATTAAACTTAAAGGCTTTTATCCTTACGAATATGTAACCGATGAGTCTAAATTTGACGATGACATTCTCCCATCTCAAAAAGTATCCTTCAGTCAACTGAAAAAAAAAGGAATCACGAACGAAGAATACGAACATGAGGAATTAATATGGAAGGAATTGATATGCAATACTCTTGGCGATTATCAAGATGCTTATCTCAAATTAGACGTAACGATACTTGCTGATGTATTACAAGTGTTTAGAAAAACAGCAATAAATATTTATAAATTAGATCCAGCACACTTCTACAGTCTTCCTGGTTTGGCGTGGTCTGCTATGTTGCTCCAGACCAGGATCAAGTTGGAATTGATATCGGACGTGGACATGTTACTTTTTATTGAAAGGGGGGATGGTGCATAACGTGGGGGGATGGTGCAATGTTCGCGGAGATACGCCAAGGCAAACAATATTAATATGTCTGAGAATCAATACGACGCAAATCGACCATCGAATTACATATTTTACGCTGACGCTCTACGGGTTCGCAATGATACAGAAACTTCCATACGGAGGATTCTAGTAGCTGGATCCTATTTCAATTGATATTAATCGTTTCGACGATCGTGAATTTGGTTTCTTCATTGAGGTGGACATTGAATTTCCAAATAGTTTGCATGCTACTTTTTCCGATTTGCCTCCGGCTCCAGAAATTAAATGTGAACTGATTCTAATCAAAGCAAGGTTATGTAGTAATTGTGAGAAGAATTCTCAAGTTCAAACACACTCCATGGTTAAAATCTTGTATTGAGACCAACACGAGACACAGAATAGCTGCCATTTCAGAATTAGATAAAGATTTTTATAAACTAATGAATAATGCCGTTTATGGAAACACAATGGAGAACGTCAGAAAGCATGTAGTCATAAAATTGGTTTCAGATAACAATAATTGTAGAAAATTAGTATCTGATCCTAGATTCAAATCGCGAAAAATTTACAATGAGAATTTAACACTTTTTAATCTAGATATAAAACTGATAAAATTCAGAAAACCTATTTACGTTGGAGCAACGGTTCTCGACTTGTCAAAACTGCACATGTTCGAATTTCAGTATAATATTATATATATATATATATATATATATGAAACCTTTCTATAATGATAGTCTGTCAATTTTGTACATGGACACCGATAGTTTTGTTTATGACATATAAACATCTAACCTCTACGAAGATCTTAAACATTCTTCCATGCTTGGGTATTTCGACACTTCTTCCTATCCTCAACCCAAGATAATTGGAATTCCTTCCCACAACAGGAAGGTTCTCGGCAGGGTTCAAAGATGAGTGTAACGGTGATGTTGTTGTTGAGTTCGCTGGTTAGCGTTCGAAGATGTATACATTCAGAACAGAAAGCAAAAAAAGCAAAAGAAAAGTGCAAAGATACTGTGGAAAACAAACTAACATTCCAGGATTATATTTGTTGTCTTTCTTCACAGTCGAGGATATTTCGAGAGGATAATAGAATACAAAGCTCAAACCATGAGATTACAACGAATAAAATTAAAAAATAGCACTGGATCCACACGACAACAAGAGGTGTATTCTCGAGTGTGGAATCCATACTTTGCCTTGGGGGCACTTTAGTTTAGAAGTTAATAATAATTGCAGTCTACACCTAGTTTAATTTTTTATATATTATCTTCTACTATACTATTAATTTTTTCTATCACTCTTTCATATTTTACATCATAATTATATGATTTCTCCACAATTAAAATTGCACTGCATGTAGTATTTTCCGGTAAAGTTTCATGAAATTCACATATCAATTTTATATTTGTTCGATCATTTATAACTACTCATTTTCTTTTTGACTCATTGATTAAAATCATTGGTCTGTGAATTATGAACTCATCTGGATTATGATACATGTCTATGTTACCTTACGTTACTCTTTTAAATGCACTGTAAGTTTCATATAATTTTAAATTATCTTGTTCTGTAATGTTTAAATTGTAATTTTCACGACCAAAGTATTCATTTCTGCCATTCTTCAGATACACATTTTTAACTTTAAAATTATCAAATTGGCTGCTATCTTTTTCCTGATTGTCATTTCTCCCTGTCTGAAACAGCACAGCTTCGAACTCTGGCATGTCATATTGCAAAGATTGGAACAGATTAATAAGATCAAATTGAAACACTTTACCCTCCACTGACCTCTGTATGCATTGGTATGCATAAAACGGAATCGGAATTTGAGGATTTTTCAAAATGTTCGCTTTGTATTTGAGAGCATAATTCGATTCATATTCAACTATAGTCAATTGCAACTCCATAGACTGGATCACACATTTCGCAGCTTCGGGTAAACTAGCCTCATTGGCTGTTCCATCTGCATTAAAAGTTTTGTATCTCATGATGGCATGATGATTATTTGGTGCTCTGCGAAATATGACACTCAAACCATTTGTCTAAATAATGTCTTTATAATCAGAGAAAAATCCAAAAGCAATCTCATGGAGAACAGTACTGTGTGACTTGTTGCTTGAATTTTTGTTCCAACTTCGAACCCACAAACTTTATAATATGCACTCTCTGATTTGGACAGTTTCAATGTCCCCACTGTAGTGGATGTAATTCCAGTGCAATCAATCCTGTCAATCACTGTACCATGCTTTCTGACTTCAATTTGAGAAAATAAGAATGGAACAAAATTATCTATAAGTTTTATATTAGCCCCAGGGAGGGGATATTCTTCACCATTACTTTGTTTCACAATATTAAATTTTATATAAAGATAAGATCTATGTGCATCAATGAACCCATCCCCTACTGTGGCGTCATATTGTATCTCTTTGTTGGGCTGATTCAAATTTGCAAATGTCCTCCTGTTTGGAGGGAAGGACTCTCATAGCTTTCGATATTTCCATCTTGGTATTTATTTATATATTTTAAATATTAATTTCTATTATCGCAGTGCTATTAGCACCGGCAAAGTCGACGATCTCATTTTTCTCATTGGTAATTGCTATCGCTATGTAATTAACTTTATCGATAGCAACAGGGAAATAGACTGGTGGGATTGGGGAATAGAAGATATGTTCCATAAATTCCGAATTCGGTTTATTTGTAGAATGAGACGTGGTTAATTGTGACTGTCAATCAAATTTTCTTCTGCTTTGATAATCATACCTTTGGCAATGTTACAGTGAATATTCAATGTCTCTATACCTAAGAATTTCGGTATAAATTTACCTACGTGCCTAATACCTGGTTCTAATTTGCTATTGTTCCCAAACCCTAAAAGTTCCCCCATGGTAGATAAGTTCACTGTTTCATAAGTAGTTACAATCTCAACTCTGTATGTTACGGAATTTTGAGAAAGCAAGACAGTGGTTGGGAGTTCAAATTGTAAAGTAGATAAGTTATACTGCCCAGGACGAATAATTATTTTTTCATTACCTACTAATATAGTACTGTTGTAGGTAGTTACATTCGGAATCAGATGCATACTGTAGAATGCTCTCAGAGCTATGGATTTTGGATAGATAATATCATCGTGAAGATGTATTTTCAAAACCAACGTTTCGCTGGAGAGATGAAAAATTCCCATACTTAATATATAATACAGCTTTTTGAGAATTTTTAATTTCATGTTTGGTATTTTATTTAAAATTCTGAGCATCGTAATGCAAACATGGCCACAGAAAATTTGATCGAAATCTTGAATACGATCGTCGTTGTAATAAATTTTAACATGTTTCAAGTAACGATTTAATTCTGTAGGGGGTTCCCCTACGAAAGAATCTAAAATAAAAGCATTGTCATTTTGTTTATAATAGCATATCCAGTGAGTACCAAAGTTTACGGACTTGTTAAAATTCACCACGCCACATTCTCGAGAGTGAAGATTACCTTTAGGAAGAGAATCAGACATGAAAACCCCCCTGAAGTGTTTAATTTTAAATTTTTTAATTAAATATTCAATGTCTTGGCTGGTGAGAACTTCTTCTTCTTTTTTTTTAATTTTCTGAGTGCTCTAGACTTCACACCTTTCACTATTTTTTCTCTATGGCAAGATTATGACGCTCCTGCTCTTCTAGTTCTGTCTTATTCTCCTTCGAATGAATCACAGTTTTGGCAATAGCAGCACTACCCCCAGCCAATCTCCCAACTGACCCCAATGCTAGCAGGATAGCTGGAATCCTAAATATGAATCCACCACTGTGCGTTTTCTTTCTTGCATTTTGCAATCGTTTTAATTGTGGAGTACTGAGTAATAATTTCATTCCGTTCCCTTTGCTTATACATTGCCTCTTCTTTTCTTGTTGTTTTTTTAGTTAAAATCGAATTAAGTTTTACTTTTTTAAGATCGTGATATGGTATTTGGTACACAACTCCTTTTGGTTTCATGTTATTGTTGTTGTTATTATTGTTATTATTCAGTGTATTTATATTACAAACCCCACCCTAATTTTTGTTTTGTATTCATAGCAATAGTTGGACCAAACGCTATTATTTTTTCACCCAATGATGCATCTCTGCTTGTTAATCTTCCAAAAGCTTCCTCTTCCAGTTTTTGATCAGCCACATGACGATCATTCAGATCTTTGTGTGTGTTGTATGCAATATCATGTTCTTTGCAAGCTGCATCCAGAGGACTAATTCCCCTATCCCCTCTCTCTATTCGTTTCTCAAGTTTTGTACCAGGACCACAATTTTGGTAACCAGGTACGTATAACTCGAACGGAAGTTTATTAATAATATCATTCACTAAACCTCGACCCCCTGATATATTCCACAATCTGGCAGGTAGAGTGTTGATAATTTTAATTAAGTATCCTATACCTTTAGGATCGTTTACAATAAAATTAGCTAATTTGTCACTAATCATGTTTACAATTCCCATTTTCTCATTATGGAAATTATTGTTCCCAGCATTTTCCTTTCCTGCTATAACAAGCCACCTATCTACAAGTTTTCTCACATCGTTTATCCACACAAATTGCTTAGGTAGAGTATTGTATCGTTTTATACCACTACCGGTTTTGAGTTGATTCTAGATAGGTTTAATCAGATTTTTGTATTTATCCCGGCTGCTCGATTTCACAAGCTTTTGACTAGCATCGTTATTTTGGTACAAAGCATCAGAGAGTGTCAAAATTTTAGAGTAACTTTGATAATCATCTTCTCTAAAATATTTTGGTTATTTTTTGGTAATGAGCTCCCATAGCCCTAATGTACCAGGATATCTAGACCAGCTGTTTCTCCCAATCAAATTAATTTTTATGTTGTCCCCTTCAAATGTTACTTTAGATGCCACTTTTCCATGCTACTCCTTCATTACCGTCCATAGTTGGATACAATCCAATACTTCATCTTTTCCGAATTTTCCTGTACTCAAATAATCCCTTGTCAGGGGACACAACTCGATTTTCTCTGATTCTTCTATAGCTGCTTTAGCAGGTTGAACCTTAAGTACCAGAGGATTGTGGATGCTAGATAATGGCGTAGGAGGAAAATCTGCATAATTTTTAGCAGTAAGAGGTACCAATTCATTGATGAGGTTTTTATTTTGGTCTGTCACACTCTTTACCAAGACCACTGATTGCATCGATAATAGGTTGCTCTTGACGATTGTGTTGTTCATAAAAACCTCCATTCTCTGATTTCCAACCTTTGAAACGTTTGGACAAGTACTCTCGTAATTTCGAATAATCTTCAATTTTGTGTTTCGTTATATTTATTTTTTGATTAATGGTTAATTTATATCGTTTCCACGTTTAAATAGTCGTTCATTTGATTTCTGAATTTACCATTGTTAGGTTTCCGAGTCATGTCGATAGTAACGAATCCAAAGTCATCGCTGTTCCAACAAGATGAATAGAATTTTGAAAATTGGTTGTAATTTAAGTCTCCTCCCACATAATCATCGTATACATGTTTCAAATTAGTATGATCTTGACGAAACAAAAAGATTAAGTTTGTATTATTTCGTAGTAACTGTTTGCGAATTTTGGAATACGTTTGAGCTAAATAAAAGCAGTCTATTTCTTTGTGACGAGCCTGTGTAAAAAAAAGATTCTTGTTTCATTCTGATTTTCCAAAATAGCATCATCGAATACCACAACAGAATATTTCGAACATTGGTCGAGAGGTTTTATTGTTGATGAAATTGTAGCTATGCCCAGTCCCTCGTACAGTTTCATGAGTTGTTGGTATTTCGGTTGTTCTAAACTCTGAGAATACATACAAGATTTTTTTCCAATCTAGCCAAATGGGGCAAGCAAGAAATAATCAACGAGCAAATTATTTTTTCCACTGCAATGAGGCATCTTATGTTATCAGGTGACAACTCTCCATTTTTTATTAGTTTCCACTACATCTGGTAAACGCTGTACCACATTCCATGTTGGTGTTAAAGAATCACCTGGTTTACTTCTATCCAACTTTTGTCTTGCAGACCTAACCATTTCAAATACAATTTATTATTTTTCTTCTTCAATATTTTCTCAATTAGATATGGATCTCGATATTTTGTTTTACTAAGTTCCTCTTCATAGAATCTCCCTTTCAATATTTTGTTATGATTATCTTTTATGATATATGTATTTCTATTCCCTGGTAAAATTTGAACCACTGAGAATAACTCCGTACTCCAAATTTTAGTAAAACCCTTCTCGAATAACAGTTTATATTTACTGACCCTTACCTGATCCCCTATTTTAAACTTTGGCTTATTGATAGTGTATGTATATTAGGGTGATGACTTTTTTACAACCTCATTTCCCTGTATCATAATTTGATGAGCTTTCATTAAAGATTACATAAAATCTTACTTTCAAGGTGATTAGATAAAAAAACCTCACGCACAAAATGATTTTAAAATTTTTATTTATCAGTTTTTTTGCCCATTTTTTGAAGTCACTGTAAGCAGATATAAAATTGAACACAAGCTTTAGAGTCACATATATACAACATTATATAGGGTCATCAAACACACAAGGAAGTCAATTATTCACAATAATGTCATTGGACAGGATGAATCTCAGTGGGAGGTAGGTTGTCCTTGTTGCGGCAGGAGTCGTGCAAGTCTTGCATAACTTTGATCGCACGCTCACAGCACTGGTTGCTTTGGACAATGCTTTGGACAATGTTGATTGGAGATTCATCTGTTTTCCAGTGGGTTTTCAAGCATTTGAGACCTGTTCGGTAGTCATTCAGAACTGCAGATAGTTCATCAAAATCTTCAGCGCTGAACAATTGACTGCTGAACCAATGGTCAGCCCATGAGTAGGAAATGAATTAACAAATTTGACACAGCCTGTTCCGGGTTTCAGGCATCAGAATAAACTCAAGAAGGGCTAGAATGGCACGAGAGTTCCATCGTGCATTGCTGATGTTTGGGATCTGTTGAAACTTCATGAAGGGGATCTCATTCCTGTCAGTGAAATGACGGAAGACACGAGTGAGGTGGTAGAGAAACTTCATGTCGTCTCTCCAGCTGCCGGTTTCCTTTATTTCAGTTTTACCGTTGCTGAAGGCTGCTTTCAATTTATCATAATTGCTCATCAAATCCTGCACAAAGAAGTACTTGATGTTTGGTGATTTAGTCGAACCATGGAGCTCATCGTCCATGACAACACGAAGAACGCGATCCAGCACATTTGGGTTTGGGGTGACCTTTCTCTTCGAACATTTGCTGCAGCTGAACTACAACGACCGTCTTCTTGCCGGTATTCACGCTTGTTGTGTCGGCAACAATCATCACACTTGATCCCCACAGGTTGAACTCCTCTAACACATCCTGGAGTCCTTCTGCGATTGTTTGAGCTTTTCCATCTTTCAATTTGAATACAGACAACTTAATTTCTTTTGCTTCATTCTTGAGGACCACGGCCTGATATTCAAAGCCATCAATGTGTTTGCCGTCAAAGTGTATGCTCCACTTCTCCAAATGAATCGTGCTCACCAAGTGCTTCTTCATCGGAGCAGCTCTCGTGTAGATAGCCTTGTGGATTGCTGACTGACATGGTCTTGGGATTTCAATGCCCTCACCAGAAAGCTGGCGGCACACCTTTGCTGCTCTATGGGACGACAGCTTTGAGCTTGTAACAAGGCGTCTTGCAATGCCTGTTGGGTTATGCCTCTTTGTGCCCGTTGATGCTTCATTCTCATCCTCCCAAGGACTGTCTTTGCTGTTGTCGGATGAGTCAGTGTAACTGTCGGAACAATCAGGTGATGTTGAGCTGGTAAGTGTTGACACAGT
Source organism: Lepisma saccharinum (assembly GCF_977018435.1). Taxonomy (NCBI): domain Eukaryota; kingdom Metazoa; phylum Arthropoda; class Insecta; order Zygentoma; family Lepismatidae; genus Lepisma; species Lepisma saccharinum. The sequence goes on along the minus strand of NC_139246.1, from coordinate 69,583,568 downwards.
CGCTTCCATTGCCTTCTTTCGCTTGGATGGGTGGATGGTCTTTGCACTAGCATGTTTGCCACTGGAATAACCAACCTGGCCCTTGCTCTCAATTTGCAGTTTGTAGAGGTTTTCTCATCCTCTTTGCACATCCATTCGCCTTTCACCTTGGTCACGTCAAACAGTTCATTCAATGAATCAAAGTTTTGTTTCTTTCTGCATCGCTCATAGTCTTTCAGAAGGTTTGCTAGTTTTGCACAAATGGCTTGATCAGATATATGCGGGAAGTTCAATGTTTTGCTCCATAGGGCTTTAAGCTCCACAGCAATTAGACTGATCCTCTCTCTCCATTCTTTGGCAGTGGATTCAAGAAATTTGAAGCGTCCAATGACGTGGCTTTTCAGGGGCATGCGACTCCGTTCACTCAAGGGTGCTTCATAAATTGCCACGTTGCCTCTTTTTGATGGCGCTTGAAACTGGACTAAGTTCTTTGTCCAGGTTTCCTTGTTCTTCTCTGTGTTAGAAGAGGTCTTCTTGAACGACATATTGTCTTCTACTCAGCAACAGAAATAGAAAAGGCCTTAACGTAAATATTAAATACGTAACAAATTAAAGAAACTGTTATTGAGTTTCCATATATTTTATTTAAAAACAAGCAAAAAAACAATTATAGAAAATAAAAAAAGACAGACACTAAAAATATATTAGATGCTTAATTATAATTAGCGAGAGAGTTCAATGTAGCTCACAAAATAATAAAAGGATTTCTTTATAATATACTCTGGAAAATGCGAAATTTTGCATTGCGCAATAGTTATAAGGCAATAATAATGTTGACACCAATTAATCTAATCAAAACTCAACTACCCGCTTTGAACACTTCGCTTATATAGCAGTTTATACCATACTGCGAAACAGCTGAAGAAAATTTTAGTACTGTACAGAAGCTTGCCATGTAATTACGTCACCGTGACGTCGCAATCCAGCCAGACGGCGCACAGCGTTCTATGATTTTCTGGAATATCCCATACAATTCTCTGGTGCATAAATTATTGCACAACTCTGTTTGCTGAATTATATTATATATAAATATTGTTAATACAATTTTATGAAATGGTAAAATGGCATACATAAAATTTAAAAATGGTTTGTGCGTGACCTTTTTCAATATTTCAGTGGAATATACCTCATTTTAGTCATTAATAGGCAAAAGTTCATCCATTTGTGCTACAGGAAATATATTTTGAGAAAAAAAATGAAAAAGTCATCACCCTAATGTATATTTTTTACAATAAATAGTAGAAATCAATCGTTGCTCATCAGATTTTGTTACTTCAGCAGATTTCATGCGAATAGTACTGTGTACAGTATTGTTGTAATCATGATCTAGCTCGGGTAAGATTTGCACCCATTTATAATTGCCCTGTAGAGTGAATTGTCTCGACATGCGAATTTCTAATGTCCTGTTGAATCGTTCCACTACATTTATTTTCAGATCACTGTACGTAGAATAATGTTGATATAATGTTGTTGCATTAACTTTGCAAATATAGCATTGTAAAATTCTTTCGTTCTGACTGTCTGTAAATATTTAGGTATCCTTCCTTCACTGAATATCGACTTAAAAGCCTCGGTAACAGAAGTACCAATTTTGATTTGTGGGGGACAGCTCATGCATATTTGCTAAAAGTATCAATAACAGTAAGCATATATTTGTAACCATGATTAATCTTATCCAAATTTTTTAAAGTGCCCCGCTTTAGGCGAGGAGCGATCTCGATCAGATCAGCCTGAAAGAGATCATTTATACCTTTCGTTACTACACGTAATCGCTTGTAATTGCGACGGGCTGATTTGTGTAATTCATGAACTATATCTTGTCTTCACATCGAGTTCGAAGTGAGAATATCGCATAAAATGGATTGTCCTCAGGGTATAACCGCTTTACGTCGAATACTAGCTTGTCGCCAATTTCAATATCAAAAACTGATATTTGTTCGTCGTCATGTGCTTTATATTTATGTGTAGACTCATCCCAGTATGAGATATTTATTTGAACTCCCTTTGATATACAATCTTTTCACATTATAGTAAACTGAGGAAACTAAACTTCAGAAATCGTTAACTACCATCAACAAAAAATTCATGTACCTGAGTGTACAGATATAATTTGTAAACATTGCCAGCATTGACGAACGTCCAGTGCTGTCGAGCATTTGGAACACTTTGTAACCTAACAATTTCCATAGAATAAAATTGAGGAGTTTGTACGTCATCTAGTGTGCTTAATACCGGTTCCAAGTGTTCGTTGATAGTACGAACCAACTCATCGTAGCTTATTTGATTTTTACATCAACATACAGTTGTTTGTATTCCTCCTTGAGATCGTGAAGTTGAGTAGCGAAACCTGATAAAGCAGATTCTTGACTTGCTTCAAGAGTAGTAATTTGTGACGAAATATTAGAAATAATCCCTTGTAAATTTTCTAAAAGTTTCAATTTAGAACTCTGAGTAGCAAGATCGTGTACTTGACTTCTGATTTCTGAAAATATTGCATGTAGTTCTTTAATTATTTGATTGTTGGGGACAATGGCGACAGTTTCTCTGATTTGCGCAATTTCTCCTTGAATGTTTTTTGATATCCTCAGATTTTAAAATTCGAGGTACTGCTCTCCTCATAGCTCTGATTTCTTGAGAAGTAGGCAAAGCAACTACAGTATTCCGAAGTGTGGTGAGAGTTAATTTTGTAGCATCGAGTTCTGTTGCATCAGCTGCATTTTTCAAAATTTCTTGCAGTTGAGTTATGTCATCCTGCGTAGGCGTAATTTACTCAGAATGTCGTCAATAAGATGATGGAAATGCGATAATTCTGATTCAGTATTCAAGCTTTCAAACTTATTAACTTGCAGTTGGACTATAGGTAGGATATCAGTAATGCCAGGCAGTTTCGATTCCAGAGTTTCCTGTACACATGTTAGCTTATTTCTCATAGTTGCCATAGTATCTTCTATGGGAGCTATCGTACCTTGTATCTTCTCAAAATCTTCGTAAGTCTAAAACTGCAATTTGATGCCGGCAACTTTCCGAGCAATAGCAGTTAATTCAGAAGATGAAGGTAAATTATTGATAAAATCTTCCAATGTCTGTAGTTTCGATTGAACTTCTGTTATATCTGTATGCAGTTCATCTGTCTGTATTTCAGATTTGATACTTTGTAATGTAGAAACTTCTAAAGATTGAAACTGTTCTTGCAATTTAGCAATACTAGCATTTACCTGCTCATATTCTTCTTTAGTTTTGATATTCCGGATGATGGTTTGCAGTTCGGAACGAATACTATTTGCCTGGTCATTTAATTGCTGTTTCATCTGTTCGGTATTCGTTCTCTGGATTTGTCTAAATTTATCAAGTTCTTTTTTCAAGTTGGCAATATTCTCTTCTAAGTTCTGAAGATTATCTATTGATATATATTTCTCGAGCAAAGATTTGAGTTCTCCATCAATTTTTACTATAGGATGAATCACTTGAGTTTGAATATTTAAATCTACGCTTGAATATTTATATTTAGAGATTTCTGTAATATGAGTTAATCTGATTTCAGTTTCTTTAGACGTGCATCTAAACTAGCAATCTCGCTTGAATTATCTGGAATCTCCTGTCGCCTTCTATTACCAAATATATCCATGTTTTTTTTGTTTCAGGTATTTTATATATTAATAACAGAATAGATTATTCTTATTTCGATAAAATTAGGAATCAATTTATCATACTCTCCAGTTATCTCAGCATACAATACTTCACCAGCTTCCACATCATAAGACGTATCAGGAAGTAATATACTATGTTTAATTCTATACAAATTTCGACCTATGTTCAAAACTGCCGCATTGGGTGGAGAAACGTTTATTTGAATTTTCCCACTAACAGGTAACTTATATGATGATAAGTTATTATTAAATACAAATAAGAGCTTTCCAGTATCCTCGTCAACATGAGACCAAATACTATTCAAGTGAACAAGAAGTAACCCTTTCAATTGATGATAAATTTCTCTAAATACATCCATGTTCACTGCAATTCTCCCTACAGGATAATTATGTTGGTGCTTATTAAACCCAAAAATATTCATGACGTTTTATTTTATATTAGCTATTTTTTATTACATATAAATTATATATTTGTACTAAGTATAAAAAATATCGCCCTGTGCTTAGCACATGAAAAAAATTATGAGCAGCACTGCAACAACACGTCCGCACTCTTCGAACACTCTCACGATACTGACTGACCCGTAATGCTTTCGCATTTATATAACCTCAGTGCGGACCGCGTTGAAAACATCAGAAACAGCGATCAATCAGAAGACAGCACGTCATCGCATCACGTCATAATCCAACCAATCAGAAAAAAACACTCCATCGCATCACGTCATAACCAACCAGGTAGATCAGAAGTAGACCGAAAATAAATTTCCTTGGGTGTGCGTGGGTGTGCGTGGGTGTATACTTAAAAAACTGGAAAAACTCACAAGTGTCTGTCAAGTGGACCGGAAGTAGACGGGAAGTGGACCGGAATTAGACCGTAAGTACACCGAAAGTAGATCGGAAGTGGCCCGGAAGAAGACCGGAAGTCGACCGGTAGTGAACCGGAAGTAAATAGGTGTAGGTGTGTGTAGGCATGGGTGAGTGTGGGTGTGCGTGGGTGGGTGTGGGTGTGGGCGTTACGTACTTTAACTTAAAATAAATTATGACATTCGAACAATGTACGAGATGAAAAAACACAGATTTGCAATAGTATAAAATCAACAAAAACATCATCAAAATAGATTTTCCATTGTGCTAAACTAATAAAAACAATAGGGCTCGTACCACTCGTACCAAGTATGAGATGAAAAATCACAGGTTTGCAATAGTATAAAATCGACAAAAATATCATCAAAATAGGTTCACCATTGTGCTTAAATTAATAAAAATAATAGGCCTCGTACCAAGTATGACTTTGAACCATTAAACTACTCTACTTCATTCTAACTGTCTAATGAGATAATTAGCATAAAATTAAATTAACGGTTCAAGTTCATACTTTGTAGGTATCCCCTATTAATTTGCATTTAACCTCAATCGTATCATATTACCACGACTTTTGTGGATTTTAAGGCGTTTTATGACGTTTGATTAGAATTTTTATCGTATCTCGGTTTTTCCCACCTCATACTTGTAGGTATGCCACGACGTAACGTGATATAACTTAACCTATAATGTTATACAACCATTTACAGGCTAAGCAAACCTGCAAGTGTTGTTTCTTGGTTACTTTTTTTCCTTCGTATTATCTTACGTGATATATCTTAACCTCTATTATTATTATTTTTTCGATCGTTCTCGAGTTAGACAACTCCAATTGTAATGTGTAAAGATGATATTTTTTTACCATCTATTACTGACTAAAATAACCTACTTAAATAGTGGAAGTGTATTGGTTCTAAATACTCCTTGTAGGTATGCCTAGTATTTAACCTCAGTTGTGATATATTTTGATGATTTTGATGATTTTTTTATGGATTTTATTGCGTTCGACGATGTTCTAGCACGATTTTTTACTCAATCTTATTTTTGGAGCCTCTTCTTTGTAGGTATGCCATGATCTTACGTGATATAACTTAACCTATTCACTTTTATACAGCCTTTTATGGGTTAAAATAACCTACAAGGTAAAAAAATGGTTGTTTTTTACGCAACCCTTGTAGGTGGACCTAGTATTTAACCTAAGTTGTGACATATTTTGATGATTTTTTAAGGATTTTATAGCATTTGACGATGTTCTAGCCCTATTTTTGCTCAATCTTATTTTGGGACCTTTTTTGTAAGGTGGTGGGGGCCCTCAGCGTAAACGGCTACGATGTGTGAGGCCCCCCTTTCACGATGTATGTCGTGGCAATAGGTTCAATACCCCCACTACTACTTTTGGAGGGGGCCCACAGTGTTGCCAAATTACTCCACAAAAATTTCACCCTATGATATTTCACAGGCGAAGCTAACCTACAAATAGAAGTTGGCACAGTAGGGTGCTCGCAGTTATAGAACTAGTCGAGCAATAGCAGATAAAGCAAGAAACGTTTTCCTACAGCCCATAGTTTATGAATTACAAAACATCTTAGAAATTACATCTTGAAATTTTAATCTAAAATAACTCGGAACCGGCAAGCACTAATCATCATCTATCTTATAGGTTGTAGAGTACTTCTAATTTTTTATCGAATGCTATTAAAATTTTCGAATTAGGGTCAAAACTAAGCTAGCAAATCAAGTTTCTTAAAAAAAATGTATATATTTCCGAAACGTGAGGGGATGGAATTAATTTTGTTTGCTAGTCGAGAAGTTTTCGTCAAACTCTATCCAACAAACCTATATTTATCATCCTAGCTCAATTAGGAGCCAATAAAATTAATGTCTTGGAAAACGTCTTAAGATATTTGTCTTAAGAAAATTTTCTTGACAGACCGGAAGTAACATCTTGAGAGACCGGAATTCAACTTTCTTAAAGATTAAGATATTTGTCTTAAGACATTTTATAAGACGTTGAGTATCTCGACTCCTATGGGAGCTAGAACCCTGTAATTTTGGTCTACATATATACTTGTGCTTTTCCAACATGTTCACCCACCTTTGAACCTTCACAGATAAAAAAGTAAAGTTTCCCCTGTGCATATGTATAACATTTAAACTCCAACCCACCAACATTCCTATTATCATAATGATTTTTTTACCTTCCCAAAGATTTTTTCCATTCACATTCCATTCCATTCACACACCTTCACTGTAGAGCTCATGGTAAGTGAATTGGGCAATACAATTCAGTCAGTTATTTCATTTGCAATAACAGAGCCATCTATGTGCAAATGTTGGAACTCGATGAATGCTTGAGGGGGACAAGTTTTTTTTTCAGTACGTCAACATTTTTAAGTTTTATTGCTAGTGAATGGGTTAGGTGACTTGCAACGACGAAGGTCTTCTAGCAATACGAACTTAGCTTAAGCCGGCGTAATTCGCTAAAATATCTTGAAATTTGCATATTTCTCATACCGCCGTATCATGTTCCATTAGACCTCTTCAAGAAAATCGCCAATTAGTGAAAGCTAATTGAGAACAACAGCAAAAGAGGCGCTAATGGAGCCAAGCATACAGTGATATGAGAATATACAAATTGTCGGTTTCTTCGATTCAGACAGATGGGTCGAATTGAAACTGGGATATTTTGCATTTTTTTTATATATGATAGTTAAAATAACAGAGATTTTGATTGACTAGTGATTTATACCTTATTGGTTTAAGTAAGCAAGATTTCTATTGGCTCTATAAATCTATATAAGTCAGAACACAGTGCTGATTTCTCACCTCTGCTGGATTGGCAGAGGAACACACATCGCGGGGGATAGAACCTGAACGGGCTCCACCAAAGTATAGGAGACTAGAAGCACATAATTTGGCGGAAAAACTCAAGTTACGTCATAGATTTTTTCATAGTCAATAGTATTATCAGGTTGAATATAAAGTTGGTGATATCCCATTAAATTTTATATAAAAAATTATTTTATATAAATAACATATCTGACATTTATATCGTTTGTTTGCTCATATTTTAAAGCATATAAAAAAATGGAATCACCTACCTGTTTTATTCGAAAGAATGATAAAATCGAATGTGTCACGGTGGGAAACTAATTTCAATGAATAATTTATCGATACATAAGACAAGGGAAAGGAGAAAATCGTTTGTTACCTTCTAAAGCCTGTGCTCAACGTGGAAAAGAAATTAGCATTCGAAATCTAAGTAGACATTTTAAAATTTGCAAACCATCGACCGGAGAAGGAACATTGAAAAGAAAAATTGATTATTCTGAAGCTGAAGCTTCTGCTCCAAAACAAATTAAATTAAATAATAAAAATAAACCAGTTAGGTCTGCATTTAATGGTCGACTTCAGGATTTACCATTTACGTCGGAAGCAGGCCGTGACATTCCCACTTTCTTGCGTAAAGCGAAAACTTTTGTACTGAATACTTTGAAAAGTAATCTTGAAAATAATTCCATAAAAGTATTCCTTGATTTATGTTCCGAATATGAGAAAGTCGTTGCTACAACAAAAGTTTTTTATCATCGTACCAAAAATCAATTTCTTTATTTGGCAGATGTTGAAAATTTGGACGAGGTTTACTCTAATCTGTAAAATGATTTGATTAGGAAACATGACACTTTCGAGGCTATGGGGTCGGGATGGTCTTTATGTGGTAGTCCTCATACATTAACCGTTTACGTGAACAAATTCATGCCTTTTTCTGCATCGAGTTACGTTCCTCTACCACCGACCATTCAAAGCAAGAAAGAAGGGTTAAATATTCAAAATATTGACTCAAAATCCTTCCTTTGGTGCATCTTGGCAGCTCTGTATCCTGTTCATTGGAAAAATAATCCAGAGGAAGTTTATCATTACAAGCAGTACGAGACAGAGTTTGAAAATGTGATGTCTAGCATTGAATACCCTGTGGCATTGTCAGACATATCAAAGTTCGAGTCGCGCGCACGAGATTCTGATGGAAAACGCATTGCTATTAATGTATATACTTATATGGCAGAAAAACATCTTGTGCATCCCATCAGGACAAATAATATCAACGATAATAATGCTCATATAATTAATCTTCTTTGAATTTCAAACAACAATATTCAATATTACTGCCTTTTTCGCTCACTATCACGACTAATCAGAAGTGAAGCAACGAAGTATGCAAATCACATCGAGGTTTGTGCAAGGTGTGTGACCACGTTTAATGAAAATTAAAAGAAAATTCAATCACCATATATATATTGCTCGCCAAATTGCTATTGGAAAACGTGTCGAACATGAAATATATTGCGGTGACAACAAACCTGCTCGACTATTGATGCCCAAAAAGAACGAAGTCGAATAATTCAAAATGTTCAAGGCTTTGTTTGATCATCCAGCCATTTTCGTCGCAGATTTGGAATCATTTCTGAAGCCACTGTCCTCCTGCAAACCAAACCAAAAAATGTCCTCCACAATGCCATACTAGCTTCATGAAACAAAAACGAAAATCTTAAGGTATTTCACCATTCGCACACAGACTGTCGTTTCATCAGCGGAATCTGTAAAGCTTGCAACCTCAAAATTCAAAGGCCCAAATTTGTCCCCATATTTTTTTTTATCATGGATCGAATTACTGAGAAAAGCAGGAATTACAGACAAAAAATACGAACATGCACAACTGATGTGGGATAAACTAGAATGTAAAACATTCGGAGATTATCACAACGCATACTTAAAATTGGACATAACAATACTTGCGGATGTTTTTCAAGCATTCAGGAAAACGTCAATGTCTATTTACAAGTTGGACCCTGCACATTTCTTCAGCGTCCCGGGATTATCGAGGTCTGCAATGTTGTTGCAAACAAAAATTAAGTTAGAATTATTAACAGATGTAGACATGTTACTTTTCATCGAGAGAGGGATTCGATGTGGGATGGTACAATGTGTACAGAGACATGCAGAAGCCAACAACATGCACATGGAAGAAAAATAGAATGCAAATTAACCATCGAATTACATTTTTTACATCGACGTTAAAAATCTCTATGGATATGCTATGGTACAGAAACTTTCGTATGGAGGTTTCGAATGGATAGAAACAAGTTCCATAAATATTATTGATTTTGACGATTGTGATTTTGGTTTCTTTGCAGAAGTGGATATTGATATTCCAGACAATTTGCATGATATTTTTTCCGATTTACCAAAGGCACCCGAACTTAAATGTCCACCTAATTCTAATCAACGCAAGCTTTTATTAACTTTGGAGAAAAAAGAAAGATATATTCACCATTAGAAAAGTCTACAGTTTTTGATTGCGATGGGCGTTAAAGTATTGGATTATAGAAGAGTCCTCAGGTTTAAACATTCCGAGTGGCTCAAACCATACATTGAAACAAACACTCAACATAGAACAGTTGCCACTTCCGATTTAGACAAAGATTTTTCAAATTGATGAACAATGCTGTATATGGCAAGACAATGGAGAACGTGGACGTGAGATAGGTTTCAGAAGTAAATAAATGCAGTAAGTGGGTGGCTGCTCCTAGATTTAAATCACGAAAAATTTACAACGAGAATCTGTCACTTTTCAATCTAGATATAAAAGTGATAAAATTCCGAAAACCAATTTATGTGGGAGCAACAGTTTTAGTAGTGTAAAATACCATAGGATAAGCACAACAAATGAAGAGCCTATTTGATTACACTTAAAACTATGCCAAGATGCCCATATGCCCCAATTGCTCAAGTGTGCTATGCTGTCAATCCCAAGAATCCTGAATTCTAGTGTACAAATCAAGAACCCTCAATAGATTAATTTGGCTACACTTAAAATTATGTCAAGTTGTCCATATGATCCTATTGCTTACAGTGTGCTACTCTGTCAAAATCCCAAGAATCCTGAATTCTAGTGTACAAATGAAGAAGCCTCAACAGATTGATTTGGCCATGTGTGCAAAAGCTGAATCTGTGAGATTGTTGTCCATAAGCTTGTCAAAAATATGCCCCTCTTGATATTGCTATGGCTACACTTAAAACTAAGCCAAAAAGCTACCCATATACACCCACACCCACACACACCCACACATATTTACTACTTCCGGCCCACTTCCGGTCCACTTCCGGTCCACTTCCGGTTCACTTCCGGTTCACTTCCGGTCCACTTCCGGTCCACTTCCGGTTAAGTTCAGAGAATTAACATGTTAACTGGAATATGCTCAATATTTTAATTGGGCACCAGGCTCAACTTGTATATCTAGTACTAAGACAATGCATTGTGCAGAAGTCTTCTAGAATTGTTCTGTGACTCTCTCATTTCTTACATCATAAATATATGGTTTTTCACATATAAGAATAACACTACATATAATGTCATCAGGGAGTGTATCGTGGAATTCACAGATAATTTTAATGTTTGTCCTGTCAATAACCACAACTTGTTTCCTTTTTGAAGTGTTGATTACAAACATGGGTCTCTGTGCTTTGAATTCATCTGGTGAGTAATACATGTTTGTATTCCCGGTTGTAAACCTTTTGTATGTTGTAAATGCCTCATATAATTTAAGGAAATCATCCTTGGACATGTTTAAATTATAATTTTCTCCAGGGAACACCTCATTTCTGCCATTTTTAAGATATATGTTCTTGATGTTGCAGTTATCAAATTTACTTGAATTTTTTTCCAGATTATTGTGTCTTCCAGTTTGAAACAGTACCACCACAAAATCTGGCATGTCATATTGTATACTGGAGAATGAGTTTGTAGCATCAAATTCATAATAGCTACCAGTGGCAGGCTTCTGCACACATTGATATGTATAAAATTGTAAAGGCACCTGTGGATTTTTTAGAATATCTGCTTTGTATTTAAGAGCATAACTGGCTTCATATTCAACATCTGGAATTCTTAGCTCCATAGTCTGAATAAGACATTTGCCCTCATCAGGTAGGGTATTAGGCAGAGCTTCCCCAGTAGAGTTTAATGAATTGTACCTCATCAGTAGTGTAATTGGCTATGTAACCAGCGCCGGAAAGTATGAGCCTCCCTCAAGCAGATTTGCCTACACTTAAAACTTGCTCAACATGCCCATATGAGCTTTTTGCTCAAGTGTGGAACCCTGTCTAATCCAAGATTTTTGTAAAAATGCTCTCGGGAATTTTCCGGAAAGTATGACCCCCCCTCAGATTGATTTGCCTACACTTATAAAAGGCACTTCTGTGAGATTGTTGTCCATAAATTTGTTAAAAATATGCCCCTCTTGATATTTTTTTTGGCTACACTTAAAACTAAGCCAAGATACACACCTACACAACCACACACACACACACACACACACACACATACGTGCAAACGTGGTCTTATAAGGCCCGAGTGAGTGTACATATGTTGTTGGAACCACTATGATTTGATAAATTAGCAAAATCAAATTCATTTTAAAATGTCGAGACCATGCATGTGATTACAAATACCACCGTGGTTTTTGAAAATTATCATTTATGCAGTTTTCCTGACGAAAAAATTGTTACTATTCTTGTTGGAACCTGGTACCAATGTCACCTGTCTAATTTACGTGTTGTAATTTTAATACAATTGCATCCGTTGTGGGTACCAATCAATATTGCAAAACCCGTCCAACCAATCACAATTCTTGTAGGTCACATGATTTCTTCCTGTGTGTAAGCAGCTACGTACCATACCGAATTGGGCAAAAAGTTGTGAAACGCGCTTTACGGCGTCAATTGAGAGCGCGTAGCTTGTCTGTCTCGGCGCAGAACACTCGGAAGGGGAGGCGGGAAAAAAAGAAGAGTTCCTCTCGCGGCGGAGTTAGGGAGGGATTAACTGCGGCGCAGTCAGTGGCGTACTTAAGGAGTTTATGCCCCACTGTGGAATTGAGAAAATAATCACATTTACCCTAATCGCTGACTCTTAATTTTTACTTTGCATACTTGTTTGAAGATTTCAGAAATCAAAGCAGGCTTGTGTGGCCTATCATGCCGCAACTGTGTGAAACGAAGCTCTTTATTGGAACGCTACCAAGCGAAACGCAATAGGTAACAAGCGACAAGAGATACGTATCGCTTGGAATTGAACCGTCAGTAATCAATTCGACCTTTCGCATTGATGCGACAGGGAAAGCTGCACATGTCGCTTTCGGCTCGGTGCATTAGGTTTTTCGCGCATGAGCGGTGAATTTCTTGCTTTAGATCGAAGTCGCCAGTGTTCATGGGAGTTCGTAAGGGGGGGCAAGGGGGACCCGTGCCCCCTTTGGAAAATGAAAGTCAACCAAAAATTATATATTTCACACATATAATTCCATTTCAGCCACAATAATATGTGTTAATTAATGCACGAACATGATAAATTCAAATGTAAGCAATGTTTTTTTGAAGGAACATTGGGTAAAATGTGGCTTATTTGCTCCCCCTGGAAAAAAAATACCTTCCTTGCCCTTCCCTGTAAAAAAACCCTGCTGACGTCCATGCCAGTGTTGTCTGTCGATTGTCGCCTGCCACTTGTCGCTTCGATCTGAAGTCTCCTTGAAGGGGTCAGGGGAAGAATTCTGACGGAGGCGACAAGCGACAGTGTGCTTCCACATCGACAAGAGACACGGGTCCCTTTTGTCTTGTAGACTAAAACATTCACCGCCCGTGCACGACAAGTGGAGGCATCACGATGCACAACATTGATAAAGTAGCCAGTTTGAGTGACACAACCAAGCGACATGCAATATTTGCAGCTTACCGTGCTGCATCATTCGAAACGTTGCAATGATTACCGAGGCTTGTCGCTTGTCGCGTTACGCTTCGGTCTGGAATCTGCTTAAACGGCATAAACGGCAGGCGACTAGCGACATGGAGATTTTATACCAAAGCGACAAGCGACAAGGGACATTAGACCATTCAATATAAGGCAAAGCATTCACCGCGCATGCGCGAACAAAAGTACGAAGCGACATGATGCACGGTATTAACAAAACTGGCCACGCAAGCTACAAGCGACACCTGCATCTTGTCGTGTCGCTTCTGTTCGAATGGTTCAATTCATTACTGCTGGTTCGCTTCCAAGGGACATGTGTTGGTTGGCGCTTTCGTGTGTAATCTCCCTTACAAGGCAAGAAAGCTGCAAGCGACAGACGACAAGCGACAGGCGACAAGCGACACGGAGAATTCACACAGAAGCTGCAAGCGGCAAGCGACACTAGCACAGTTAGTCTAAATCCAAACATTCACCGCGCATGAGCTAACAAGAGCACTAGGTGACAGGATGCACGGTATTGAGAAAACGGCCTAATCAGAGCTACACCTGTCTTAATACGAAAGGTTGCATTTATTTCTGAATGCTGGTTTGCAAGTTAAGCGTGTCACTTGCCGCTCCCCTCTGAAAGCTACACCAAGCCATTGTTTTATTGAATTCTCCTCAGGAAAGGAAGAGAATGCTTATACAAATACAGTCTCCGTAGATAATTTGCGAAGCCACTCATTATATTTGAAACTCTACTACTATAATTACTGAAGCGGCCCTAACAAATTATTCGCTGGAACTAGGATCTCACTTTCCTCATCGTTGTGAAGGGTCACTCGCAATAGAATTGTTACCATTTTATCTCTCTGGTTGAGAACAGAATTTGGTGACTATAGTCGACAAAAAAGTTATTTCTCTTGGAGTTATTAGATTGGGGGAGGAGGGTGGTGCTTCAGATGGCTGTTCCATGTAGACTGTACATTTGAACAAAAGGAGCAAAGGAAAAGTAACTTATTTAATTTCTTTGTAAAATGAATTAAGTGTTAATTTACCAGAAGTCCAGTACAGTAAAACTATCCAAGTTTATAATGGTGTGAGTCTTAATGGACATTTTAATTAAACCTTTCTTAACAAACTGATTCAATATTGAATAGGGTAGTGGTTCCCTAAGGGTGCGCCGCGGCGCCCTGGGGTGCCGCGAAATGTTCCGGAATTTTAACTGAAATGCCACTTACTTGTTAGTCTGCACAAGGTTTTAGATATGATTGTTCCAAACATGTGCTTATTTAGTACTTTTTACATAAACAATGTTTCTGAATTTGAAATATGTGCTTATTTTTTAACATAAGGCAAGCAACCTAACAACACTAACTTAGCGTTGCAAGTTTTAGATAGGCCTATGCCTATATTCTGACTTGGGCACCGCCGAAAACTTTTGAAACTACAAAGTTTGGGATCCCCTGAAATAGGGCATAATTGTAATAATGAATGATTGACGTATAAACTTGATGTGAATCGTAGAGAAATGTTTGTTTCGCGAATGGAGCGAACAAGAAAATGTTTTATAAATCTCATTCCTTGCAACCACCCAATCACAGTAACTGTTGATCACCTGACCTCTACTTCCACGTCACCCATGAAGCCTGCTGGTGCTTCTTTGCGTCCTAGCACCTGGACCACAAGCATTTCGTTTTCGCGCCTTTTTTACCGGACGCCCGGTCCTTTCTTATTTCGGTAGTTCTTCTCGCAGTCAAGTAGGAGGTGTACGAGTTCCACTTAAAGATTCCCCGATGGCCCTGTCGACCTCCGTGACGGTGTGGTTATCACAGAGCGCTACGACGTCAGGGGTTCCGGGTGCGAGTCCCGGGTAAGGCACGGGTATTTGTTTGTCCAAATGAGAAAAACTGAAAATTGAGAATAACCGAGAAATGAAAATCTTGATAATATAGTGAAAAACGGGGGATACTTCCGGTTAGGGGTATTCCTTTAAAAAAATGGCGTATTGGTTGCTTCGTCGCCTTGTAATCAAAGGGTCCCGTGTTCGATACCGGTGGAGGCATTTTGTGGTTTGGATTCCACTTTAAACTGTAGATCCATTCCCAATAAGCCTTACTGTGCGTAAAGCGGACTTAACCAAGCACAATATGTACTATTTTGCGAATGTGGGAGTTGTTGAAAGGTTCCCAATATAGCTATTTTGTTCTTTGATTATTGGGCTGGTTTAAATAGAATTAGTGAAGGCAACGAGAGCAAGTGAAATATTCATTCGAGAATTAGACTGCAAGAATCACTAGCAGAGTTGTCTGTTTCCATCCGAATCGTGGCGCGCCAAAAGCAAGTTCCGAGCGACCCAGCTGGCCGCTGGCGCCAAAGTGTCTGGAAGCAGACCGACCTGCAGTGAGCACACAGGCAATGAATTCGGTTTCTGGTGAAGTGACACTTATATATATACAAGACCAGGAACGTGACCGGGGATGGAGGGTTGGGACAAGATATACTTTGTTAAATTTGGACCAAGTTATCTGTTTTTACCATGTATTTAGTAACTCTATAATCCAACAGCCTTTTGAAGACCAGAGCTTACCAAATGGGTTCTTTGTTGATCGCATTCAGTCCCATCGACGCTGTTATCAGACTTTCTCAATAGGAGCCAGATCGTCCTTATTAAAAAAAAAAAGTGAAGGGAAAGTGCTCCCCTGTGCAATGCACCACGCCATGAAGGCGTATAGGGAGCGTGGGGTTAGGGCCTCACACTTTCTTGATTACGGCCGAAGGTGGGGGTGACGTGATCAGCACCACGTCCCTTGCCGCCTTTACCCCCAGAGTTTCCTCCAGGTACCCACTTTATACGACGATGGGTGGACGCCGGAGCTGCCTGAACAGGTGGAAAAATTTCCGGTTCTCCCCCGCCTGGAGAACCTTATTAAGTCTTTGAATTATATTAATTGTGTTGCGTCATCACCCAAATTTTGGAGCTCTCATCTAAGTTCGAACCCGGGACCGCAGATAATACGCAGGAGACCTTTTCATGGTAAGAGTATGATAATTACAATGGAATGAGAACCCAGGAGCTAGATATTTGGCACCCTAGTAGTAGAGTGCCCATAATATTTTGACCCCAAAACGGGACATCCCAAGGAGATCAGTGTACCTCCTCCCCTCCTGAAAAATCAGTTAGGCCTAATTATAAATTTATTGTTATAATTAAAGTATTATTATTATTTTATTATTTGAAATATGATCTCTCGTTGTCAAAAGCTATTATTTATTATAATCTCGGTGTGACTCACACGGTATTTCTGGTTCCTTCTGATCAACCTTTGATGTTAGCCCTACGCAGAAGTTGGGGAGTGCCAGAAGTATGTATCAGAACAATCAATCTTCTTGAGAGCGGCTTTATTTTTCACCAACCGTTTGTAAATCTCCTCAAAAACCTTACCCCACACATCTGACGCGAGATTTCCCACTTCAGTTTGTGGTTTGTCCCAAGTTCATATTGAAACTGCATATACGTTTCGTGGGCATACTTATACACTCTCTACAAATAACGGAACACACGCAAAACAATACAACTTTTTTTTTTAGCATGAAATGTCTCAACTTTATACTTGGTTTTCAAGCTAACCCCTAGGCTTTTCTAAAACGGTACAAATAGTGTTTTTAAATAATGTCGAAGGGACGACCGGGACACGCCTCTCAAACAGGACTGTCTCGTTCAAAACGGGACGTACGGTCACCCTATATAAATGACAACATAACTAAGGACCTAATGAGTGAACTGTTAGAAGGCACTCCAATATCAGCGTTTCCACTTCCATGTAATACGCCTCAGAAACTACGTTCTTGAAGGACATTGATGCTAGGTCCATAGTTAGTACATAGTTAGTACAGGTTGTTAGTTATTCTGCGATTTGTCCATTAAGTACCGACGCTCCTCCACAGCCAGTTCTTACTGTTGCCTTTAGACACGCCTGAACTGACGTCTTCCGCGAAAAATTAAATAAAACTATAGTAGCTATTATTTTCTTCCTCTGTAACTGAATCATCACGTTATCGTATTTACGGCTGGAACAGAAGGGGGAGGGGTTGTTCCTTGGCTCCCTAAATCACTCGCTCGCTCCTTCTGAATTCCAGAGATTTCAAACCATCAACATGCGCATGTAATTTGATATGATCGAACAGTGGCGTGAAGAAGAAGGGTGGCCAATATTCCGACTGTGCTGCAGCGTTTCTATGTGGAAAGACTCGCGCACTTTTGGCGTGGCCATTGGCCACGACTTGTACGCTCGCATGCTTGACCTTCGGCCACGTTGTGGGCCCAATCACGTTATAGCTGGAGTTCCTCAGTGATCTTAATGATTTTGAAGATGCGTGCATGTTGTATTGGATGAAGGGAAACAAGTGTATAAGTTCGCTTGCGTGTGTATATGCTCTAATATTTTACAAATATTTAACACATATTATTGTCTAGTTTCATTATAATAAACTGGGTACATATGGTCCGTTTCAAAATATTTAGATATTTCATCTAAACGAATTAAATAGCGACATGTCTCGTGCGCTCGCCGACGTGGCTCCCTTATTTGAAAAGTTTTGAACATAACGTTATGTGTGTTCGGCCTCTTGTTTACTTTCTTAATAATAAGCTGGGTAAGTAAAAACAGTTTCAAGATAGTTAGTTGGATGTTTTCTGTAAACGGATTCAATAGGGACACTAAATTGGAAAAGCAATATTTACGTATTTTGTGATTTTCACAATTTAAAACGTAATTGAAAAATAATTGTTTTCCGTCATTCCCCTCGAATTCCTCTGTAATAAATTATGAGGCTCATATTTTGAAATTCGAACAGTCTAGCATAATTTACTTAGTAGTTTCTGGGGTGAAAATGAAGTTCCCTAGCAACGTCTGTTGCCATGGTCAACAACAAGCAAGTTAAGCTCTGATATCATAGTAAAAAGCTTGGAATATGAGCAACTTCAAAAGAATTCCATTTCAACAACAACACAACTAAACACCTGGCTAAACAACAACAAGCTTTCCCTGAATGTTAATAAAACAGTTCTAATAAATTTTAATCCAGCAAAACAAATAAAAAACTTAAGAAGTCGTCAAAGAATGCAATGCAATAAAATTCTTAGGAGTATTGACAGACACAAACCTGTCTTGGGACATGCAAATTACTAATTTAACTCAAAAGTTAAGCAGGCTCTGCTACATGATGAGAATTTTGAGAAATGTTTTAACTTTGAATGTTTTAAGGACAGTATATTTTGGACAGATTCAAACTGTACTTACATATGGTATCTCTTTCTGGGGCAGCTCACCCAAAATGCAGAAAATTTTTATTTGGCAAAAACGCAAAACGCATATTAAACATTATCCCTCTCAAACCCAACAAAACAAATTTTCAATGAATTTAAAATATTACCTCTTCCATGTTTGTACATATTAGAAACGTTGTACTTCATTCATACAAATTCTAAAATCTTCTCAAAAAATCTGGACATACACAAGTACAGCACTCGTATGCATAACTCCCTCCACCTTTCTACTGTCCGCACATCCAAAACACATAGTGGTCTAGGATTTCAAGGTGTAAAACTCTATAACAAGCTGCCAGAGGAATTCAAGAATCATAATCCAACCAAATTTAAAATAACAGTAAAAAGCTTGCTTATGAAGTATTTGTTTTATAGCACAGAGGAGTACTTAGATCATATTTTTCATTAATAGACATAACCTTTGATTTTCTTCCATTTTTATGTTCACTAATACCCATAACCTTTGATTTTTCTTCTATTTTTTAAGTTATTCCATACTCTTTTATACTTTCGATATGCATAAGTATGTGTTAATTCCTTTCTACTCAAAATTACACATGTAATTGACCTATCTCATATCATAGTGCTATTTGTACTTATAAGATCAAGTGGATGGAAATAAATCATATCATATCAGACTGTCTCGTGACTGTTAAACTAATGTAGTAGCAGTGTCATATTGTTTAATTGTTTAAAATGAAAATTTTGTCCATTTTGGGGGAGGGGACCAACATACATTCGAGTGTGTTAATTCCTTTGTATTCAAAATTATACATGTAATTGACCTATCTCATATCATAGTGCTATTTGTACTCATATGATAAAGTGGATGGAAATAAATCTTATCTTATCTTATCGTAAGAATTGTTTGTCATTACACCTCCAAACATTTAGTTAAAACAAGCACGATGTAGATATTATCGCATTGAGTATACCAATATCTAATTGTATCTGGACTGAAACATCTTCTTATGTAGATGTCAACCTTGTTTGAAGCTTCTTCTCAAAACCAAGAGTGTGTGTGATCTGTGAGAAATAATGTAGCTTCACAATAAAGACTTGAATCAAACAAGATAGTTAGTTGGATGCTTTGTACAAATGTAAACGAATTCAATAGAGACACTAAATCGGAATAGCAATATTTTACGTCTCTTGTCATTTTCGCATTTTTAAACGTAATCGAATTTCTACCTCTCCTAAGTAATAAATTCTGACGCTCATATTTTGAAATTGGAAAAGTCTAGCATTATTCACTTACACTAGATTTCGAGGTTAAAATAAACTTTCGTTAAGTTCCCTAGCAACGTCCGTTTCCATGGTCAACAACAAGCACGGCAAGCTCTAAAGAATTGCTTGTCATTATACCTCTAAACATTTAGTTGAAACGAGTACGATGTAGATATTCTCGCATTGAGTATACCAATATACATATACGTAATTGTATCTGGACTGAATCTTCTTCTTATGTAGATGTCATCCTTGTTTGAGGCATCTTTCCAAAACCAGGAGTTCATTCATCTGTGTGTGATCTGTGAGAAATATAATGTTAATAATTAAAGGAAACAATGTGAGCAAAAAGAGAAAGCCATGGAAACGGTTGCTAAGGACGTGAAAAAAGGGCATTTTCACTCTTAAGAAAGGGCCAATTTTTTAATTTTCTCGGCTTTTTGGGACAATTTCATGGGGGGTCGTAATCGGGCATTTTTTGCCTCCGGGCCTTCCTTCATGGAGAACATTTATGTCAGTGAGTGGTGGGATTGGGTCTGTATAGTATATATTGGACTCGCGTACTTTCGACGTGGCCTCTCTCGCATGCGTGACCTTCGGCCACGTTGTGGGCGTAATCAAATTATAGATGGGGTAAAATGTCTGCATGTTGTATTGGATGAAGGGGAACAAGTGTATAAGTTCGCTAATTTAAAAAGTTTCAAAAGTTACTTTATATGTGTATGGGCTCTAATAAGGTACAAATATTCAAAAGAGTATTGTCTAATTTCTTAATAATAAACTGAGTAAGTAATAACTGTTTCAAGATAATTAGTTGGATGTTTTTGCATCAACGAATTCAATAGCGACACTAAATTGAAAATGCAATATTTACGTCTTTTGTCATTTTCACATTTTTGAACGGAATTGTATAATAACTGTTTTCCGTCATTCCCCCCAAATTCCTACCTTGCGTCTGTAATAAATTCTGACGCTTGTATTTTGAAATACGAAATGTCTAGTATAATTCGCTTACAATAGGTTTTGGGGTGAAAATAAACTTTCTTTAAGTTCCCTAGAAACGTCCGTTTCCATGGTGAACAACAAGCACGGCAAACTCTCTAAATAATTGTTTGTTATTATACCTCTAAACATTAAGTTAAAGCAACCACGATGTAGATAATATTTTCGCATTGAGTTTATCTGAGTTGAAACTCCTTATTATGTAGATGTCACCCTCGTTTGATCCACCTTTTCAAAGCCAGGAGTTGATTCAGCTGTGTGTTGTAGATCTGTGAGAAATATAATGTATCTCGGCAATTAAGAATTGAAGGAAACAGTGTGTGCTGTAAAAAATGTCCGTGGCAACGGTTGCTAAGGACGTGAAAAAAGAAGGGCTATTTGAGCTATTTTTTAATTTTCTCGGCCTTTTGGGACGATTTCATGGGGTGTCGTAATCGGGCATTTCTCGCCTCAGGGGCTTCCTTCATGGAGAACATTTGTGTCAGTGAGTCAGTCAGTGGTGGGATTGGGGCTTTATATATATTGGATAACTCGGCCTTTCATGTACAATTTTCTGAAACTTTGCGTGAAGTTACGAGCTAGGCTCATTGTAGCTCTCTTTGTATACTCTGTCCCGAGAGTGACTCGAGAGTGCTCGACCAATTAACGCGTGAGAGGGAACAGGGAAAATGGGAGAAAAAGGAATTTTAAATTCGTCGTTGAAATCTTCAGTGATACTTATTCTAAAGGTAAAAGGTAAATATAATCTACGTGCATTGAATCATGCTGTGAAGGTACACAGGGGTCAAAGGTGGAGCTCTCCCACCGTTGAAAGACCACAAGGTGAATGTAACGCGGTCCTGGAAACTCTCCCTTCTGAAGCATGACGTCATATGAGTTGCAGAGGCGGGTCACGTTCCTCTGTAGGCAGGGAAGAAGTGAATTGGTGTTTGCAAAACAACAATATTTCATGAGCTTTAGAATATTAGGAGGGAACATTTAAGAAAGTCAACATCTTCTAAAGTCCAAAATTTAGCACTAAAATATTTCTCTAGAGGATGGTTTACTTTAGTTAGTCGTTAAAGTCACACCTTGGAGTAAAAAGTATTCTTTGACAATTAGGCTATTATCAGTCCTTCTGATTTTTATCAGCCTGGCGTGCAGCATTTTTCATTGCATTGTATGGGTCATAAGTAGATAGCTCGGTGGTCGAGCGTGTTCAGTGGTATACTGGCGACCTAGGTGCCAATGGATCCGGGTTCGATTCCCTGTGTGAGGTGTAAGGCGTGACGTTTGTGAAGAGTACGAATTCCACGCAGTAAAACCCTGGACCGCATTCTGCAGAATAATGAGGATCTGGAGCCCAGATGCACGGACAGTATAATCCTCTGCGGTTACGTGTTGGCGCCCTGCATGCTAAGTTGCCCTTCGCAACATCTGTTTTTAACTAGGGTGTACAGACTTGAGTCTTCAGACGCTACAGTTTAAAGTGGGATCCAAACCACTGTGTGCCTCCACCGAGTATCGAACCCGGGACCTCTCATTACAAGGCGACGACGCTACAACTGCGCCATCGGCAGTTCTAGTATTTGCCTCGACTGTACGTAATCACTGGCGTAGGCCGAGGGGGGATGGTTGAAGGGGCTACGGTCCACTCCGAAATTTTAAGAAAACCAACATTTTCAAATGAAGACAGTGAAGAACTGGGAAATTGGGGACCAGAGTGAGTGTTAAATGTGCTGACGTGTCCATAATTTAAATAAATCAATCAAGTATTTTTAAGTTCCGGCCTGCATGAGTCTACCTTTGTAATTGTAACTCATAATTCATCTTCGTCGTCGCCAATAGTGGCTGAAAAGCGATGTAAATATTAATGAATGCAAACATAAATTCTAGCTCTACGCTGTAGCAATTCTGACCACCTCTCGTACATAAATCAATTTTGTATACTTTTTCTCCTTGTCGATGCTTCTCAACAATATCTGGTTAGTAAAGGTAGAATGAGAATGAGAGAAAGGGAGATGTTTCCAGATGTTTCCAGCTTTGGCTGAAAATCGCTTCTCCCATCTGGCTAGAACTCGAGAAAAACCAAACTGTTAAAATTCCAATTTGGAGGCATTACGGGAAATATAACTTTCATTATTGTAGTGGTTGTTTCTACATATTTTATTTTTTGAGGACACATTCCAGGGTGGTCAGGCACCATTGGCACCCCCCGTGCGCAAGACTATGCCCTCACATATCAATTTTCATTTGCTTCATCTGTAGAAGAAAGTATTGACGGTAACCAAAATTAGCGATGTTGTTTGAAAGTGTGTTAACATCGGGTGTGTTGTAGAAGAAAAGAAAGCATTTTTTACACTGTTACTCTTCCTTGCACTCGTATTGTGTGTCGTTTGTTAACTGGGACCTCCCCGTTGGTGTAGTGGTAACGTCGTCGCCTTGTAATCAAGAGGTTCCAGGTTCGATAGCGGATGAAGGCATAGGAATATAGTGTTTCGGGTTCCACCTTCAACTGTAGGTCTAGTCCCGATTAGCCACACTGTGCATAAAGTTGTACTTAAAACACAAAGTCAATCAATGAATCGTTTGTTTACTGAACGGTGCTATTCGAATATGAGCAAAGCGCTTTCGTTACTTACGAAAACTGCTTCTACTTTAACAGAATTATAATCGAACCTTTTTATATCTTTCAGCTATGATTGCTTGGAAAAGTTAAAGGACGTTAGGATCGTAAAATCTCGGTGGACTCATTATCTTAGCACCAAAAATTCTGGGTTGGAATTCCTACGTCAGTTTCGTATCTCTAACGAGGCAAATAGGAAATAATTTGGAAATATGCTCTGCCCCAGGTTTCTTTGCAGCGGCCGAACGAAAGCAAGTCTCTGCGCAATCAGTCAATATGGAGGACTGACTAATGAACGCGTGCGAAGGAACGATATTGTGGTAAAGGTGAACAATGACCACCCTTTCCAGCAGCGCTCCGCTTACTCACTCTTCCCCTTTCTTGCGCAGCCTTGTTCCATAGATACCCGGGGCAGAGTATAGAGAGAATTGGAAGAGACAGCAAACGTACCATTTTGGTGGCAGAAGTCCTCACTGCATCTACGCACAGTATCGGCAGTTTTTAAAAAACAATGGCATCTATTTGCGTTGGTAATACATCAAAAGGTGAAGAAAAGCAAATGCTGTTATTCACTTTGTTGATGTCTGGTTAAGTATTTTCCTATCTCGTTGTTGTTAACTTTATCGAAAGAGAATTTTTTTTTTACTCTGCAAAAGATAAATCGTAATTTTGTCACGCCTTGCATGTATCCTGCAGCTAAATATTGACAACAGTAAAAACGCAACAAAACCAGTGTAACAAAGGACTTTGGTCACGTGTGTAGAAATGAACGTTCCTTTCAACGAAACTCGCACGACTCCACCGCTATCTTTTACTGGCGCCCAAGAGTCCGGATTCTGGAGTTGTTTCGCCCAGACATGTGTGCTGGATCTGCTGTGAGAGCTCGAGTTTCGGGTTCACTTCCAAGTGAACGAGAGTAATGTATACACCCAAGCATCAGTGGCGTGCGCAGGGGGATAGTTATAGTTGGGAACGCAATACCCCCAATTGATTCAAGTTCGCTGCACAATTAGCGTGAACTGCAAAGAAAGATGGGGAAATAGTATTACTGCTGTCCGCTATCGCAAGTCACGTAGTGGTAACGGTATCACATGTGACGATGCGGCGGTCCGGCGTTCGAGCCTCCGTGGTTCAGTTTCCACTGGATGATATTCATTGCTCGAAATCACACCCACCGTCATGGCCACGATTTCGGCAAACGTTTCGGTTTTTTTTTTTAACACACTTGATAGGCATTGCGCCTACAGTATTTGTGGCAGTGACTGAAGGTACGCATATAACGATTACATTCTAAATGCAGTTCTTCTTCATTTTGTTTTAGTCTCGTAAAGATTAACAGACTATTTATCAGACTATCTAAAAAGATGTGTAAGGCCTCACACACTCTTCGATCACGGTCAATTTGGAGGTGATGTGATCAGCACTACGTTCCTGTCGCCTTTACACCCCAGAGTTTTACCTCTAGTTACCCACCATTTATTTGAGGCTGGATGAGCTCCAGTCGCTTTACGCGGGGACAACGACGGAAACATTTCGACCTTAGATCATCTAAGGGACTCCCGTGTGGCAGACAGGCGCCCTACTGACTAGATTACATTATATTGTGCATAACCATTATTTATTTGGAATCAGCCCCTCCCCCGCGCCCTTTATTAAAATGATATATTGTTAGCACTAACTTACCCGGGGGGGGGGATTCCAGGCCAACCAAATTCTCAACTGTGGACATTTGTATTTAAAAAATGAAAATAAATTAAAATACGTTGCAATGGTCCCTACCAATATTTCTGAATTACTTTTGCTCATACAATGATGAAGGTAACGTACATAGAACGAACATTCACGCTGTGGGCCTATCAGTATGTGCCTGTATGGGCCTATCATGAAACTTGTGCCTGTAACAGTGTACAATTGGTTGATAATTATGGTAATTAATGTAGTTATTATAATTACTTGAGAACAGCACATACGAAAACAAGAAATACCATTGATTCAACATTAACATGTAATTTTGAGGTCTAGTGAATGATAAAATGTGTGTGAGACTCGTGTAATAATTGGTTCACATGATGGTCATTTTGCAATTATTATATTTCTTATATAAGTTATATGAACAACAAAAGAAGAAAAGATTCATTAAAAAATTGTTCCATGAATTTTAATGTTAATATTAAAAAGGAAAAAAATGTCTGGGCCTCTGAGGCCCCCTCAGGTATGTTAATTTCTTGTACGCCAGGGGAAGCTAGGGATAAGAAAAACCAAACTTATTCCAGTCTTAACTGTAGTTCTTTTGTAAAACAATGGTTTTATGCTTGCAATCATGTATTATATGGTATTGCTGCAAGGGTTCTTCGCTTTGGTCAGATTCCCATTCATTCAACAATTTGGCTGCCACCTTTCCTCTTCTGTCTTTTACTCCTGAGCTAGAATACAATTCAAATGTAGTCGAAAAAAGGTATAGGCTAGGTGATGTAATTTGTACCTCTTTCATCTTCGATTCCTACAGGTCATAAAATTGTAAAGTCACGACTTCAATAACACAAATAATTTTCGTCGGAATAACAGTTTTAAGTAAGGTATAAAAATGGCTACAAATTGGCCGTTGTTCAACTCTAGATATTAGAGAACCAAGTTATATCATTTGAGCAGGTAAAAATACAAAATACGTATGTTGATAGGATATACGTATTGTAGAACAAAGTGAAAACTATAAAAACCAGTGAAATTGAAATAAATCTACATTTCTCAAGTAAGCATAAAGGAAAGGAAAAGTAACGCACAATTCTTGCAGTAATGATAAAATATTGCTAATTGCGAGAGCTTAACCGTGAAACGATTGCCCCGCCATCCATATGGAGACACACGGGAACGAGTCATACAATTCGACAAAGACTGCTAGGCCTCTATTTTGACGTGAACCAAGCTTCGTAAGTTCTTTTTAACAAACATTGTTTCAATGTGCGCGAGCTACACCTCCGCAGTTCTATTCACTGGGAATGACCTACTAAAAGCGCGAATTTTCATGAAAGGCTAGTATGTGAGTCAATGTGTGAAGAACCCCGTCTCCTCGGATTAAAAGCGAGAAGTTAGAGTAGAACCCAGAGCCCCCTGGTAGCAGCAGATTTTTTGGCGGATGGAGTGGGGGAGGGTTGCACGTAATATTTCGTTTATACTGTAGGAAAGTTCAAGTCCGTGCTTCTCATGTAAGACATGGATGCCGAAATATTGAGGACAGCGACAGAGTGCTGAAAACAACTTTTCCCACCCTCTTTTTTTACTTTTTTTTTACTAGCGTTTTGGATAAGATTGATTGATTATTTTTTTTGTTTCAAGTCCACTTTATGCACAGGAAGGCTCATCGGGTTTTGGATAAAAGTATTTACATTTTGAAGGCATAGTTTCCCTTCCCTTGTAGGAATAATGCGGTGAATTCAGCAGTCCTACATAAAAGTAAAACATTTTACCAGTAGACTTTAGGTGAGCCTACCTACAAAGATTTAATTTTCCATAATTGTAATTGCTAGTCAGTTAACAAAGCATACACCCTTAATCCACCATTGTGGAATTAACATTTCTTTTCGCATGCATATCTCAAAGTTCGACTACAGAAACACAATTAATTGACTTGGTGTTTTAAGTCCACTTTATTCACAGTCAGGTTAATCGGGACTGGACCTACAGTTTAAATTGGGATCCGAACCACTAGTGCCTCCACCGGGTATCGAACCCGAGTCCCCTTGATTATACAGAATCACAATGACCGAAAATATGGGAATAAATAATATCACCCATGAAACAGCAAAATCAAGTTAAGGTTTTGCAACTGATGTGGTGAACGCTCCGTGCAGACTTGAAGACGCCAATGCAACAGTCTCTTTTCATCTTCCCAGTTACATCGTTTACGTCTCGGAAATCACTCCCGCAAGCCGGCTCTGTGGCTGAATTGTTAGCGTAGCGTGCCACAAAACACACGGTGTCCTAGGTTCGCATCCCGGTTAAAAAACCTGGACATGAAGTTGTGTTTGTTCCAACAGCCTGTTTCATCATTCATCCTAGCCTTCACATTATATGCGACATTTGCATGAAGACACAACATTTGCTGCTGTTATCTACTTATTGATTTGATTAGTTTACATCTCGCTTCTGTCTCTTTTGGTCACGCGAAGATTAGGGTGAAATTGAAGCCAGGCAATGACGAACACGCATGGGCGGTTAGCAACACACAGACTGAGTGTGAGTCTAGACGCCAGAGCCCCGTTTGTCTGCAAAATGCACACTCTGTACTAATAGCACTTGTATAGTTTAAAATATCGATACATCTGATTAAAAATATTCATTAAACTTCGTTGTCCTTTAAAACTGCCACTTTCAATATATATTTCGCCATATAACACAAATACCGCAAACGCACTAAAGGAAAACAATAGCCACACTGGACGCGAACCAAGAAACAAGGATGTTGATTTCAGCCTTCAATATCTCTCCACTTGACTTTTAATTGTTGGCATTCAAAATGTTTACATTCTTATTTCGAGGAACAATTGTTTATATTCGAGCAATAAAATTGTACATATTATTTGTATCACGTGACCTTTGAAAATATGGTCATGATGTAAGAACTTATTTAAGCGCTAGATACTCCTTCGTTCATGAAATTAGCAAGAAAAAGGATTTGACATGTTCTATTCTGCTATTATAACAACGTTAAGAAATTTTAATAGTCCATGGTCTTCTTCACTTCTGCTCCTTCAGCTTCTCATTTTTGTGGGCCCTAGGTATCCTAGTACCAACCCCCCGCCCCCCTTCCTTGAGTCCATCGTGTCATACCTAAAAGAGACGTTGTCATTTAGGCGCTTGAAGGAAAGTCATCCCTTACACCCCGCTCCTGTTTGTGGGAAATATTCCCACCCTTTCAGTGGCGTGCCTATAAATGTAGTAAAGGGATGTGAGCATAAGGAGATTATGAGTTATTTCTTACCACTCCTGGATCATGCAATTTTTTGCTAAATTTGACGTTTTCTTAAAAGGAAAGTTGCTCTAAAACCCCTTGTACGAGTAGATAGGCAGCTGTTCCATAACTTTCCAGCTGGCATATCATAACCAAGTGACAGAATTCGGCTCTGTTTAGCGTGAAACACAATACAAGCTGACGTAGTAGTTAGGATAACAGACTGATTCTTCAATATTTTCCCGCTCATCTTATCAATTAACCCCTTTACCGCGGCAGCCTTGAAGAGAAGTTCGACAAAAAAAAGATCGTCTACATATAGATGCCACCGCAAAATAAATTCATCATAAATAATAACTATATTTAGACTCTCCGCAAAATGAAGTTAATCAAAACAATCTATATATAGACTCTGCCGCAATTTACCATTATATATTAATTTTTGGATTCATAAATTATTTTTATTTTTATATTTTTAAAATGCACGTATTTTTAATTTGTACTTTTAATTATTTTCATAGGGTAAAATGTGTAATAGTTCTTTTTGTTTATTGAAATTTTTGTTTATTTCTTCAATAACAAACAAAATACACGTAATTACAAAATTAATATTAGTGATTTTTTTATATTTTGATTACAATAATGCCACAAAAACGTTTGTTGCTGTAGAGTCAGTATATACCTAATTTACAATAAGAAAAACTAATAATTGCAATTGTGATCTACATTCAATATATGTCACTTTCAATAGTCCTTTTTTTCTCAAGCTCATATTTAGTTTGGTAAGTTCTCCACCGTATGATACTCTTTAAAACATGGTATGATGCACAATGGCAACTAACATACATCAAAGCAATAGATACTTCTTCTAACTTTGTTTTGTAGTGTGCAATACACGCATCTTCTTTGAAGCAATCTGAAAAATATCTTCTTGTAGTATTTCTTAACTCCTTTTCTTGTAGGCGAGGAAGCAGATGTAATTTCGTCCATTAGATCTATTCCTCCCATGTGACACCTTTTATACTGTACACATACTGTGGGTTTGGTAATGGGTTTTCCTGCAACCTGGACTTCTTCCTTCGTGTCATCATAAATTGTGCTCAGCATATGTACATATTTCTTGTCTCTCCACTTCATGTGCATGAGCTTACTCTTGAACCTAACAACAGTTTCGCCTTTTTTCAACACTTTGTCATTTACTTCCTTGCAAAGGTTCTTCCTCCTGAAACGCACTGTTCCTATGGCATCTGTTTTGTTAGTGACAAGAATCTCATAAAGCTCAGGAGAGGCATAGAAATTGTCTATTCCAAGAGTGTATCCTTTATTCAATAATGGTTCAATAAGACTCAAAACTATCTTCGTTGGCTTGGTGAATCCTTTATTAATTTTTTCATATTTTCCTAGAATATTACAGAGATAAGTAGTTTTTTACCCGTGTAAACGAGAAGATTCCAAACATAGCCAGTTTCTGCTTCTGCTAATATGTAACATTCAATGCCAAACCTGGCTCTCTTGAGAGGGATGTATCTTTTCCACCTGAGTCTTCCTTTCCATAAGAGCAATGATTCATCAATACTTATATTTTTAGCTGGAATGTAATGGGGTTTGAACTTTCCGAGAAGAAAGTCTAGCACATCGCGAAATTTTATGGTTGGCACATCTTGTTCTACTTTATCAGACAAGTGCAAATATTTCATAAGTAAGCTGAACCTGTCCCTACTAATGCACTTGGAGAAGAAACGAGTGGATATCAGAGGATTGGTAGAGTGGTAAGATTCGATTGTCGGCTTTCTGACAATCCCTTGCAGAATAATGATAACTAGGAAGACGTACATCTCACCAACACTTGTGTCCTTCCATAAAAGGTCTCTGCTTTTCCGTCTCATTTTATCTGATCTTCTTTTGTCATCTCCTACTTTACTAGCATATTTATTTGTTTCGCTCACAATATATTCCATCAAAACTTTATCAAAAAAAGACTCAAATATATCCAATGGACTTTGTGGATTCGAAAGCACTAACTTCACACCACTGTCACCTGTGAATGGGAAAGGGTCTCTGCTTACCATTGAAGATTCAGTCCATGTATCAGATGCAGTTTCATCTTCCAACTCACTGCCGCTAGTTTCACCATCTTCTTCTTCAATTCCTGTCCTATCGTTTTGAGCATCTTCATCACTTGAAACAATATCTTCACTGCAAGTACCTTCACTTTCAACATCAGAGATTTCATCCAGAAAATCATCATCTAAGTCATGCTCCAGTAGATGCTGAATATCAGTACGTCTGAAGTTTCTCCCCGCCATTGCAAAAATTATATGTGTAGTACACAAAATAAATATGTACCATTGCACAATGCACACCACTAGCTAACGAAACTTCCTCTTGGGAAGCAGCTCTCGAACTAAAAGAAAAGCCACCTAACACAAAGCAGTATACGATAATCAATAGAGTCCATATAGTAACAATGATAAACACACAATACAAAGTTGTTTTTTTCGGTGCATAATGCATAAAAATGGACTGTTTGCTTGCAAACTTCTTGCACAGACCTGTAAAAGCATTAAAAAGAGGGGCCTATAAATATGACTTCCCGCAATACAACAGCCGTTAATTTTCAAACACCGTCTATATATAGTCGCGCCGCAAAATAGTCCCATTTTTCGAGAGTCTATATATAGTTCCGCCGCGGTTAAGGGGTTAATCATCTATATAACAGTCACGATGAATAAACTCCGTGGCGAAACTGCCCTTGAATAACAAACGCCTGTTGATTGGTTGACACGCGATCAGAACATCGAATCGCATTGCCGCTGTTATCTGGTTTTCTCGATCGGATCCCACTAATTCACGTAGCTTCCCACCTGGCTTCAAGAGCCAGAAATGTTCGAGCTCCCACCGGTAAATAAATCTGTTATCACGCTAACTTGATTTCTTAGTTTACTTTATGCTAAGATGGGCTAATGAAGACTGGACCTACAGTTTAAAGTTGTATCCGAACCACTGTTTGTCTCCCCCGGGTATCGAACCCGGATCTCCTTGATTACAGGCCGAAGAAATTACCACAACTACATAGGGCTGGCCGTATATGTTAGGCAATAACCGTTCGACTGCTTCAAAGCACTTTGAAAATCGTGGGTTGAGTACGGAAATAATATTGATAAAGCAAACACAGTTACAGTAATCTTTGCAGTAATGAATTACCAGTAAATCTTTTGAACAAACCAAAGAAAAGTTTCGCAAAGATACTCCGTAACACCGTCTTTCAGCCCTGAAAGATGGGTCAAACGTTCTTTTTGTAGCATTTTGACTATCTATTCCGTCCGCACCACCGGACACAGGTCTTCTTGTACTGCATGTACAATGTAGTTTGGCGAAAGGAAAAAAAAAAGCACGCAGTTCTTATCGCTTTCTTGCAGGAAGGGAAAGTGACAGAGCAGAAACGTTTTTCATCCTCTTAGCTTCTTAGTTCTTACACAAGGCATGATTTTTCCTGCATTTACTTGGGTCTCCCCGATGGCGCAGTTGTAGCATCGTCGCCTTGTAATGAGAGGTCCCGGGTTCGATACCCGGTGGAGGCACACAGTGGTTTGGATCCCACTTTAAACTGTAGGTCCAGTCCCGATTAGCAGAAAGTGCTATTCAAACACCAAATCAATCAATCCTGCATTTACTTGAAAGGTGAAAACGTATCAGCATCAAAGGACGGAATTAGCCGAAGAATGATTGAAAGTCGAACTTCAGCTAAGAAAAATAGAGAGAA
This sequence comes from Lepisma saccharinum, assembly GCF_977018435.1. Lineage (NCBI taxonomy): Eukaryota > Metazoa > Arthropoda > Insecta > Zygentoma > Lepismatidae > Lepisma > Lepisma saccharinum. Next base: position 69,551,371 of record NC_139246.1, on the reverse strand, counting down.
TGAATTTGATGTTTAAGCTTGACCAAGATGAGAAAAATCCACTGGCCCTGTTATTTAATTTTCAACAGTAAGGGAGCGGTCGGAGAGTGGTGACGCAATGAGCTCTTTACCGTGTGATCCTGCCCCTGCGTTGCCAAAATGTTCAGCATTCTTCAACAGATGGTCGTCACCTTTATTCAGTGCTAAGCATTATCATTATGAACGTCACACACCGAAAGTCGAGATGTAATATTTATCGTTGTTGAAGCTTTTGATAACGAAGGAGTGAAGGAAACTGGCAACACGGCGGTACTCGGGTAAATGCGGAAGAGAGAGGAGAAAACAAATGACTGCCAGTGACGGATCTACATATTTTGGGCCCATGGCAAGCATCACTTAAGGCCCCTTCAATGTAAAATACAGAAGTATGTGAAAGGAAATGTCAAAACCTTTCTGCTATTCCGTTTCTTCAATGTATGTATATATTGTTCGTGCGTGCGGGCCCATGGAAAAATTTGATTTTGTTATTTAGCGTCGCCTACAGAGTGTGTCTAATCGCGACGATGAGGATGAGTGATGATAGGATGAAATTACGGAGTGGATGCAGCAACACTCGCAAAGAACAGCCATGCCCAGCAGAGATGCGAACCCGTTACCACTGGTGTCGTAAACTCTGTGCTAACCACTTCGCACGGAGGTCGGTATATCTCTGGATTTTTTACGGATAGTTTTAAGTCCATTTTTATGCACAGGTAGGCTAAATGAGACTGGACCTAACGTTTTAAAATGAGATCCGAACCACTATGTGCCTCCACCGGGTATCGAACAAGGTATACCTCTGAAGAGGAAGGTGGAATTGGAAAGGTAGAGTTTTGCAAAATCATGGACAGATGAAACTTTTGATAAGTCACTTATGAGAGATGTCAAAAGATAAAACTCAGCTGAGAATGATGGACCAATAACTGTTCCATAATACATTTCATTCTACATTTGCTCGTTATTACTTTTAATTTGTCAAGCTTTGGGCTGGGTATGCAGTAGTGTTTAGGTAAGCAAATCAAGTTTGATGGTTCCCAACGTAAATAGTAATTTCGTTCTATCCACGGGATTTTCGTCCCTTGCTCCGCCTGTCTGTTGCAATTATTACTCATTCATTGGACAAACCTTTCGTAATGTTAATACTATGAAGGTTCTCTCCAAGAACCAAGTACGAAGGTTAACTTTTGCATTCCGAACTCAGTCTCCCTTTGACTCGGGGGATTAACAATTTCAAATAACGTATTCTTACTTTTCTTTGATTGTCGTTGTAAATACAAGATTTAGAAAAATAATAAAATAATAATATTACATTTAGAAAAACTGGGAATGAAACGTTCGACCACAGGTGAGTTTCCTAAGTAAACTGTCACAGAAAAACCAACGCAGTTATTCATTACGTTAATTCATAGTTCATAACTTTGCTATCCCGTTGTTGTTAGTTATTGCGAAAGAGAAAAGTATTTCACTCCGCAAAAGGGCAATCATAATTAATCTCTAATAATAATCGTCATGTTATATGTGGCATTAGGTATAATTTTGTTACACCTTGTTGCCCGACCCTGTGGCCGAGTGGTTAGCACATCGCGCTGCGACGCCAAGGGTCCCGGGTTCGAATCCCGGTCGGGTTTGGTTGTTTGTAAATGTCCATTCATCAATTTCATCATTTCATCACTCATCCCCATCTTCGCAAATTAGCCAAGAGGCTCAAAACGCGAAGTAAAATAAACTAAATCAATCAATCATGTTACACCTTGCTTGTAGCCCGCAGCGAAAATTAGATACCAGTCAAAATAATTCTTACGCACTACTCTCGCAGCCAAACAAGTGGGAGAAGGGGACGACTGTAGATTACGGCAGCAGATAACACCCACTTGCGCAAGCAGTAGAAAAACACTGCCGTTGAAATATCGAATTGGGACGTTAGTACAGTCACTGACACTACTGGTTTGTAATTGTCCAATTGAAAGTCAATGAAATCGTTACAACCCAGAACTGTTCGTGACTGTACAGCTGTCATGATGCAAGAAAGACAAGTACAAAGCATGCTTTTCTGGGATTCGAAACCTGAAACGTTACCCTTGCGCGCTGCACGTAAATAAAGACGGACTGGAAGTAAAATTTAGATCTGACATTTTTGTTAATCAGGTTCACCAGAATATGACGAAGAGAAACACTCGTGTTTTAATTTTTAGTTGAAGTTTGTTGTGAAGGAGAGAGTATAAGCAACATATCTTTGATCTTTGGAAACACTCATGTAGTCTGCAGGTCATGCTAATTTCGTGTTAAAGAAAGGAACATACTAGTATTACATTTTCGGGTTAGTGTACTATTTTTTTTTTATTTGTCCCTAAGTAATTTGGAGTTCTCGATTATAATTTGGCTGGTGTGTCTTTAGAGGCTCTCCCCGATGGTGTAGTGGCAACTTCGTTGTCTTGTAATAAAGATGTCCTGTGTTCGATGGAGACACATAGTGTTATGATTCAACTTTAAACTGTAGGTCCATCATGACTAGCCTATTTCTACACAAAGTTGATTTATAATAAAAGCTCAAGTCAATTTAAATCACCTGGTTCGTCTAACCTATTATGCACAAAACATCAAGAAAACATAGGACAGCTCTATTATTCAGAAATCCTGGTAACGACGAATTATCCATCGCCAGAGGTGGCAAGGGGGGCACTTCCTCCCTTTTTTGCAACTTTTATGCTAAACCTTATATACAAAGGGAAACTAAACTGTCCTTGCCACCTTCCCCCCAGTTTTGGCATCTTACCCCCCGTTTTGGCACCTTGCACAGCAGTTTTGGCACCTTGCACACCAGTTTTGGCGCCCAATTGCCGCCACTATCCATCACCATTTTCATTCAGTCTGTATTACACAGTGTGATAATAATAAATTGAAATAATGACATCAATGAGCAGAGGCCATTGCCCGCTTCGAACTAACGTAGTTTACTCCTAAAAACAACATAGGTTGTACAATAGAATGAAAATGTAATGAAAATAGCGTTGGGCAATTTTCCTACCATTATCTTTGCCGTTGACTGTGCCTTGGAAGTGTCAATCCCAGAATAAAATGCGTAAGACAGCCAGTTATGGATTTTAGATACCAGGTTTCGGTGTATCGAAATACAGGTCACATCGAAGATGCAGAACATATTTGTTTGATGCCAATACTTGGTGATTTGCTATATTGATATTTCCAGCAGCCGTAATAAGTATCACGTTTCTTACAAGTTGTATTTATATTGCAATCAGACAACGTCCTGCATTTCTGCACTTCTGTGGGTCCAGTTCCGATTAGCTTATCTATGCATAAAGTGGCCTTAAAATACAAACTCAAAACTAAAAATATATGGGGGGTGAACGTGCGTTCGGTTTTTTTTTTTTTTTTTACTAAATTGGGAATCAACGCAAAAGGGATAAGCTTTATGATAATAATGCAACTTTAGACAAATTAAGTATTACTTCTATTTATACTAAGTAATTTTATGGCACTTTTGTTTGTATTGGGTTAACCGTGACGATCTTATATACTTCTAAACTGTGAATAATGTGAGTAATGTTTTACTAATATATTAGTTTAAGCGTATCCTTTTCTCACTGACATTCGCCAGAATGCACAGTCAAACAGCTAAACCATAGGAAGGGGGAAAGGGGCGTGACTTTTCGTGATAGGCAAACGACGGGTCAATTTTCCATTTCGGCTAATTATAACACACATAATACGTAACGTCGTTAACTTGTAATAAAAGGGTTTGATACTCGGTCGAGGCGTAGCCATTTCCCACTTTAAACTGTGGCCCAATCCAAATTAGCCTTTTTGTGGTACTTAAAAAGTGGAATTAAAACAAATTCAACAAGAACCACCACATAATATTGTTTGTTACTGAGACACTTTTAACTGATTTTTGAAAATTTTTCCGTTTTTACTTACTTGATTTGGTTATGCATAGTTCAGGGCACGGTCTCTCATAATGCACCACCTCCAACATTTCGGTAGAAGTTTTTCAACTGAATGAAAAAAGATCCCTAATCGAGTACTTACCTGCACCACTGCAAATCGGTGGCTCGTCTGGTTTGTCATCCATGGCGGTCATTTTCAATATAGACCCTACTTTCACTCGAGATAGCAGAAGCACCACACGAAAGAACAGAATGACACAGGACGATGGCCACAGTAAAGAAAACACGTGTCCGCAGCAGCCACGCTACGCTACCAAATAGCACCCTCTTCCTCACTCTATTTGCAATGTTACATACGCTCTATATTTCGGAGTTACTGATCACATGCAGGATATGCCCAAGTATTGGTTGATGAATTTACTTATAATAATATACCATACGGCCATTGATCATTGACTAACTTTATATGGTAATTTGTTGATTACTGAAAAGTTTCACACACGCATAATCGTACCGAGTTAGCTGGTTCCACGGATGCATGTAAAATTCTGGAATTTAGAACACTTTTGGGCAGCGTAGACGAGTTCTTTCCAACACCCTTGCCAAGGACAAACGCGGGCCCGGAATCGCTTGCTTTCGACTTTTTATTTAGCGTGAAGGGGGACAGACGGTGACCATGTAAGTACTGCATAAAGCATGACGTCCACTGAGACGCGGAGAAACTCAGCAAATGAACACGACAGACCCGTTTCCGGCGTCTCAGTGGGCGATAATCTGTAACATAACCTGCCAAAATTTTCGTGCTTCGGTTTCGCGCGTTTCACTGTAGTGGGCGTTACACCATTTGATTTAAGTAGAAGCAGACAGCAGATCTGTTGCCGGAAATTTCCATGTTTCGCCGCGTCTCAGTGGGCGTCAAGCTTCAGTCTCTTCCTTGTAACGCGATCAGCTAACCCGCGTGGCTGAGCGAGCCGGTTTATGTTTGCAGGCAATACCACTGCAAATAGGAGAACTGAAAGGTCTGCACATGTAAATATGTTGTAGAAATTAATTCCATTCTAAGGTGTTAAATGCATTGAAAGACATGAACTTAAGATACAAAAATGTTAAAAAAAACAAACGCAAGTGGTGCTTGCTCCGTTTCCTTTACCGCACGCTTCTGAAAAAAAGGGGGGGTCATCAGCTGTGGCTCTTTCTACACAACTCAATCGCCCTTCTGCTAGCTCGCTGCCTGTTGGGGCAAAGAATATATACAAACCATAATAATATTAATAGTGATAATAATAAAATCGTCTTTACTAGAGCGGGAGTTTTTCATCCGTTTCTAGCCCGACCCTGTGACCGAGTGGTTAGCACATCGCGCTGCGACGCCAAGGGTCCGGGTTCGAATCCCGGTCGGGTTTGGTTGTTTGTGAATGTCCATTCATCAATTTCATCATTTCATCACTCATCCCCATCTTCGCAAATTAGCCAAGAGGCACAAAACGCGAAGTAAAATAAACTAAATCAACTCAAATCAAATCAAATCATCCGTTTCTATCACAAATATAACAATGAGTCGAAGTGGTTGGTAGATTAGAGCAAATAAATTCAGACGCGCACAAATATTCTCGTAGGGCCTAACGTTAGTGCCTCTACTCTTCAACCTTACAAGATATAAATGAATGTCACCAATAAAGAGAGTACTTTATGTTGGTTACCGAAGATACCGAAAATGTCGGTTCTCAGTATATCGATATTTAGAGGTCATATTTTCGAGTACAGATAACGGATATCGATGGTTTCAGCAACCGGCCTCCGTGGCGGAATGGCTAGCACAGCGCGCTACGAAGCCAGGGGTCCCTGGTTCGAACCCTGGCCAGAAATTGGCTGTTTGTGCGAGTCTCTTCATCAATTTCATTAGGTTATATGATCACTCGTCCTCAACTCAATTAACCGTAGGTGGCAGAAAGCGAAGTAAAATAAACCAAATCAACAGCACTAAATATACCCCGTTATGTGACCATTTCAGGATTTTTTTTTTTAATTTTGCCTGCTTTACGGTGCACTATATACACCAGCAAGTTAAAAACAAGGAAATGAAGTAATTAGCTCGAAGCGGATTACATAAAAATAACTCCATCGTAGATTCCAGCCGAGGCCACTCCCTAAATATCGTGCCACAGTAACCATCAGCCATGGAATCACTTCTTGGTGAACAAGGGCAATTACATTAACATATTATTATTAATAATATTAACCAGAATAGGCTTATGCACAGTGGCGGCGATTATGGGGGTGTGGGGGTAGTTACCTCCCCTCAAATTTTGGCACTTCTTGTCCCCTCAACTGCGTCCTCTAACGAAATTTCCTGACACTCCACTCATCTCCACTTCAAAAGCAATGGAAAAAAGAAATAAGTAAGTTAAGAATGGATGACCATAATTAGAGGCAAACCAAAAGAGTGATCAGTTGAAAAGTCGACCCCATCCTTGAAATAATTTGATTCCGATCAGTCAAGTATGAGTTTTTAAACATTTAACAACGTTTTATATGAAAATCTTATATTACATGAATGCGTGCGTTTCGTTGGTTCTCTTCCTACCGCGCCCATTTGCCATTGCTTTCTCTGCAACGTAAAGGTTGGGGGACGTTCGAGATTCGAACCCGAGGCTTTGTCGAGATGTCGGCTCGTTTTGCCCCGACGGTAAAACTAAAAAAGTAGCTCCCTCTCCTATCAGGAGAAAGAAAACCTCGCGAAGTGACACCCCGGAGACTTCGTGACGTGAGGTGATGCTCATTACTAGGGCTAAAAGGGGCTAGAATATCACCCTAGTTGTTGCCATCAATGGCAGAATTGCGATCCAGTCCAATGTCTTCATCTTTGCTTATGGGCGCGAGAAATCCCCCCCCCTTTCCTTTCTCTTCTAATTTCAAGTGCCGGAGAGTAAACTTATACCTTGCAAGAGTCAGTCTCAGAATATTACGAGCATAGAGTGAGTTTTAGATACCCTGGTTCAATATCTCGAACTACCGGTTACATCAAAGATGCAGAAAGTACCGGAAAATAACGAAGGTACCGTTTCGATATATCGATATTTCGTTGTTGCCAATACCTGAGATTCCGGAATTTTCAAGTAACGGTAAATCAATAACTCCACCATCTTTAAAAGGTATAACGTTTCATATCATTCATATTTATTTTCTAATCACACACTTATACTTATGCACACATGTGGAGGCTGTGTGCCTGTGCAGTGCTTCTTTCGGAAGAAAGTATTCAGGTACTGTTTCTAAATTCGCAAGCAACACAAAACGAAAATCCGAAGTTAATAAACAACTATTTATACTCGGTTATTTACAGCGCGTTTAATTTAAAATTGTACCGCAGTCCGCCCATTTACGAATACCTAACGCAAAGCATTTATATGTTTGTAATGGTAACACTACGGCTGCATAGTCACGTAGCTTGGTGTGGAACTTAGAGGCAAGGAAATTGAAAAGGAAATTAATACTTACTCTCATGATGCTTTTCCGGTGGGTTCAATTTTAAATTGAACGCACTGTATATTTTACGTGGCTTTTCTTCCTGTTTTGTTAATCGCGACGATTTTACATTTAGGAACTTCAAATTAATAATTTTGTATATTCACACGTCAACCTGCTATTATCCTTCACATTTAAATGTTTTTACTTTATCAGTGACTCACTGGCAATTGCCATAATGCATAGTCAAACATCTAACAAAAAGATGGGCGAAATAAAATCTTATCGCACTACGTCTCGGTTCTATTTAGGGGTGAAACAGTTCCACATTACTCAATCGCGTCTGAACTGAATCTCCTACCTGCCCCAAAGGAACCTTTGATTGATTAATTTGCTTTACTTTACTTCCCTTTTTGTGCCACTTTTGGCTAATTTTCGAAGATGAGGATGAGTGATCATATGATGACATTGATGAATGCACACTCACAAACTTCCGTGCCCAGGTCAGGATTCGAACCCGGGACCCCTGGCGTCGTACCGCGATGTGCTAACCACTCTGCCTTCTGGTGCCGGTCCAGAGGAACGAGTAGAAGTGGTTAGTTATCTAAATAACTTACATAAGTTTGTTGGACGAATAAATTGGTAGCTGCAGAAAATGAACATTGCTTTGCGTTGATTAAAATGAGTCTCAAAATATTTTATCATATATACTTGCTTCAAAGTAGCAATCTCGTTACATAATTTTGTACAAGCTTCATGCTTTTAGCTTCTTTAAATATGTAGGCTAAAGAAGAGTAGTTGGATAGCCTCAGGCTGAATTTTTTTTATAGAAAATACGAACTGATCTAAAGTTATAGTATTTTCCGATCATTTTATAAATGTATTTAATAGTTCTGCTGTACACTCAGCGGCGAAAGAAACAGTAGGCGAATTGTCCACCACCATTTTCATTCAGTCTGTATTACACAATGTGATGGTACTGAATTGAAATAATGACGTCAATATGAAGAGGGGCAATGCCTGCTTCGAACCAACATAGTGTCATTCCTTAAAACAGCACAGGATATAGAATAAAAAGTAATGAAGATAGCAATGGACAATTTGCCTACCATTTCTTTGCTGTTGACTGTACAAAGTAAAAAGAAAACACTCTGTGGTGGGTTCCTTTATTTTCCACAGTGGTCTTTCAGAACGCCACAAGCAATAACTAATTCTGTGGAACTTGCTTCGTGGCCTCCCTTGCTGGCAGCGTCTGCGGAGTAAAGAATGGCGCCAGGAAGTCTCATCCCGCGTTCGGAAAAGCTACAGACTCAAAATTGCGTTTGCATTAGCTGCTAGTCACTACGTACTTCGTTTTTGCCATCGTTGGTAATATCTGTACATCAAACTTGGTCCATCATCCACTTAAGTAGGATATAATTCAAGTCAATACATGCGAACTACAAAGCAAAACGGATGAGTGAAGGGTGGGGGGTCAATGTTGTTTCATCGTTTAATATAGCGTACGTGTCAAAGCAAAACTTTGGTCAAACCACATTCATCTGTGGTTTAACTTTGTTTTGAGTCCACGTTTTGCATGATAGGCTAATCGGGAAGGACCTACAATTTAAAGTGGGATTCGAGCCTCTGATCAATCTACCCCAAGCAGGCATGAAAGTTCGATCTCGGAATCCCTTCATTACAAAGCAACAGCGTTGGGCATGAAACAATCAGGAAGGCCCATATCTTTGGAACGGAAGGCAGAATATGGGTGTAACATCATCATATTGACTCTTCGTCGTTGCCTTGTAATCAAGGGGTCCCGGGTTCGATGCACGGTGGAGACACATAGTGGTTCGTATCCCACCTTAGACTGTAGGTCCAGTTCTGATTAGCCTTACTGTGCATAAAGTAGACTTAAAACACCAACTCAATCAATCAATACTGACTCTTCTTCTTTTTGCTTCGTGTACATGGTGTGAAATCACTGGTTGAGGTTTACAAAGATCTTAATCTACACGTACGTGCGCGCTAATATGTATACGTAATTAAATACAACATTACTAATTACTAAATCACTAAATATTTAGAAATAACATTATTAAATACATTTAAAGAATTATTTTTTACTTTCATAAATATCAGATTTGCATAAAGTAGCAAACTGATTTCTTTACTAAGTGGTTAAAGATGTCAATTAATTTCAAAATTAATGAAATTGTTTTATTATGGTACAGCTGAAAGATTGATTGATTGAATTGGTTTATTTTACTTCGCTTTTCTGCCACTTTTGGCTAATCGCGAAGATGGAAATGGCTGATGTACAATGAAACCGATGAAGGGACACTCACAAATAACCATGCCCAGGCCGGGATTCGAACCCGGGACCTCAGGCGTCGTAGCACGCTATGCTAACCACTCCTCCACGGATGTCGGCGTAACACTTGAAACATTGTTTTTAGTTTTTCTATTAATATAAATCAATTAGGTTTCATTCTTATATTTATTGTCCTTTCTTGTTTCACTTTAATTGTGAATACGTTGCTATTGCTGTAGATCTTTTAATGATCTTTTGAAAGAGAGATTGTTGTGGAAATGCCCCCGTTGCACCTTGCCCTTGGACCTCTTAGCTCCCAATAGTTCTCATGCACTATCATCCGCTGAGAGGAGATCGTTTCGAGGGATATTGAGCAATCCAATGTTACGGTGAAAAACCTTCCTTCGCTTCACTTCAGGTGACAAGAAAATCGCAAAAAATTAAGTATAAAGAACAGATGGAACTGTTTGTGACATTTTGATCATTTTTGTAAGATGGTACATGTAAGATGTACATGGTAAGATGTCACTTACCATGTTTTATACCAGAGCCCATCATTTAATGAATTTATTTTGCCTTAACGTCTCAGCACGGACCTTGGGGTGCACGAGTTTGGGGTGGCAAAATGCCTTATCTTATTTAAATCTTCTTTTCGTGAACATTCGTGAATTGTAGTGATAGTGAGTTGCATGTTATTGAGTAGGAAAGCAAGCAGAGAACAGCAATTTCAGTTAATCAGGCTGTGATTCCGCCCTTTGGAATTATTTCTCACTTATTGCAGACGATTATTTGACCAGAAACTTAGATAACTTGCAGGAAACATTCCGTTCCTTCCGTTCTGCACGTCCTCTCATATCCGCGTCGTGGTTACCCAGACGGTACAAATTAGTTACCTTCACCTCGTACTAATCCACACAATCCACAATACTTTCACAAAAAAAAAATACTTGGAACGGTAGCCATATTATTGGTATTATAACCTGAGCATTGCATTGGTTTGGTTTAGAGTACGAGGTCGTTGTATTATGAAGTTTATCTAATTTTGTGTGGTGTCGCCAGTGTCACATGTTGGTACGTACAATGCTGAGGATTTCGGTTTTCCCCTTAGTTGACTTATATTCAATGACAAATTAAGGAAAGCTAAGCACTTGTTTATCGCAGAAGAAAATTGTTATAACAATGTAAAATGTGACAAATCCACAACAAAATTATATGTAAGGTAATTTCGTACTTTGTAAGTCACGCGTATATAACCTAAACTGAATGAATGAATAAATACTGCATTTAAATTTCTTTGAATATTGCTCATGTATTAGGGGAGTCTACAGACCCCACCCCCGGTACGCTCTCAGACAAAAAAAAAGTAGAGTAAAAAGTAAAGTTGTTGCGTGAAAATATGGCCATTCTATTCAATTGCTATTGCCTTCGGTTTGTAGACCTATTGATTATAAAAAAAGGTGTTTTCTAAACTTTTTTTCGAAGAGCTTGCATTTTCTGCAGCTTGCGTTTGCAACGTTGCAACCAGGAGACAGGACAACCTTACTGTCAAGCAGACGATCTTGTTTCTCTTCTATCGGTATCTAAGGTTGCCAGATATTCATCTTTTATGATTAACTTCGCTGCTTTTAAATAATGTTATTTTTTCAACATTAAAGCATAAAGTTGGTTTACAAAGTTTAAATTGAAAATATTTCTGTTATACGTTTCGTGAAGCAATGCTGAGAGAACACGGGAGTGAGCATTCTTAGTTCTCTCTCTTCCCACACGGCCTGAATGTGTTTCTGAAGCAGTGGCAACCATGCCCACTAAGCCCCTCGCAGACAAGGGATGGGGGGAAACAACTCGATGTTGCTTTTAGATGTTATATGTAGAAGCACTTCCCAGGTTTCTCTCGCTCTTCCTGTGTAACTTGCGATAAATGCAGAATTCCTGTGTTGTGCGCACAATCGAAGGCAAATGTAATAATAGACAAATTGCTCATCATTATGTTAATTAAGTCTGTGTTCCTCAATGTGATTTTCAAGGATCGGAATCGTCATACAGCTTCTTAAAAAAAAACCTGTCTGGGAAAGTAAATAATGGAGGAAAATTATTGATATCTTGCCTGCTATAATTTTTGCCGTTGACTGTATACAGCAAAAGGACGTTTCGCTGTGGTCTTGGAAAACGATAGCGTCGCCTTGTAATCAAGGGGTCGCGTCACGGGTTTGATACCGGTGGGGACACGTGGTACAGTGTTTCGGATTCCACTTTAGACTGTAGGTTCAGTCTCGAATAGCCTTTCTGTGCAAAAAGTAGCAATTAAATTCTTCGAAAAGGAGCACACATTTCAAATCTTGGTCGTCTAATACACGAACGAATGTTTGTGGTTACAGTTGCCATGCATCGCCAATACAACACTAAACTAAGGGTTTCAGTGTATTTCTATTTTACGCCCATTTTCTACCTATCTGGTTAATCGCGACGAAGAGGATAAATGACGAACCGATGAAATGGTGATGGATCACACAATGATACATCCACGCCTGACCAGGTACGTAGGAACCTGAGGCTTCATAGCGTGTTACGCCGTTTACTCCGCAACGGAAATCGACTAAAGGTTTCAGATGTCAAATGACAGAATGTAGATATCATCACCAACGGTTCAAGGTTGAACCCCTTGAGTTTATTCTGCTTTCTATCTTTCTTTTTTTAGTTTTTGTTTTAATTTTAAGGCCACTTTATTCACATAAAGCATACACCCCTTGTTTGGGAATGACTGTTTTATTTTTGTGTAGTGTATCGTGCAGTGGGTAACACAGTTGCCTTGTAATCAAGGGGTTCTAGGTTCTATTCCCTGCGGAGGCACATTGTGGAGTCCGATCTTTGCAAGAGGTTGACTTAAAACAAATTTTTAAATATTGTTTTGTCATTTCTTGTCTTCATCATTCGTTCTCATGGTCGGAATCAATCAAAATTGTCAGAGAGGAGGCGTAAAATTAGGAAAGTTCTAATACGACAAAGACGCTTTTCTGATGTCTTGGCTGATAGTCAACAATTTATTACAAGAATAATTCAATCTAGAGTTTGGTATCCAATGCAAATTACGCTAACAAAAGTGCTTAACGAAAAGTTCTTTCAGTAGGGGGAAAAGGAAAGAGAGAATGTATGAAGTTGATGTAATCTTAGACGTTATTGTTTCAGAATGTATACAACCAGTATACAGTACTTACAAAAATGTGTACATTTTTACTATTTTATCGCTTGTCGCCACTGTGTTGCATGTTGCGGGGAAATCTCAAATCATTATTATCTTTTCTGGAAGTCGCACATATTTTTCGCTCGTAAGTCTTATTGACCGAGATAAATAATTTGTAAACACATGTCATAAGTTATCGTGAGAATTTGTTTTTAATCACGTTCTGCATTTCTAAGTAAAAATTCTTTAATCTTGAATTCTGAGAATTCTTGAGATGCTCAAAGTTAATAACTTCTGCATTTGTTTTCTTATATCCCTACAAAACAGCTACTTAAGTTGACCGGACAAGGTTTTCAGTGAACTCAGTCGTGAAACAAACTGGAGGCAGGGGTGTCCGGAGGGAGGGGGTTGTGACACGATGCTTGATGGGAATTATTGGAGGGGAAATCAATAATTGAGCTTTGATAATATAATACCAAAACGTTTAAACATATGTTTATACTATTTCTACGACTTCTACCTGACTTCACACAAATCTATGAATGTGTGGTTGATTTGAATTGTTAATAAAGTGCACTTTATGCACAGATAGGCTAATCGGAACTGGACCTACAGTTTATAGTGTGATCCGAACCACTGTACTGTGTGCCAGGACCTCTTGGCAAAACGACAACGTTGCCACTACGCCATCGGAGAGGCCCCACGTGTTTGTGTGGTGTGTTGGAGCAGAGGATTACTTGTAAAATCAAACTAACAAATAACCAAGAGTACGGTTCGATACGCTAAATGAAAGTGCAAAATTTGTTTTGTTCATTTTTATGTTTCAAAATATAAAGTGTCCTTACATTCCCTTCGACAATCTTTTAATTTCAACTTCGGCAATGGAGATTTGAAAGATGCGTGGATCCAGAAACTGCCTGTTTTCTTTTCTTCAGCTTTGGTTTCAAGTTTGGTCCTGAAAAATGGTTAACTCAGATTTGCGACCAGCCAATGGGATGCTCTGATTTCTCCGGCCCATTTCTTTCAAGAACTTTTAAGAAATAGTCGGGCTGTTTGTTTTGCTTTATATCCAGTGTAAACTCACTTTTCTCGGTGGCCACAAATCTTCGCTTATCTACAAACATTTGAATCATTTATTAAATCTGTTTGTAATTTTAAATTTCCTCTCCTTGCCTTCTTTCGTTTATTTTCGAATTAAACTTCCAATTTAACTTCCAGGTTATTAGTTCTTACTAGTGTTGCGCAACATATCGTCAATAAATTTTAGAACATCTATCGTGTCAGCGATATAACGTCACGATATTTGGCGATATTTATCATGAAGGCGATATATCGTTGCAGCAGGCCCCCGTGGAGGACTGGTTAGCACATCGCGCTACGACACTAGATGTACCGGACAAGGTACGGAGAATGCAATACGTATATGTATGTTAATGAGTTTCCTTGTATTATACCCCGCCCGAAACAAAGTTAAAGTACCTAAACGTGTGATTGCAAGAACGTTTAGTTCCACGCCTACGCGCATTTGCGTATTATTAATGTAAGAAATGGTCGAACAGTTAACAATGTTCGACAAATGTAAAAGAAAAATCATGCTAAAACGCTTTCGCAAGTCAGTTGAAATACAGATATCTGAATCAAACCGTGGCCAGTATTAATGGAAGGACTATTATGCCTACTCATTTTATACAGGCACACTTTGTGCTTGGGGGAAGAGGGTGGTCAGACGAGACATTTCCTACATCTCCCAAATAAATCAAGATTACATTCTGAGCTCCCAGCAGCCACTTACGGTTAACAACTTTTTACTTTAGTAGAAATTTTAGACTAAATATTTGTTCAAAATTGCCGGTTTTCCCCTCAATTTTGCAAAAAAATATTTCTTGCTTGCTTCGATTGTAATATAAACGTTTCTACACGTCACATTATTTAGAAAGAATTAGCGACCTATTCAATTAAAATATTCCCTACATAGCTATTTCTATTTTGTTTATTTATCGCCGCTGGTCTATTTCGTGGATGAATCGAGACAATGAGGTGGAATGACAAAATTATGAAGGTACAAACACGATGTCCATGACTCCATATTATCGCGTTTATTCTTTAGATTTAGCTAAACTTTGCGGAAAATTGTGAAAAAGTATTAACGCAATCTTTCAAACCAGAATTTTAATAATTGTTTGAGACCTTCAAGATTGGCCCATGTAAGCAATTGGATCTTCGACGCTGTGCTTCTTGCTTGAGTGCGAGGGTACGTTAAGGGAGGGGAGGGGGTTGGTGACGCCGTTCGTGGCTGATTCGAGGGTTGCCGCTTGAAAGTACGGACAGAAGTGAGACTATGCCATTCCTGCTTTCTTTGCTTTCAGGGCATATGGCCTGAGAGCGAATGATTGTCTACAGTCGGATTAAACATTATGGAGAGTCGAGTTTGAACTCCAATTAAAAATTAACCAGTAGAGCTACGTATTTAAATTTCGTCCCGTTTGGACCACAAGTTTTTTAGTTACAGAATCTCAAAGAGAGCATAGTTTGAAAAACAACAAAAAAGCTGCATTTTTTTGTTCTCACGACGATAAGAAATTGAAAGCATACTTGAAAAAAAAATAGGTTTTTTTTAGCTTAAATCAGAATTCAATAAGTTAAGTGGTTAATTTTTAATTTGAGTGCAAACTCCAGTAGCCATAATTTTTAATTGGAGAGTAGTTCGGCAGAATCTTTCTTTATTGCTCCCTTTATGACGCAGTGTTTGTGCGAGAGATCGTGATGATTACATATAAAGAGATATCGCTGTTCGTTAACAGCATGTAAACCAATCGCCTGTTCTCTGTCACCTTAGCACATTTTAAGTCTAAGCACCTTTCAACTCATTCAGCAAAGTGTCATGATGTTTTAACTTGATTAAATAGCAAGTATTGATATACTAATTAGTTTCATAATTTAAATGAATAATAGAAATATGGGCACACATAATACGTACGCAAAATTCAGAATTATTTAATAAAAGGTGTTCCAAATCGGATGCACTATCATCATAATTATTTTCTTTCTTTCACTTTCCGGTTTCGGAATGGAGTCTTGGGGCACGGGCCCCTCCTCTCGCAGTGTGGTGTGTGCGAAGTCACCTATACCACTAACATTGCGTATATTTTTCGGCTGAAGACAGCATAGAATTGTTGCAGGGGTTCTTTCCATGTAACCTCTATTCGTGCTGAAAGTGTTCGTGTTTAATTATTTTCGCAATTTTTCTACTCATGGTTGTTCATTAATTTTGGTATCGTTTCATTCTGCTTTTCTTTCAAAATTAATTGGACTCTATACACTGACATGGTGTTATTCAATGAAAAACTGCTTGGCAAACCTTGGCTTTCCCAGGGAAGTTGAAGTTTCACCAACAGATTTCCTCCAGGGGCAAAAAGTCTCGTCTCATACATAAAGATCGATATTTAAGATTTCTAGGGGATCGAAAGCACATTACACCGAAAAAGACTTGATTCAGTTAACATGCATTTATTATTATTATTAGACGTATAACATATAGCGAATACATTACATTCAGTTAGAGAAGTTGTACAGTGAATATTGTTTAAAATTTGTGCATTCAGAGAGCCGTAGGTTGAGAATTGTATGCCAAAGAGAACAACACAATTCGACACACCCTTTACACATCATTAAACTTTTGCTTCTGTCGAAAGTATTATTTTAGAACATATATACTCTATATGAAGAAAAGCTCTCATTGTGAGCCGAGCGAGGAAATTTTCTTTACTCAATTTAGGGTTAAAATGGACAATTTAGACCGGTTTATTAGTGTAAAAAAATATGTACGTGAAATTATCCAATATTTGAAGGTATAGACAACATTTCCAGCTCCCTAGCCTCCCCCTTCCCTGCATTGAGGGAGCTGCTTCTATGCTACTGGTCACCGGTGAAACCTACTTTGTTCTATTTGATGTCTTATATTTGTACAGTTATAAGCCCACGAAATGATCAACTGTTTAAAAGGGAAGTTGGGGGGGGAGGGTGATGGACTGCGAGATTCATTTGTGGAGTTTATGGACAATACGAAGCTTTGTCGTCTTCCAGGCCAGTGTTGTTTAGAAGCCATTTGTATTTCATATTTATTTTATGTCGCTTTTCTTCCACTTTTGACTATTCACGACGATGGATCATGATTATGCTAAATGGACGAAGAGACACTCACAAAACAGCCTCGTCCAGGCTGACGGGACTCGAACTCGGAGTGTACGGTCACTCAACGCACTCGTCCACAGAGTCGAACCTTTAGAAGTGGGGAAATTAATCTTTTCACACCATATTTCTCAGGAAATTACGTTACGACTATGCGTCAATCAATGATTGAAAATATGAATAAATTTTAACTGACATTAAAAGTGTTGTTGAAAAGCAGTAATTTATTTCTATAAAAATATGTTTCAAAATATGGATATTGGTGTAAGAATATAATTTAATCGGTAGGTTTTTATAACTACAATTCGTATATAGTTTAAAACTTTGTTGAAGAGTTTCTTTCATTTTCTAAGATTAATCTTTCATATTAATATGATACTTTTGGAGGTTAAGGCTTTAATTTTCAAACCTAAAATTCCCAATCGGTTGTTCGGCGTAGCTATAGGGTAAAAAACAGAACACTGAGCGGCGCATAATATGTTGACGTATTACGGTAACGTTGCGCCATTTGGGACGCACTACTGTACTTTCTGTGACGTCACCTGTGCTGTTTGGGTCCGTGACATCGATACAAAGAGATAACGGCCAAAGAAATTCAAGGCGGTAGAAAAACAAAATCACCAAGAAGAGCTTGAAATGTAATGCATGCACATAAAACAGCACATAAATATTCGGAAGGAAAAATTTAAATACTTTATTTTTGTTTTCGGCCACTGCCAACTGCCATATATGATCATCCTCTGTGGGGTTAGCGTTATATGTTTCTGATCGTCCCTTCTCCACTTCTAACATTCATTTGCATCCTCGTAATTAGCCAGAAATGGTAGAAATCCGACGCTAAATAAACTAAATGAACTAACAATAAAATGCTCTCAGTGTAGCATAAACTGCACAAAATATATGTGACGCTTCGCAAGGTGGTAGTTTAAATTTAGTAATCCCCCTCCCATGTCTTGCATTGCCTCGAATGCAAGTATTCCTTACGTTGCTCAAGTAACATTTTCCCCTAGGATAGTGAAATGATCCACATTAATGAAGCGACAGTAAAAATTAAACGTATAGCCTATTAATGTTAATCTGAGTCGCTTTTCTTTAGTTAATCGTTAATGACCATTAATGCTAGAATGCAGATATAAATGATAGAAGGAACACAATGGCATACCTTACTCATGATTCTAAATTATAACTTCTGGCTTCGTAGCCACTCCTTCCTGAATGCAGCAAGGTAAAAAAATGAACAAAATAAAGTGGATTTTGATTAGATTATTATTATGTAGCTTCGCTTTTCTTACCCATTTTGGCTAGTCGAAACTATGGGGATGAGTAATGATACGATGAAATTTATGAAAAGCATCCACAAAGGAACACCGAAGTAGCGTCGTAATGCGATGTGCTAACCTTTCCGCCACGAAGGTTAACTGCAATAGATTGACCGATTGATTTACTTTATTTTACTTCGCTTTGTGTGTCACTTTTGGCTAATTTTCGACAATGGGAATGATGATGATATGATGAAATTGATGACTGGACACTCACAAACATCTATGCTCAGGCCGAGATTCGAACCTTGAACCCCTGACGACTTAGCACGATGTGCTAACCACTCAGCCATGGGGGCGGTTAGCAATAGAGTCGAATTTACTGAATGATTGATTGATTGATTTAGTTTATTTTACTTCGCGTTTTGTGCCTCTTGGCTAATTTGCGAAGATGGAGATGAGGGATGAAATTATGAAATTGATGAATGGGCATTTACAAACAACCAAGCCCGAGCGGGATTCCAACCCGGGACCCCTAGACAGCGGAACTAAGGAAGATAGAAGACATACAACTGGATTTTAGTCACCATCCAGGTTTATATTCCCCCCAACTCCCTCCATGTGTTTAGTGCTTCAGTGTGTTCATTGATTAGTGTGTTTAGTGTTGAGTATATTTACTAAGCGCGCTAAGGAAGTTAACGCCTGGAGTGATGAAATTAAAAATATATAGTAACAATAAAATAATAAATAAATAACGACAGGGTAGGTAGTTTCTTGCCATGTGTAGTAGGCAACATTGGTTACAACAAGAAAAAATATATTTCTGTATGGTACAAAGAGTTATTGAAAAAAATCTTATTGTATCTCAACAAATCTATTCTGGAAGCTGGCCCTCAACGTATTCCGGAAAACGTTTATAAACCGTTGATGTCAGATACCTGGGCCTGGATGTATAAATATTGTATATTGAAACCTCACCTATAAAGCACAGTTCTATTAATTATATATATATATATATATATATATATATATATATATAAATCCACTGTCGGTTTTATTTACTGTTTTGCTTTTGACGTCAGTCCACAAAAAAATTCATCTTCGAATCAATTTTGTATAACGCTACATGGTGCCTTGTACCGGGAGTTCCTTCTGATTATTTTTTGAGATAATACATTTAACTTAAGAAATCTTGTTAATAATAAGTTGAGATAGGATTATTTGTGTGTAAGATATTTGTGTCCTGCGTAAGAAAGTGAAAAAAAGCTGTACAGTTTGATCGGGTGAGCAGGCTCTTTCGTTGCAGCTGTACAGGATTAAAGGATTAGCGAGCTAGCGATAAGTAGGTCAGTGGTACAAACATGGTTCGAACGTCGATCTCACAGTCTCAGGACGAAGCAGCCGAAATAGGCTGGAATAAAATACTTGAATGCTGCGTCAAGGAACTTTGTTATGAGGGGGCAATAGAATGTAGTTTTTGTAAAAAGTGGTACCACAAATCTTGCACGGGAATGAGCGAAGAAGAATTTACGAAATTTGAGTTGCATTTAGAAGATTTTTTTCCTTGAAGATATGCTGCGCACTGTCAGAAAAGCAAAATATCAAGGAGGAAAAGTAAAATTACACAGGCTGTTCAAAAATTAACTGACGAAAATGAAGAGAGCGTTAGCCTCACGACACGTTTGTTATTTATGAAGCAGAGTAGAGAAGAGGATAGGCAAGAGCAGCTTATATTTAGAGAAGAGGATATCTTTGGCTGCAAGTCGTTTCACTCTTCTGGCTTGAACTTTAGAAAGGTCCGACTATTAAATTCAAATTTCAAGACAGCAGGGGAGACATTATTTTCATTATTATAATGGTTGTCTCTACATTCTTAATTTTTTGAGGACGCATTTGGAGGTGTTCATGCACCACTGGCAACCCACGTGCGCACTCCTATGCCCTCACAAATCAGTTTTAATTTGCTTCATATGTAAAAGATGTTTTTTTGAAATTGTGTTAATATCGGGTGTTTTGTAGATCAAAAGAAAGTAAATTTATATATCTAGGCTATTTGTGCCTGGAGAAGTTAAAGGACGTCACGATTGTTAAATGTCGGTCGACTCATTATCTGAACACAATAAATTCTAGGTTCGAATTCCTATGTCAGTTTCATCTGTCTTACGTGGCAAATATATAATTAATTAGAGGCAGAGATATATATATAAGGAGACAGTAAACATATCATTTTGGGGGCAGGGGTACTGACTGCATTTACGCACAGTATCGGCAGTATTAAAAAAAAGGTCGGTAATTGCTTTGGTAATATATCAAAAGGTAAATAAAAGCAAGGACTGTTATTCACTTTGTTGACTTCTGGTTAAATATTTTTTTACTATTTCGTCGTTAATTTTATCGGAAGAAAACATTCTTACACTCTGCAGAAGAGAAATCGTCTATTAATTTCCGAATAATAATTAATCACCATTTTATATCATATGCATATTATTAACATTATTCTGTTAAGTCTTGCATGTATCCTGCAACGAAATACGGACACCTGTCAAAATACTTCAACGCAACCAAAGCAGTGGGACGCCACGACTGTAGAAATGCATGTTCCAACGAGCGTCAGTGGCTCAACCGTTATCTGTTTCACGGCGCCTGGAGTTGTCTCGCTGAGAGCTCGAGTTTCGGTTTCGCTTGTAAGTGAGTGAACACTTATATACACAAGCAACAGTGGCGTCTGCATGGGGGCAACTAGTTGGGAATGCAGTACTCCCAATATGGTTCAAGTTTGCTGTACACCATTAGAGCCTCAGCGGCTGTTACCATTGGATGATATTCAGCCAACAACTTCCCCCACAATTGTTTGCGCGAAATCACACCCATTGCAATGATTCCGGCAAACGTTTCGGAGCGTGTTGTAAACACACTTTATAGCCATTACATCTACAGTGATTGTGGCAGTGATTGAAGGTGCAAATATAACGATTATATTCTAAATGTAGTCCTGCATTTTGTTTAGTCTCTTAACAATGACCAGACTATCTAACAGAATATATAAAACGATGTGTGGGGCCTCACACACCCTTCAATCACTGATAATTTGTAGGTGATGTGATGTGAACAAGAAAAAGCATTGATTCAATATTAACATATTATTTTGAGGTTTAGATAATAATAAAAAAATTATTTCAGGTCGGCTCTGTGGCTGAATGGCTGGCGTACCGTGTTACAAAACTCGGGGTCCTAGGTTCACATTCTGAAAAACCTTGACATGAAATTGTGTTTGTTCCAACAATCTGTTTCATCATTCATACTATCCTTCATGTTATATTATATATTTGCGATAGGAATCTTCAATTTGAGGAAGGCACAGCCATTTTCTGCTGTTATCTACAGATTGATTTAACTAATTTCACTTCTCGCTTCTGATTCATTTGGTCAATCGCTAAGATTAGGATGGAATTGATGTGAGGGCAATGACAAAAATGTTTGGACAGTACGCAACAAACAGACTGAATGTGAGTCTAGACGTCAATGCCCAAATTGTCTGCAAAATGCAGCCCATGCAGAGCGGGATAGTATATAGAATTTGGGCCCCTAGGCTATCTTTTCTTTCGGGCACTGTAGACATTTTTATTAATAATTTTGATATCATGGTACTTTATTTTCACTAACTGCATGCTCTGTACTATTAAAACTTGTAAAGTTTAAAACATTGATACAATATCGGTACATATTGTTTGTATGATCTAGGTGACGTTTGAAAATAGGTCATGGTGTAAGAACTTATTTAAGCGCTAGATAGTCCTTCGTTCACGAAATAAGCAAGTAATAGGATTTGGCATGTTTTAATTTGCCATTATCACAACATTAAGAAATGTTAATAGTCCATGGTCTTCACTTCTGTCCCTTCAGTGTCTCATTTTTGTGTGGCCCTAGGTTATAGCCTAGGATAACCTAATGGCAACCTTCCCCGCCCCCCCCCCTGAGTCCAGGACGTGGAAGAGAGGTTGACATTTAGGCTCTTGCAGGAAAGCCATTCATTACACCTCGCTCCTGTTATCGTTATGTAAGGAACCCTCTCCATTTGCAGCAGTATTCCCCACGCTTTCAGTGGCGTACTCACAAATGCAGTAAAGGGATTATGAGTTACTTCTTACCATTCCTAGATCATGCCATCTTTTCCTAAATTTGACGTTTTTTTTAGGAAAGTTGAGCAAAAATAAGACTACCTAGCTCTAAAACTCCTTCTAAATACGCCACTGTTCTTAACTTTACAGCTGACATATCATAACATCCATCTATCACCCAGTAACAGAATTCACCTCCGATTAGCGTGAAACAAAATAATAGGATGTTTTGTTAATATTTTCTCGCCAATCTTATATAAAATTAATCATCTCCATAACAGTTACGATGAAAAAACTCCGTGGCGAAACGGCCTTGAATAACAAAGGCCTGTTAAGTGGCTTTCTTATAAGTTGACACGTGGTCAGCACATCGAATCCCTTTGCCCCTGTAATCTTTATCCTCTATTTCACGTAGCTCCCCAATTGCCTTCAAGAAACCGAAATGTTCGGTAATGGAACCTGTGATCACGCTAAATTGAGTTCTAAGTCTACTTTATGCAAAGATGGGCTAATCGGTGCTGACCTATAATTAAAAGTGGTATGCGAACCACAACGTGCATAAGTCCAACAGTAAGGGAGCGGTCGGAGCGTGGGTGACGCAAGCAGCTCTTTACAATAGAATCCTTTCCTTGCGTTGTCAAAATGTTAAGCATTCTTGAACAGATGGTCGTCGCCTTTATTCAATGCTAAGCATTTGTATCATCATGAACCTTAGACATCGAAAGTCGAGATGTAATATTTACGTTTTTGAAGCTTTTGACAACGAAGCACTGAAGGAAACTGGCAACACGGCGGTTCTCGGGTAAAAGCAATGCGGAGGAAGAGAGAGGAGAAAACAAATGACTGTCATTGACGGATCTACATATCTTGGGCCCATCTCAAAGCATTATTGAAGTTACCTTCAATGTAAAACACACATACTTGTGATAAGAAATGTCAAAACATTTCCTACTATTCAGTCTCTTCAGTGTATGTATGTTGTTTGTGTGTGTGTGTGTGTGTGTGTCTGGAATGATTCGATTTTGTTATTTAGCGTCGCTTTTCTATCACTCTGGCTAATCGCGACGATGAGGATGAGTGATGATAGGAAGAAATTAGGAAGTTGATGCAGGAACACTTACAAAGAACACCCATGTCCAGGGGAGATGCGAACCGTAACCATTGGCTTCGTAAACTCTCTGCTAAGCACTCAGTGCGGAGATCGGAATATCTCTCGAGTTTTTTTTAATGTATAGTTTTAAGTTCACTTTTATGCACAGATCGGTTAAATGGGACACGACCTATAGTTTTAAAGTGAGATCCGAACCACTATGTGCCTTCACCGGGAATCGAACATGGTATACCTCTGGAGAGGGAAGTAGAATTGGAGAGGTAGAGTTTTGCAAAATCATGTGGAGATGAAACTTTTGATAAGTCACTTGTGAGAGATGTCTGGGGATACAATTCAGCTGGGAATGATGGACCAATATCTATTGCATAATATTTCTACATTTGCTCGCTTTTACTTTTAATTTGTCGAGATTTGGGTTGGCTATGCAGTGGTTGTTAGGTAACTACATCACGTTTGATGGTTCCCAATGTAAATAGTAATTTCGTTCTATCCACGGGATTTTCGCCCCTTGCTCCGCCTGTCTGTCACAATTATTAATCATTCATTGGACAAACCATTCGTTAAATTAATATTACGCACGTTCTCTCCAAGAACCAAGTACGAAAGTTAACTGTTGCATTTCGAAGTCCCTTCCCTCCCTTTGTTTCACGCTACGGGTTAAGAATTTCAAATAAGACGTCCTTATGTTTCTTTTTTTTTAATTTTCTTTGTAGATACAAGATTTAAATAATAATAATAATAATAATAAAATAATGAATTTAAATAACTGGGAACAAAATATTGGATCACTGGTCAGTTTCCTGAGTAAACCGTCAAAGAAAAGCAAACGCTGTTATTAATTTCGTTGATTCATAGTTCATTGTTTGCTATCTTGTTGATGTTAATTTTAACGAATAATTAATCTGTAATAATCCCCACTTGAGGTGGGGTGTAAGGGGTGGCCTTCAACGTAGTACACCCAATTGTCAAGTAGTACACCCTACACTACATTTTGCAGACGAACGAGGCTCTGGCGACTGGCACTATGGCTAGTATAATTTTGTGTGTCTTGTCCTGTTTTTTGTCCTTGTGTGTGCTGAGTTCCACTTTGCAGCCTCAGCTTTTAACGAAAGCCAGAAAATTTTTGTAATTTAGTAACAAGACAGTGCAATAATGCTATTTTAGTTATGATAAGGAGCTGGACCCCGTATATTGTGACGGGTGCAAAATAGCCTAAGTGCTGACGCACCCAAAATTTTTAAATTCAAATTCAATATCACATGAGGTATGATTTTGTTACACCTTGCTTGTAGCCAGCAGCGAAAATTACATACCAGTCAGAATAATTGAAAGCACTACTCTCGCAGCCTGGCAGGTGGAACACGGGAGTATAGATTACTGAAGCAGATAACATCCACTCCTGCAAGCAGCAGAACAGTTCTGCCGTCGAATTCTGTCGAGCTGAGACATTTGTACATCTTATCATGATGCAAGAAAGGACAAGTGCAAAAACATGCTTTTCTGGGATTCAAACCCTGAAACTTTAACCTTGCGTGCTACACGTAAACAATGACGGACTGCAAATAGAGAAACGCTCTTGTTTTAATTTTTAGTTGATGTTTGTTATGAGGGAAAGGGTATATGTAGCAGATCTTTGGAAACACTCATATAGTCTGCGGGTAATGATAATTCCATGTTAAAGCAAGGATCATATTAGTATTATATTCTGTGAAGTAAGGTAATTTTTTTCGGGTTAGTGTAGTACTTTTTTATATGTCACCAAGTAACTTGGAGTTCTAAATTATTTGACTGGTAAAGTCCGTGAAAAAGAAACGAAACTAGGTGGAAAGTACGATTCCAAACGCGAGAGGGGAAGCAGATAGAACACACACCAAACCACCCTGTGGCTTTAGCTTGCTAGGGTTCGCTTGCTGTGTTTATTACTGTTTTCTGGGTTGTGTTTGTGATGTCTCTTACAATTCGTAACAAACCGTTTCGAAGTGGAACAAAGAAAACTGTGACGCTTTGGTCCCTGTTGCACATTCTACAAACGCCCTCGATACAATACAGATTGCCAAAAAACATTCAGTTACTACATTTTCTTTATTGTGAACACTATTACTAGTGAATATTATCCTGATTACTGCTGTGTGCATTTGTGCTGATTATACGATTTACTAAGGAGACCAATTTAAGTGAATGGTCCAAAATAAAGTTCCTGGTTTACAAACAAGTTTATCTACTAATGTGACGTAATTAATACTTTCCTGATATGTTCCGTTTGCGTATATAGTAGTATATGGATGGTTATTTTTTTTAATTCTGTACCCTTACATAATTCGTAAACATCTCTACGTATTTTGATGGTGATGTTACTACGTTTGAAATTTCATTGTTGTTTCCACAGCAGACAATTATCCCGAAACTCACTTCCTGAACATAGTTCCGTCACCCCTATTTTGCCAATGAACACGTCCAGTTGAGACTTGCACACGTCGCGAAAATTGGTTGCTATTGATAAGAACCTTAAATCTGTGATTGTCCCTTCATTAATTTCTGACATTCGTTTGCATCCTCGCAATTAGCCAGAAGTGGTAGAAATGCGACGTCAAATAAATTAAATCAACTAACAATAAGTATTTGTATAAAAACTAGTGCACAAAACATGTATGACGCTTCGAAAGATGGAATTTTGAATTTAGTAATCCTCTCTCAACAGTGGCGTAGCAACATATAGCGACGCCCTGGAAGAGATTAGAATGCGAGGCCCCCATCCAGAGGCGGAAATTAAGGGGAAATGGGGGTCGAGTAGTCTCTCCCCTCTTTTTTTCCACCTTTGCGCCAGCACTATGCTAAACCTTATCTACCAAGGGAAAGTAAACTGTCCTTGTAATTTTTGTTTTATAATCATTGATGCCTGTTTACAAGACATTTAATTTAGTCGAGACAGTCCATTCTTCGAAATCCCTGTCCCAATTTATTTCAAACTTAAGTCGTATTTACCAAAATGTTTCGAGTTTTATTTGTGGGGGTGGGGGGGTTAACCCACATTTAGACATAGTCTTCAATTTTAATAATGATTGCTAATGTACATATCATTTCATTTACAAATGTATTATTTCTAACCATAGAATTTTCACGGCTGTTCAATGGTGCTGGTACAAGAACATTTCTAAAAAAATAAAATATTGTTAGTTTGCGGAAGACAGAAATATTCGAATACTTCTGAGAATTGAACGTAAACAATAAGCACCAAGCTGTACGCCTTGTGACAACTTTAGTCTGTAAGCGATTGCGTTGCTGAATGCTGATTGTCGGATAGGGGGGAGGGGGTTATCAGTGAGTTGATTTTTTCCCGATACTTTGGACCGTAACATTGCAACTCTACAATTCTACAACTAGGAAAGATAATAGTAGGCAATTTGTTCACCACCATTTTCATTCTCTCTTTACTCTACAACTTGTGTTGTTCTACGGGGTCATTAATTCTTTTCATGCGAAGTTTATGTTGACATCTGCGTTTCTATTTCAACCCATTATCATGACACTGTGGAAAACAGACTGAATGACAATTCAAAAGAGATGGACATATTGCTTTAACCGTTGGGTGTACACTTAGCATTGTATCTATGAGCTAGCACTAGCTCGAACAATAATACTACCATAACATTGGTGGTCACATCCTATACTCCCAACAGCATTTCGCCGACCAGGACGACCAACTGGACGGAGTGGTTAGCACAGCGCACTACGAAGCCGTGGGTTACGGGTTCGAATCCAGATTTGAGCATGGATGTTCTTTGCGAGTGTTCCTTGATCAATTTCATCATATCGTTACTCATCCTCATCATCGCGATCAGCCAAAAGTGTCAGAAAATTGACGTAAAATAGCCTAATTCAACAAATCCAACAGCATTTCCGATGTTCTCTTTCGTTCCACATTTTCGGATTTGTCTCCAACCACTTCAAAAATATCCTGGGTACAGGCCTGTTCTAGGAAGGAATGAAAAAACGCGAGCATTTAAATGCCTCACGCTTGCTTCGTGGCAGTTGGAGGTGTTTGTTGTTAACTTATTAAATTCGGGAGTGAAAGGTAAAGAGAAAGAAGAGAATACAAGACAACGGGCTTTTTATTCAATGAAAGAATAAATGGGTAAAAATGTCTAAGCAAGTCATCTTGAATTTTTGCTAACTGTTTCACGTGAGAAATACGACGATCATTTTTTACTTCTTTCGTGCCCCTTAGGCTTAAGACCTGCCTGCCTGTATGTTATGCTTCTAATTTGACGTTTATACGTTATAACGTTTAATTAGAATTTAAAACCAGATAAATAATAAATAAATGTTTTAATATTATTTCCCACAAAAATAGCATTTTCCATGTCCCCCCCACTTCTGTTTATAACATTTTTCGTTTCAAGCTCATTCGACGCGAGGCACCTTTACGCGCGAGGAGCCATGCGGTCGGGCACTTCCCTCACCCCTTCCTACACCACTGCCTCTTAATGCCTTGGGTTGCCTCGAAAGCGAATATTCTTCACGTTGCTAAACTAACATTTTCCCCCTAGGATAGAGAAATGATCCATATTAATGAAGCGACAGAAGAATGCGACGTATATTTACGTTAATTTTAAGCGTTTTTCTACGTCGTAGGTTAATCGTTAATAAGAATTAATGGTGGAATTAGAACGAACACGATGATATATCCATTCCTCACCCAGGATTCAAAAGTAGGGCTTCTGGCTTCGTAGCTACTTCCTCATGGAGGCCAGAAGGTAACAAATGAATACATTGGATTAGATTATTTTTAGCGTCGTTTTTTTTTCATTTTTGGCTAATCCAAACGACGAGGATGAGTAAGAATATGATGAAATTGATGAAGGGAACCGTCAAAGGAACACCCATGAGCAGGCCGGGATTCGAACCTGAAACAACGTATCGTCGTAACGCACTGTGTTAACCTTTCCTTCACGCAGGTGAGCTGCAATAGAGTCGAATCTACTGAATACGTTCGTTTTAAGGAGACTTCCTTTATAATGCTTCATCAGAGCGTGGTTTTTGATCGATTGATTGATTGAAATTTTAAGTCCACTTTATGCATAGTAAGGCTAATCGGGACTGGGCCTACAGTTTAAAGTGGGATCCGAACCACTGTGCCATGTGCCTCCACCGCGTGTCGAACCCGCCACCCCTAGATTACGTCAGAGCGTGGTGTTGATCATTCATGTCTCTTTCACTACGGCAGAGATCGAGAATGTGTGGAGCCATATCATTTGCTCGAATGGTGTCACGGCACGCTGCCATAAACAGGGAAGAACACAGGCAGTCGCCACATATATTTTGATGGCATAAAATCTTTGCTGTACCTTCAAGTACATTTGCTTCTGTAACTTTGTAAATATTGTTATATAAAGACCACACTGAGGGAAGGAATACGCTATCTTTCACTAAACCTGAATACTTTGTGACCATTTACTTAATTTCATTATTAATTATAAAGTGCAATCAAATACACGGCTATAAATTGTCAGGTTTAGAAACGGGAAGAGTATTTATGTCGTTTACATTTTATTTTTGCCATCTTGAAAGTAATGTTTACTGCAGTGGATTTAATATTTTCGTTAAGATCATAGAAGGCAAACATGTTGTTTGCAGGCATTATTTATCAAAAAGGAATGAAATCGATGTCTTCAACTCGAGCTTTTTCCCTCAAAGTTTTATTGTGGGGAACATTATCAAATGTACATGTCATTGTTCTCTCGGTTGTTTTATGCATAAGATGGCGCAGTGGTAGCGTCGTTGCCTTGTAATCAAGGGATCCCGGGTTCGATAACCAGTGGAAGCTCATAGTGGTTCGGATCCCACTTTAAACTGTAGGTCCAGTCCCGATTAGCCTTATTGTGCATAAAGTGGACTTAAAACACCAAATCAATCAATCAATTATGTATAAGCAAATGCGTTATACGCATATAATAATGCGAATATCTCTGCGTAAGTATTTGTATGTTATCTTTTTACATTTGAACTATGAAGAAACACACGCAAACCGAAGTGACGAGCAGGACATAGTTCCTACTTTGTGAAAATAACGCAATGGAGAGATCAAGCGTAAGATACCGTGACAACAGACACAGAGGGAAAATGCGCTTACTTACTACAAGCAAGGAAGCGATTGTTTTGCCCCTGCGACGTTGTTGGGTGAAGACTTTCCCCTCTCGTTTAGTCGCACGTTAAACAGAGCGAGCGAGTACAGAAGACGTCAAATACGTGTAGCATGCAACGTCGCAAAACGACATCCACAGCTCTCTGTCCACGGTTTCGGCGCGGCTGCAGAGGCGAGAGTGAAAACTTCGCTTCACTTATCAGTGTTGCCAAACACGACTGTTAAAAAAAGAACTGCATTGAAATTAAATGTAGTTAAGGATTGCAATCAAGCCGTTAACTTTGAGAAGTATAAACGTTTGTCTTCGTGTTCTACGAATAGGGATCCTATGTTCGAATACCGTACGAGTCTTGGGATGCTTTCAGACCGAAGCGAGAAGCGACACCTGTCACTTGGAAACAAACACTCAATAACATATGTTATGCTGCACGGGTAGTGTTACTTCAGTGAGAAACCCCTCGTTGCTCGTCGCTTCGTCCCAATGGAACTTTCGTACCGAAGCGATAAATGGCTTTGGAAACAAAAATTCTTCAATAAATAAAACTTTCTAACAAATGTGATATGACAAACTACACGTGCCACTTGCATGTTTCACGTATGTTGAAACGTTTATATAGAAACAATGGGCATTGATTGCCACTTTTCAGACAAGTTTTAAATTCCATACAAATACAGAGTTGAAACTGTCATGGCATAGGGATGAAATAACATCTAGACACTCAATAGATGTGAAGAATTAATTATACCCTAACTGTTAGTCCCTATCTCAGAGCTGAGCTCTGTACAAATCCCACACAGACACAGGAACTGTTATGAAGGAATGAAATATTAATATCTTTATCTACACAGACACAGAGCCTTGCTGAGCATGAAACTGTTATGGGAATTGTTAGATGTGAAGAATAAATTTCACAGAGCTGTTATGGATATGGAGGAGAAGAATTGAATGAAATAATATTTATACCCATCTACTCTGTCTCTAACAAAGCTATGTTGCTGTACAAATCCCACACAGACACAGAGCTGAGCATGGAACTGTTATGGAATTGTTAGATGAGATTTGTTTGTGAAGAATGAAATTTAAATCTATACTTAATATTCCTATATTTAACAGAGCTGTGCTTGCCTCACACAGACACAGAGCTGAGCATGGAACTGTTATGGAATTGTTAGATGAGATTTGTTTGTGAAGAATGAAATTTAAATCTATACTTAATATTCCTATCATGTAACAGAGCTGTGCTTGCCTCACACAGACACAGAGCTGAGCATGGAACTGTTATGGAATTGTTAGATGAGATTTGTTTGTGAAGAATAAAATAATTTTTAAATTTATACTTAATATCCCTATCTCTAACAGTTTTGCTCTACATAGACACAGAGCTGAGCATGGAACTGTTATGGAATTACACAGAGATGTTATGGATATGGATGTGAAAAATTGAATATTCTGTCTCTAACAGATCTGTGTTGTTTTGATGTTATTAGGTACAAATCCACACACAGACACAGAGCTGAGCATGGAACTGTTAAGGAATTGTTAGATGAGATTTGTTTGTGAAGATCTTTAACAGAGCTGAGCTTGCCTCACACAGACACAGAGCTGAGCATGGAACTGTTATGGAATTACACAGAGATGTTATGGATATGGATGTGAAGAATTGAATATTCTGTCTCTAACAGAGCTGTGTTGTTTTGATGTTATTAGGTACAAATCCCCACACAGACACAGAGCTGAGCATGGAACTGTTATGTAATTGTTAGATGAGATTTGTTTGTGAAGATCTTTAACAGAGCTGTGCTTGCCTCACACAGACACAGAGCTGAGCATGGAACTGTTATGGAATTACACAGAGATGTTATGGATATGGATGTGAAGAATTGAATATTCTGTCTCTGACAGAGCTGTGTTGTTTTGATGTTATTAGGTACAAATCCCCACACAGACACAGAGCTGAGCATGGAACTGTTATGGAATTGTTAGATGAGATTTGTTTGTGAAGATCTTTAACAGAGCTGTGCTTGCCTCACACAGACACAGAGCTGAGCATGGAACTGTTATGGAATTGTTAGATGAGATTTGTTTGGGAAGAATAAAATAATTTTTAAATTTAAACTAAATATACCTATCTCTAACAGAGCTGTGCTGTTTTGCTCTACATACACACAGAGCTGAGCATGGAATTGTTATGGAATTGTGAAGAATTGAATATTCTGTCTCTAACAAAGCTGTGTTGTTTTGATGTTATTAGGTACAAATCCCCACACAGACACAGAGCTGAGCATGGAATTGTTAGATGAGATTTGTTTGTGAAGAATGAAATAATTTCTAGATATTTCAATAATCAATATCCCTATCTCTAACAGAGCTGTGCTTGCCTCACACAGACACAGAGTTGTTATGGATATAAATGTGAAGAATTAAATGTCTCTAACAGAGCTATGCTGTACTGATGTTATTAGGTACAAATCCTCGCACAGACACAGAGCTGAGCATGGAATTGTTATATGAGATTTGTTTGTGAAGAATGAAATAATTTCTAGATGTTTCAATAATTAAATCTATACTCAATATCCCTATCTCTAACAGAGCTGTGCTGTACTGACAAACAGACACAGAGATGTTATGGATATAAATGTGAAGAATTAAATGTCTCTAGCAGAGCTGTGCTGTACTGATGTTATTAGGTACAAATCCCCGCACAGACACAGAGCTGAGCATGGAATTGTTAGATGATATTTGTTTGAAGAATAATTTCTAGATGTTTCAATAATTAAATCTATACTCAATATCCCTATCTCTAACAGAGCTGTGCTGTACCGATGTTATTAGGTACAAATCCCCGCACAGACACAGAGCTGAGCATGAATTGTTATGGAATTGTTAGTGAAGAATAATTTCTAGATGTTTCAATAATAATATAGTTAAATCTATACTCTAACAGAGCTGTGCTGTACTGATGTTTATCCCCGCACAGAGCTGAGCATGGAATTGTTAGATGAGATTTGTTTGTGAAGAATGAAATAATTTCTAGATGTTTCAATACTCAATATCCCTATCTCTAACCGAGCTGTGCTTGCCTCACACAGACACGAAGCTGTTATGGATATAAATGTGAAGAATTAAATGTCTCTAACAGAGCTATGCTGTACTGATGTTATTAGGTACAAATCCTCGCACAGACACAGAGCTGAGCATGGAATTGTTAGATGAGATTTGTTTGTGAAGAATTAAATAATTACTAGATGTTTCAATAATAATATAACTAAATCTATACTTATATACATGCTTCTGTTTGGTCACTACTTGGGTACATGATGCCTGCGAATGTTGATTACATACTGGGCTGATAGTGTTGCTAACCAAAATTATATACCTCTAAAATTTCGCTTCAAACTCCTTTTGTTTTCAGCTAGAATAATCTTATATTCAGAAAACAGACGTTCCACTTTGCAGGTGCAAGATACAAGTGGACTGTATTTTAGGGTAACAAAGTTGGACAGAAGCTCAATGAAAATAAACAGAGATGTCATGGTTGAGAATTTTCTCAAAAATTCATAAAGGCCTAGGGCTGTACATTTATCTGCTGAATCTGATGGTTTCCTCAGATATTTCAAAACAGCATCATAAGTTTTTCTCACCGCAAGTAGAGACCTTATTTGGCAAGCCCATCTAGTGCTACTTAGATTTTTTAGTTCTGCACGAACATTTAACTCTGTATTTCTATAAACTGTGTATGAGCTTCTATCTAGTGTGGTTGAGATTGTCTTGTGAAGTAGTTGTGCTGTCTAGTGTGTTTGTGTGTTTTTGTTTATCTTGTGTAGTAGTCATGCTGTCTAATGGGTTTCTGTTTGTCTTGTGTAGTATCGGTGGTGTGTATGTATGTGTCTTGTGTTGTAGTTGTGCTGTCTAGTATGTGTGTGTAGTAGTTGTGCTGTCTAGTATGTTTGTTTTGTCTTGTGTAGTAGTTGTGGTGTGTAGTTTGTTTGTTTGTTTGTGTTTATATTGTGTAGTAGTTGTGGTGTGTTTGGGTTTATATTGTGTTATAGTTGTGATGTGTTTGTGTGTGTCTTGTGTAGTAGTAGTAGTAGTAGTCGTAGTTGTGCTGTCTAATGTGTTTGTGTTCGTCTTATGTAGTAATTGTGCCGTCTAATGTGTTTGTGTTTGTCTTGAGTAGTAGTTCCTCCATTCATATTGGGGGTTAGGCGTAGAGCTGACAACTCTGCACTGTAAAAAGACATGTCAAGAATCAGCAATATAAGGCCATGGATGTTCCCAAGGTAAAATATTCCGGAGGTAAAATAGTCCCCCGTTCGGATCTCCGGGTGGGGACTACTTTGGGAGGTCCCTGGACTAAGGATAAGATCTACATTAGGAAAAAGGATATTAAATTAGGCACCTGGAATGTTCTGAGCCTTTACCGGCCTGGGGCATTTCAGTGTATAGTTAATGAGATAGTTAAGTATAAATTAGATGTAGTAGCTGTCCAGGAAGTTAGGTGGCCAGGAGAAGGGAATTGTAAAACTAAAAATTATACTTTTTTCTATGGTGGTACAGGCTTTTTTATAAATAATAGAATTATCTCAGCTCTTAAAACAGTAGAATTTATTAATGATAGGATATCATATGCAGTTTTACAGGGTAGGTGGTGTAAAATTATTTTAATAAACATACATGCACCAACGGAAGATAAAGATGATAATACTAAAGATGATTTTTATGCAGAGTTAGAACAGGTCTTTGATAAATTTTCTCAGTATGATATGAAAATTCTGTTAGGTGACTGTAATGCACAGATTGGCAAAGAAGAGACATTTAAACCCACGATTGGTAAAGAAAGTCTTCATGAATTAAGTAATGATAATGGTATAAGATTAATTACTTTTGCAACCTCAAAGAATTTAATTGTGAAAATTACCACTTTTAAACATAAAGATATCCATAAATATACCTGGTCTTCTCCAGATGGTAAAACTCATAATCAGATAGATCATATTCTCATTGATAAGAGAAG
This sequence comes from Lepisma saccharinum, assembly GCF_977018435.1. Taxonomy (NCBI): domain Eukaryota; kingdom Metazoa; phylum Arthropoda; class Insecta; order Zygentoma; family Lepismatidae; genus Lepisma; species Lepisma saccharinum. The sequence continues at coordinate 69,516,676 of NC_139246.1, read as the reverse complement.
ACATACTAGTATAATTGACGTTGGTACACATAGAGGTGCGGACTGTGCCAGTGACCATTATTTAGTAATTGCTAAATTAAGAGAAAGACTCTCAGTTTTAAATCATAAGCAACAAAATCTTAAAGTTCTAAAATTTGATACAGGAAAGTTTACTGATGAAAGAATTAAGAAAGATTACCAAATTAAACTGTCAAATAGATTTGATATTTTGCAGGATTTAAATGATGATGAAAATGTAAATGAAACAGATGTAAATAAGAATTGGGAACACATACGTATTGCAATGGAATCAGCAGCTAAAGAAAGTATAGGATACCATAAACCGAGAAAAAGTAAGCCATGGTTTGATAATGAATGTCATAATCTAATAGAAATAAGAAATCAGGCTAGACTTAGGTGGTTAAATAACTCTGATGATACAAATCTAGACAATTATAATAGAATAAAGCGAGAAGTTAACCGCACGTTTAGAAGTAAAAAAGGAGATTACTTGAAAAGCAAAATTAACGAAATTGAAACAAACAGCAAAAATAAAAATATCAGAGATTTATATAAAGGTGTAAATGAGTTTAGAAAGGGGTGGCAACCTAAAGTAAACTTGATAAAAGATAAAGATGGTGATTTTCTAGCTGACCCAAGCGATATTCTAAATAGATGGAAGAACTACTTTAATGACCTTTTAAATGTTCATGTAGGAGATAAATCAGAAGTGAATGAAGTACACACAGCAGAACCTTTAGTTCCAGAACCTAACTTGACTGAAGTTAAAGATGCTATTAAAAGGCTAAAGAATAACAAAGCACCTGGCATTGATTTAATACCAGCTGAGTTAATTAAATATGGTGAAAATTCATTAATATGTCAAATTCATAAATTAATTTGTTTAATATGGAATAAAGAAGAAATCCCTCAACAGTGGAAACAATCCATAATTGTTCCTGTGTTTAAAAAAGGTGATAAAATGAACTGCAATAATTACCGTGGAATTTCTCTACTCTCAACAACATATAAAATATTATCTAACATTATTTTAACAAGACTAACTCCATATGCTAATGAAATTATAGGTGATTATCAATGTGGATTTAAACGTAACAGATCAACTACAGATCAAATTTTTCACATCAGACAGACACTTGAAAAAAAGTGGGAATATAATCAAAATGTCCATCAGCTATTCATTGATTTCAAAAAAGCATATGATTCGGTCAAAAGAGATAAATTATATAATATATTAGTAGAGTTTGGAATACCTAAGAAGCTTGTTAGTATGATAAAAATATGCACCAGTGAAACAGAAAGTAAAATTCGTGTGGGTATTAATATGTCTCACAAATTTACAATTCATGATGGGTTAAAACAAGGAGATGCATTATCTCCATTGCTCTTTAATTTTGCCTTAGAATATGCTGTTAGGAAGGTAAAAGAAACTAAAGAAGGACTAAAATTAAATGGTGTGACTCAGTTGTTAGCATATGCAGATGATGTAGACTTACTGGGGGATGATGTGAATACAATTAAGAATAATGCTAAAATATTTTTCAAAACTGCTAAAGAGATAGGTTTGGAAGTTAGCAAAGAGAAAACTAAATATATGCTTACAGGCCGAAACCAAGTGTTAGGTAATAATCAAAATCTAATTATTGATAACAACTCGTTTGAACCAGTTTCCAAATTCAAATACTTAGGAGTAATATTAACAAATGAAAATTATATTAAAGAGGAAATAAAAAGTAAGCTTAATTCAGGAAATGCATGTTACTTCTCTCTTCATAAACTTTTGTCTTCTCGTTTAATATCTAAGAAACTAAAAGTTAAAATATACAAAACCGTAATTTTGCCTGTAATATTATATGGATGTGAAACTTGGTCCCTTACATTGAAAGAGGAACATAAATTGAGAGTATTTGAAAATAAGATCCTTAGGAAAATCTTTGGACCTAAAAGGGATGAGGAGACAGGTGAGTGGAGAAGGTTACATAATTTAGAACTACATAATTTGTATTCATGTCCAGATATTATTAGAATAATTAAATCAAGAAGACTTAGGTGGGCAGGCCATGTGGCACGAATGGGAGAGGAAAGAGGAGTTTACAGGATTCTTGTTGGGAGACCTGATGGTAAGAGACCTGTAGGAAGGCCAAGACGAAGATGGAGGGACAACGTTGAGATGGACCTAAGGGAAATCGGTATGGATGGAAAAGGGTATATAGATCTTGCTCAAGATAGGGAAAGATGGAAGGCCTGTGTTGCTGCAGCCATGAACCTTCGGGTTTAAGAAGGCTAGAGAGTTAGTTAGTTAGTTCTATACTCAATATCCCTATCTCTAACAGAGCTGTGCTGTACTGACACACAGACACAGAGATGTTTTGGATATAAATGTGAAGAATTAAATGTCTCTAACAGAGCTGTGCCGTACTGATGTTTTTATTTACAAATCCCCGCACAGACACAGAGCTGAGCATGGAATTGTTATGGAATTGTTAGATGATATTTGTTTGAAGAATAATTTCTAGATGTTTCAATAATTAAATCTATACTCAATATCCCTATCTCTAACAGAGCTGTGCTCTACCGATGTTATTAGGTACAAATCCCCGCACAGACACAGAGCTGAGCATGGAATTGTTATGGAATTGTTAGGAAGAATAATTTCTAGATGTTTCAATAATAATATAATTAAATCTATACTCTAACAGAGCTGTGCTGTACTGATGTTATTAGGTACAAATCCCAGCACAGACACAGAGCTGAAAAGATGAGCAACAGAGCTGAGCATGGAATTGTTATGGAATTGTTAGATGATATTTGTTTGAAGAATAATTTCTAGATGCTTCAATAATAATATAATTAAATCTATACTCTAACAGAGCTGTGCTGTACTGATGTTATTAGGTACAAATCCCTGCACAGACACATTGCTGAAAAGATGAGCAACAGAGCTGTGCTGTACTGATGTTTATCCCCGCACAGACACAGAGCTGAACGGAACTGTTATAGAATTGTTAGATGAGATTGTTTGTGAAGAGATGTTTCAATAATAATATAAATCTATACTCTAACAGAGCTGTGCTGTACTGATGTTATTAGGTACAAATCCCTGCACAGACACAGAAAATGGATCTAGATATAATAATTCTATACTCAATAATAGCTATACTTAGGTACAAATCCACGCACAGACACATGTTTCAATAGATATTAATTAACAGAGCTGTGCTGTACTGATGTTGCTCAGACACATAGGAGCATAGAACTGTTATGAATAAGATTGAAGAATAAAATAATTTCTATATCAATAGTCTATACTTATTATCCCTATCCCTGTGCTACTGTAATTAGGTACAAATCCTTGATATTTGTTAGATGCGATCCTAACTGAGCTGTGCTGATATTATTAGGCACTATGAAAATTCTCACAGAGCTGTACAGGAACAGGTTTCAAATCTCACAGACACAGAGATGTACAGCTTGGAACTGATTGGGAACAAGGTTTCAAATCTCACAGACACAGAGCCTTGCTGATATTTCTACAACATGGAACTGTTATGGGCAGGAATTGTTAGATGCACTCAATATTCCTATCTATTATAAACACAGAGCTGTTATGGATATGGAGGTGAAGAATTGAATGAATCTCTAACAAAGCTATGTTGCTGTACAAATCCCACACAGACACAGAGCTGAGCATGGAACTGTTATGGAATTGTTAGATGAGATTTGTTTGTGAAGAATGAAATAATTTTTAAATTGATATAATATCCCTATCTCTAACAGAGCTGTGCTTGCCTCACACAGACACAGAGCTGAGCATGGAACTGTTATGGAATTGTTAGATGAGATTTGTTTGTCAAGAATGAAATAATTTTTAAATTTATATAATATACCTATCTCTAACAGAGCTGTGCTGTTTTGCTCTACATAGACACAGAGCTGAGCATGGAACTGTTATGGAATTACACAGAGATGTTATAGATATGGAATTGAATATTCTGTCTCTAACAGAGCTGTGTTGTTTTGATGTTATTAGGTACAAATCCCCACACAGACACAGAGCTGAGCTTGAGAAGAATGAAATAATTTCTAGATGTTTCAGTACTCAATATCCCTATCTCTAACAGAGCTGTGCTTGCCTCACACAGAGCTCAGCATGGAACTCTTATGGAATTGTTAGATGAGATTTGTTTGTGAAGAATGAAATAATTTTTAAATTTATATAATATACCTATCTCTAACAGAGCTGTGCTTGCCTCACACAGACACAGAGCTGAGCATGGAACTGTTATGGAATTGTTAGATGAGATTTGTTTGTGAAGAATGAAATAATTTTTGATATTTCCAGATACATCAAATCCAAATTCTTGTTCCTGAATTTAAATTGAGATTCTCAAAATTGTAAAGTGTATTGTGTGCTCCATGATGCTCACATAATTTGTGGAGAGGCATTTTATGGCCTATTTCTGGTGCATAGTGTCTAGCTCCTGATCTAGAAAATTACAAAATATGGCCTTGCAATCTAAATTATACAGGGCAATCACACAAATATTTCCATTCAATTTTATTTGGAAATGTTGATGACTGTGCAGAACAAATAAAAGTGAATTATTTCATGCTATATTCTTTATGGCATTTTGGGCATATTTTTGTGAGAATTCTGCTTTTATCTGGATTACAATTCATTTGGTGCTTAACCCAATTGGGGATGGATATATTTTTATTGCATTGATTACAATATTTTTGATTTGGCATTTTTGTTGTTGGTTTATTATATAAAATTTATTGGGGTTCGAATCAAAATTCTATGCTTAATAAAAAAATATCAGTTGGGTTCAGCAGTGTGTTTTGTATATTTAGTGTGTGTGTGTGTGTGTATGTGTGTGAGTATTTTTGGCTTTGGTATTTATATAAAATTTCTTGGGGTTCAAATCAAAACTCTATACTTAATAAAAAATATCAGTTGGGTTCAACAATATGCTTTGTGTGTGTGTGTGTGTGTGTGTGTGTGTGTGTGTGTGTTTGTGTGTGTGTGTGTGTGTGTGTGTGTGCGGTTGTGTAGGTGTGTATCTTGGCTTAGTTTTAAGTGTAGCCAAAAAAAATATCAAGAGGGGCATATTTTTAACAAATTTATGGACAACAATCTCACAGAAGTGCCTTTTATAAGTGTAGGCAAATCAATCTGAGGGGGGTCATACTTTCCGGAAAATTCCCGACAGCATTTTTACAAAAATCTTGGATTAGACAGGGTTCCACACTTGAGCAAAAAGCTCATATGGGCATGTTGAGCAAGTTTTAAGTGTAGGCAAATCTGCTTGAGGGGGGCTCATACTTTCCGGCGCTGGTTATATAGCCCATTACACTACTCTCAGCAAAGCATTATTATCATTGGCAGCTCTTCTAAATGTAATTCTTAAATCACCCTTCCACATAATATCTTTGTAATCCGAGAAGAATCCAGGTAACAGGCGCATAGGGAACAATACTGTGTGGCTCTGGATAATATTTTATCACCAGCCTCAAATCCACCTATTTTGTAGTATGATGCCTCGGTTTTGGTTAATTTTAGTGTGGCCAAAGCTGTACAGGTAATACCAGGGTAATCTACTCTGTTTACAACAACACCATGTTTTCTAATCTCAATTTCAGAGAACAGATGTGGCACAAAATTGTCTACCAATCTTATATTTGAATTTGCCGGATAATCTGTACCATCGAGCTTTACAACATCAAACTTGATATATAGATCTGCTCTGTGAGGGTGTATAAAGCCATCTCCTACATCAAGATCAACCTCAATCTCTGTGTTGGGTTGATTTAAATTTGCAAAGGTCCTCCTGTTTGGGGGGAATGATTGTAGCTCATAACTCTCAATATTTTCCATTTTTTTGTATGTATTTTTATTTAAATATTAATTTCTATGATAGCAGTTGTTGAGGCTCCAGCAAAATCAACTTATTCTTCTTTTTCATTAGTGACCATCAACTCAATATAATCTATTATGGCACACATGAAAATATAATGTTGGTGATGGAGTGTAGATGATTGGCTCCATAAATTCAGAGTCAGGTTTGAATGTTGCAATGATGCCAGTTTGTTTGTGAGTGCCTACGCCATTTGATTTGGTGATCATACCCACGGCCGCATTACAGTGAATATTTAGAGTCTCTATGGCTAAGAATTTAGGTATATTAATAGCAGTGTGTTTAATGGCTGGTTCAAGTTTTGTGTTGTTCTCAAAGCCCAACAGCTCTCCTATAGTACCCAGATCCACTGTTTCTGTAGCAGATACAATCTCTACTCTGTGAGTGACAGAATTTTGAGTTAACACTATACCTCTTTGTAACTGAGCATTTAAAGTAGACAGATTATATTGCCCTGGAGTGACGACAATGTTTTGGTCACCAACTGCAATCTTGTTGTTGTGGTGTGTAATATTAGGGATCAAGTACATGCCATAAAATGCTCTGAGAGCTATTGTTTTGGGATACACTATATCATCATGTAATCTAAGTTTCAATATTGAATTTTGGCTGGTGAGATGGAATACTCCCATGATGTTTCAGATCCCACAGGGCTTTTTGAAAATCTTCAATTGATGGTTTATTTATTTGAGACAGATATCTAAGAACAGATAAACACAGATGTCCACAATTAACATCTTTGAAATTTTGAACACTGCATTATTGTAATAAAGATTAGTTGATTTTAGATATTTTACTAAATTTTCAGGTGGAACACCTCCAAATGAATCAAACACAAATGCCTCATCTTTTAAATATTTAATATAACAGATCCAGTGAGTGCCCTGATTTTTGTACTTCTCCAAATTAACTATGCCACACTCTTTGTTGAGTGGTTGTTTTGGTAAAGAATCAGACATGTACACACCTCTAAAATGTTTGATGCCCAGTGGCTTAATTAAAGTTTCAATATCTTGGTTTGTAAGCGGCTCTTGTTTTTTTAAAACTTATTCGTGGCTCTCTTAACACCTTTGCCTTGTTTCTCTATGGCCAGATTATGGCGCTTCAATTCATCTAATTCTGCCTTATTCTTTTTGGCATCGATTACTGTTTTTGCTATAGCAGCTGATCCCTCAGCCAAGCTCCCAACAGCACCAAGTGCTGCTAAGATGGCCGGGATACTAAATATGAAGCCACCTGTATGCAATTTTTTTCTAGATTGCTGTAATTTTTTTAATTGAGGGGTACTAAGTAATAATTTCATACCATGGCCCTTGGCAAGACAAGAGCTTTTTATCTTGCGCTGCTTTTTTGTTAGAAGACTATGAATAGTTTTAAGAGATTTAAGACCTGCATAAGTTATCTGATACATAACACACTTGGCTTCACCCTAGGTTTATTATATACATATTCTGGGATTAACTATCTCAATTAAATTGCAGCTAATTTATTTAATGTATTACAACCCCCACCCCAGTTTTTGTTTGGTGTTCATAGCTATGGTGGTCCCCAATGCTGCTATTCTTTCACTTAAAGAAGCATCTTTGCTTACAAATCTACCAAATGCAGCCTCTTCTAATTTCTTGTCTGCAACATGTCTCTTGTCAAGATCAGAATGTGTGTTGTATGCTATGTCATGGTCTCTACAAGCAGCATCTAGGGGATTAACACCAGGATCACCTCTGTTTAATCTATGGTCCAATTTTGTGCCTGGACCACAATACTGATAGCCTGGTATGTGTAGTTCAAATGGCAGCTTGTTTATGATGTCATTAACCAGCCCCCGACCCTCAGAGATATTCCAAAATTTAGGTGGTAGAGTATTAATAATTTTTATAAGATATCCAATCCCCTTAGTGCCATTCACTATAAAATTAGACAATTTTGTGCTTATCATGTCCATAATTCCAACCTTTTCATTGTAAGAATTGTGGTTGCCAGCATTTTCTTCCCCAGCTATCACCAGCAACCTATCTACAAGTTTCCTGACGTCATCAACCCACACAATTTCTTTAGGCAGGGTGTTGTATTGTTTGATTCCACTACCAGTCTTGATCTGTGACCATATGGGCTTGATTAAGTTGTTGTATTTTGCTCCACTGCTAGACTTGACTCATTTTTGTGTGGGATCATTGTTCTGGTATAGAGCATCTGATTTTATTAATAGTTCTTTGTAATGCTCATAATCTTGATCTGTATAGCTGCCAGGTCTTTTCCGAGTCATCAGTTCAGACAATCCAGGTGTTCCAGGATACTTAACAAAACCACCTCTTTCTCCAAGATGAGATTCTGAATATACAATTAGATCATCTCCCATAAATGTTACTCTAAAATTGCCAATTCTATGTATGATGCTACCATCACGCTCTGTGTCAGCATATAAGCCAAAAACCTCATCTTTGTTGTCTTTAGGTGTGCTTTAATATTTTTGAGCAAGAAGACCCAATTCAATAGGATCCTGAGTAGCTTCAATTCTTAGAGGAGCAACAGGACTAGGTGTATGAATACTAGAAAGTGGGGTGATTGGATAATCTAATATGTTCCTACCAGCTACAGGTACAAGCTCTGTGATCAAATTTTGATTTTGCTCTGTAACAGTTTTGTTATTTTTACCTAATTCACTAATAGCATCAATAATAGGTTGTTCTGTTTGTTTGTGTTGTTCATAGATTCCTCGGTTCTCTGATTTCCATCCCTGAAATCTTTTTACAAGATAATCTCTTAATTTAAGATCATCAATAATTGGCCTTTTCATGGTTATTTATATATGTTTCAATGTCTAGAAAATTGTTGATTTTATTTCTGTATTTACCACTATTGGGTTTCATTGTCATATCAATTGTGACAAACCCATAGCTGTCCTGGTTCCAACACCTACTGAAAAACTTGGAAAAATCATTGTAGCTCAAGTCACCACCTACATATTTATCATGTATGTGTTTGAGGTTGGTATGATCTTGATGAAACACATATAAAATTGCTGTTGTCTAGGATTAGCTGTTTTGGAATTTTAGAAAAAGTCTGTGCCAGGTAGAAGCAATCTATGTTTTTGTGCCGCCCCTGTGTAAAAAAATGTCTAACCTTGTTTCGATTATCCAGTATAATGTCATCAAATACAACAACAGAATTATCGAGACATTCATGAAGTGGCTTAACATCTGGTTCAAAAGTGGCTATATCCAGTCCATCATATAGCTTCATCAGCTGCTGATATTTTAATTGTTCCAAGCTCTTAGAGAAGACATACAAGTGCCTGTTTTTCTAGTCTAACTAGTTGGGTGCCAATAAAAACTTATCAATCATTAGTGTAGTTTTACCACAAGCCGATGGCCCAACAATAAGACATCTAATATTATCAGGCAGCAGCTTGCCATTTCTCTTAATCTGCTGTTCAGGCTCTGGTAGTCTCTTTATAACATCCCTGGTGTTCATAGTATCACTTTGTCTCCCTCGATCCCGCTGTGTTCTGAGAGTCCTAGTCACTTGACAAGTATCTTGTTGCCTTTTCTGCGGATGATTTTTTCTATGAGATATGTGTCAGGCTGCTTAGTTTTGCTGAATTCTTCTTCATAAAACCTGCCTTTGAGAATTTCTCCTCGGTGGTCTTTTATTATATATGTGTATCGGGTCCCAGGTTTAACTTGAACCACTGTAAATAATTCAGTGCTCCAGTTTCTGGTAAAGCCTCTTTTGAATAAGTGCTTATATTTGCTGATTCTTACTTGATCACCAACCTTGTATTTAGCTTTTTTTATTGTTGGCTGGTATCTAGGATAATAAACAGTACTGATCAATTTTTGCTCATCAGATGAAGTTACCTCAGAGGGTTTCATGTTGATTGTGTAATGGACCGAGTTGTTATATTTATGTAGAAGTTCTGGAAGAATATTAAGCCATTTATAATTATCTTGAAGTGTGAATTGTTTATACATATGATTTTTTTATTGTTTTGTTGAATCTTTCTACAATAGAGGCCTTGAGATCACTGTAACTCGAGTAATGTTGTATTGACTGGCTTTTAATAAATTGTTGGAACACAGAATTATAGAATTCTTTGTCATTATCTGTTTGCAGATAGTGCGGTGATCTTCCACTCTGATTGATGATTGTCCTGATGGCTTCTGTAACACATTTTCCAGTCTTGGATTTGAGTGGCACAGCCCAGTCATATTTTGAAAATGTATCTATAACAGTGAGTAATTATTTGTAGCCCTTGTTGATCTTGTCTAAGTTTTTCAGCTGTCCACTTGCCATCTCAAACAAGTCACACTGCCATAAATCATCTATGCCTTTTGTAACTACTGGCAGTCTCTTATAATTATGTCTGGCTTCTCTGTGTAATTCATCAACTTTAGTTTGTCTAGACATAGTATGTAAACAAGAATATTGCAACTATAGGGTGTTCAGCAGCTGATACTACAGGATTTTCTAAATACAGGGTGCGGCAGAACCGACTAAGCAGTTTCTATCGATTACCGCGGGAACTGTGGTGGGGGTAGGCAGTTGCACGTGGTCTGCCTTTGTTCAGGCGTTGACCCCATTTCAGTAGCTAAGATGGTCTGGACCGGTGCACATCGTGGTTTTGCCGTTCGCGCGTATTATGAAAGCAACAGATCTGTGATCGCTACACAACGAGCTTTTCGGCGCCAGTTCAACATTCCACGCAACAATGCCGTTCCTAATGCAAACACAATTCGGTCGTGGGTTCGGCAGTTGGAGGAAACTGGTAGCACACTAAGAAGAGATACACATGGCCGACGCAGATCCATCAGAACGCCAGAAAATGTGCAGCGGGTGAGAACAGCAGTTCAACAATCGCCGCAACGTTCTGCTCGACGACATACTGTTGCATTGGGGATTCCAGACCGCAGTTTGAGAAGGATTCTGCACTGCGATTTGAAGTTCCATCCTTTCAAAATAATGATTGCTCAAGAATTACGCCCAGCAGACTACGCCAACCGTAAAAATCTGTGTGAGCAAATGCTTGCTCAGATCCCTCCGAATGCAGCTTTCTTCAGTAGTGACGAGGCACATTTTCATCTTTGTGGGTGCGTGAATAAGCAAAACTTTCTTTCGCTACTGGGCTGAACATAACCCCCGCATTATTCATGAAAGACCGCAACATTCTCCAAAAGTGACAGTGTGGTGTGCCATATCACAATTTGGCGTGGTAGGCCCTTACTTTTTTGAGGAGGAAGGAGTGACAGTGACAGTGAATTCCACACGTTATGTTTCAATGTTGCAAAATTTTCTGCAACACAGAATGGACGAGATTGTTGAAGAACATGGACTGGGGGACTTCTGGTTCCAACAGGATGGAGCTACTGCTCACACAGCTCGAATTTCACTTGATGTTTTGAGAGAAATGTTTCCGGGACGCCTCGTCTCTTTGAGGGGTGATGTCCGGTGGCCTGCGCGGTCACCAGATTTGAGCATTTGTGACTACTTTCTTTGGGGATATCTGAAGGAAAAGGTTTTCAAAAGCCGCCCTCACACCCTACCAGAGTTAAAAGAGCGGATTATTGACGAAGTGAATGCCATACCCCGCGATATGTGTGCAAGAGCTGCTCGAAACTTCAGGGATCGTCTACAACAATGTATTGATGCTGACGGCCGCCATCTTGAGGACATTATTATCAAAACTAAATGAATGTAAAATGGTATATTGTACTAATTTAGAAAACAAATACATTTTTTCTCTATCTATCCAGATTTACTTTTTATTGCTCCTTAAAACTGCATAGTTGGTTCTGCGCACCCTGTATAATATGTCTCCAATTTGTATATTAAATTCCAGAGAACCATCATCTTCAGCATAAGATGTCTCTAATGTATTGGGGTCTGTAAAATCATCTAACTCTACACTGGTGATTTTTGCTTTGTTGTCAGCATTTGTTATTGATAAGGTAGGGTAGTAGTGTGCCTGTGGTTGTAGCCAATATTTGATCTTGATTGGTCTAAGTGTGCCCCAACAAAAAAATTGGTAATAAAATTGTGCAGGGGACAGCATATATATTTTGCCACCTGGTGTAAATGGTGAATCATATTCTTTGTTGGGGATACTGTACAATTCAAGAATTACTGTATGTTTAGGATTCTCGATTAGGCCAGTTATTTCTTTTTCTGCTGTAAGCAATCTACTTGTTACAGATTCAAGATGCTCATTGATAGTCCTAACAATCTTATCGTGGCCTGGCTTGATTCTTATGTCTACAGCAAGTTTTTTGTATTGTTGCACAATTTCTTGAAGCTGCGTGGCAAAAACAGACAGAGCATTTGCTTGATTGGATTCCATGGCCCCTTGCTGTTGCTTGATATTAGCTACAATTTGCTGTAAATTTTCAACAACTGCCAATTTTGAATTTTGAGCTGTAAGATCATGGACTTGTCTTCTGATATCCTCAAACAAAGCATAAAGTTCATTAATATGTTGATTGGTTGATAGAGTGGCCACTGTCTGAGTAAGTTGTTTGATCTCTGTCTGGATATTCTTGATATCTTCTGATTTCAATATGCGATTCACAATTCTCTTAATATTTTTAAGTTCCTGTGATGTAGGCAGATTTGATACAGTATTTTGCAAAGATTCAAGTGCCAATTTCACATCATTTAATTCAGAAGCATCAGCCACACTACGCATAGCATCTTGAAGCAGGGTTATGTCTGCCTGAGAAGGTGTGGATCGTTGTAAAATTTCAAGCTTTGTTTGGATATCATCGATCAAAGGATGAAAATGAGATAGTTCAGATTCAGTGTTGAGGTTTTCAAGTTTGGTGATCTGTTGTTGGACACTGAAAAGGGTGTCTACAATACCAGGCAGGCGAGATTCTAGAGTTTCTTGTACATTTGTCAGATCCCTTTGCACTGCTGCTATTGTACCCTCAAGATGGGTTATGGTACTCTGAATTTTTCCAAAATCTTCATATGTTTCAAGTTGCAGCTTGATGTTGGCAACACTACGAGTTATAGCACTCAGAGCATCAGAAGATGGTAGGTTGTTCATAAAATATTCAAGTGCCTCAATTTTTCATTAACCTCGGCTATGGCATTGTTCAAGGTTTCCAGATTAGGTATCTGTAGTGATTGAATCTGTTCCTTTAGAGTGGAAATTACTAGATCAAAATCTTCTTGTGACTTTATGCTTTTGACAATTGTTTGGAGCTGTGTCTGGACATTATTAATCTGCTCTTCCAATTGTTGTTTCAATTGCTCAGAGTTGGTAGCCTGAGTCTTAAATTTGGCTTGAAGAGCTGCTACAGCTTCCTCTAAATTTTGAAAATTATCTGATGTGGCCAAGTCAGTATATTTTTGAAGCAGCAATTTGAGTTCTGAATCAATTTTAAGAAGATGGTCCATGCATTGTGATTGTAAATTTGTAATTTCTAGTTGAAGACTGGCATTGAATGTGGTTTGTAAAGCTTGTAAATCACTTCTTAATTTTTTGACTCTGACATCAAGCATCAGAATCTCATCACTGTGATCTTCATGCCTTGTATGGCCAAATATATCATAAGGCATTCTTGTTTTAGTGGTTATTTATTATAAAATATCTAATTCTTAATTCTATAAAAAAAGGTATAAGCTTGTCATAGGATCCCGGGACCTCAATATATAAACAATCACCGGCAGAGACAGTATATACAGTGCCAGAAATCATGTTTGAGTGCTTAATTCTATAAATATTTCTCCCTATTGAAACCTTGACATTACCCTCGGGAGTTGTAATAAATTGGAATTGACCACCTACAGGTAATTGGTAATGATTTAAATTATTATTAAATATGTATAATGTTTTACCTGTTTTATCATCAACATCTGTAAGTATGCTGTTAAGATGTATAATTAACAAACCACTTAGTTTAGATATTACAGATTGTATATCAGAAGAGGGTGCTGGTGTTGGCAGGTCCATAATAGCATGTTTTTTAAACCCAAATAAGTTCATTGGCATGTTTATTTATTTCAAATCATGCTCTGTAATTGGGCATTGATTACCACTTATCAAATCACAATGCCCCCAAGGTAGAGTATGTATGTCACATGACAAAATACATCTCTTATCATCATGTGGGTCCAGAGCCACTTTTCTTACAATATTGCTAGTCAACAAGTGATCCACACTCTGAATTCTGCATTCTGATGTTCTGATTAAACTCTGGGTTTTGAGACAATTTTTGTAATCTTCAAATTGGAGCTCTTTGTCAACAGTTACTCTGCCAATGCCCTTGGCTTTTTTGGCAACAACACCACTACATGTTTCAAAGATGTACATCTTGGCCCTTAACCCAGCAAATGCCACAATAACATCAACAAGTGTCTCATCTTTTAAGTTGCCAGGCACTTTTTTTTGTTGCGATGTTGAATTTTTGTATGTTCACTGGTATCAAAATATTCAAGCAATGCAGGCTGTGACATATCTTGATAAACATCTTCTGTCTGAATATCAAGAATAAAGCTATCTGTGTCCATGTACATCAGTTTTACACGATCAGTATAAAAAGGCTTCTGCACATCATAGTAGAGCTCTAGCATGTGTAATTTGGGAAATTCTACTATTAGAGCCCCTACATAAATAGGCTTATCAAACTTAATCTTTGTTTTTTTTTCATATTAAAAAGTGCCATATTGTCATCATAAATTCTTCTGTAGTTGAAATTAGGATTTGCTATCAATTTTTTGCTCTGGCTGGGGTCAGTAATTAATTTAACATCAGTATGTTTTCTGACATTTTCTATGGTTTTGCCATACACTGAATTTACCATCAATTTAAACAAAGTTTTATCAAATTGGCTCATTGCACATGTTCGAAGCTCTGTGTTTGTATCAATATATGGCTTCAACCATCTTCAGTGCCTGAACCTCAAAACTTTGCCAACTTTGGTCACTTGAACACCATGATGCATCAGGAACTGGAGGTTTTTGTAATATATGACATAACCCTGTTTTGGATACAGAGTCCTCATTAGCTTCTTCTGTTTAGAGCCAGGTGAACACTTAACCTCAGGAATTGGGGGCGGATCAAAAAATTTGTTGTGTAAATCATCAGGAATTGTCAGATCAACTTCTAAGAACAGGCCATAGTTACTGTCATCAAAATCCTGAAGATCTTCAATATTGAAATCTTCGACCCACTCAAGCTCTGCATATGGCAGTTTATCCATCATAGCATAGCCATACAGGCTGTTGGCATCCACATAAAGTATATAATTTGATAGCTGTGATGGATCATAATCGGGAATATATTTGTTATTAGCTCTGGCATATCTCTGATAACATTGCACCATGCCTCCTCTTATACATTGTTCCATAAACAGATACATGTCCTGATCCTGAATGAGATCCAATTGCATTTTAGTATTCAAAAACATTGCAGACCATGCTAGGCCTAGAGCACTGTAGAAATACATTGGATCCAGTTTATAATTTTCCATCGATGATTTTCTAAATGCTTGAAGTATATCAGCTAAGAGAGTCACATCAAGTTTTAAATATGCCTTATGATAATCACCAAATATCTGGCATTTTAAGTTGTCCCACATCAACTGGGCATGGTGATAATCATCATCAGTAATTCCATATGCTCTGAGTTTACTGTAGAATGCTTGTTGTGGTGGCAGAGAACACTCATCAAATTTAGAAAAATCTGTAACATAGTCATATGGGTATACACCCTTCGCCTAATTAATTTCAGGTCCTGATTTGGAAACAAAGCACATGTGATTTTGAATTGATCATCAGATAATTGACTGGCCAGTGTAGCCAGGCTAGCCGACAGAATTCTGTAGGAATCAAGAAATCTTAAGTAAATGGGAACACCATTAACTTTAATTATCTTGCTAATAGCAATATATTTCTCATCATTTTCTGCTAAAATATTTAAATTCTGCTTGTCAAACCCCTCGTACCTGATCAGATGATGAAAATCATAATTAGATCCACCATGGCAAAATATAGGGACAAATATTGGTCTCTGGATCTTAATATTACAGCTATTACACAGGGCTATTTTGAATTTACCATCTGGATGAGAATGGTGATGCACCTTCATATTGGTATCTGAAAATTCAGGATCACATACCGGGCATTTTTCTGCATTGTTGAAATCTTCAATCTGATCCTCTGTTGAAGGCATCATGGGTTTTGATTTTAATAAGACATTAGATGCTATGTCATGGCATTCATTTTCTATTCTATGTGCAAATTCTTTGATGGCATCTGGTCCCATGTATAAATATTCTTCACTAACAACACCATCCTGTACAACAACATAATAAAAACTAGAAGGCTCATGTAACTGGTATGATGTAATTGAAGATTCATCAGGATCTGGGCTGCATAATGCAAGGGGTTTGAGGTTTGATTCAAAATCACAGACTATATATGCTGGGTGTTCCAACAAGGAGTCAAATTTTTTGAATTTGGCATTTTCACTTGGATTAGGCATTACCATATGAACAGGTTTATGATTGCCACAGTATTTTAAATGTTCAATTAACTTGTTTTTAGCAATTTCTGCATTCCGTTCCTGAACCCCATTTATTATTTTTTGACCATCAAATACAGTCAAACATCTTCTACACAACTTGAATATTGCATTGGATTTGCCTTGTTGTTTTCTTACTAAAGCTTCAAGACTGTATATCAGAGTGTAATGATATGTGCCATCCTCTTCAATTAAGAGCAGATCAATCGGGACTGCAGATTCATCATCAAGTGTACTGATTCTGAGATGTTCTATCAAGCAATTACCACGGCCAATAGAACAAATAAAAACATTAATAGATAATTGTTTACCATTGATATCTCTGGCCTTTTTTTCATATTTATCAATATTCTGAACAAACATTGGATATTCTAAGCCCTCCATAGCATCATCAAAATCATGTTCATGTTGTTTATAATAACTTATTCTTTGAGGATTCCTTAAAACTGGATACAAAGCAGCTAAAATACACCAACAGAAAACATTTCTCATCATTATTTTCTATGTTAACCACGGCTTTCTTGTTTTTAATATTGGCAGGTAATGGCAGATATGTAGATCCTTGTAATGGGCTGAATTCAGAAATATTAATATATAACTTGTGTGGAGATCCACATAGGCTCCAACCCGATTCTTTTGCAGCAAATTCAGAATGTTTAATATTCAATTGATCTATCAAACTGCTTATTATTTTGTCTAAATTTGTATTTGAATATATATCTACAGTTTCTGTTATGTGGGGCTGTGTAAATTTTGTGCCATTTGATTTCTTATATTGTGTAAACAATTTGAGGGACAGCTTATAAGAGCCATTTTGTGCATTTAGAATAGCCTGAACATCAGGATTTATACTGTTCAAAAAATTCTTAATATCACATCTTGGCTCTGATACAAAACTGTAATTCCTAAGTTGGCCAGCAAAACTGCTATAGTGGGGCTGCTTTGCCGGTCTAGCATTAACAGGTGTTTCAAGCTTCCTTTTCACACCAGATGTAGATGGTTGTGGGGACAATGTTGATGACTGTACATAACAAGTACTCTTATGCCTTTTGTAATATGCCTTGTAATATTTTATGGCATTTGGGCATATTTTTGTAGGTGTTCTGCATTTTTCTGGATCACAATTATGCCGGTGCCTAGCCCAATTAGAACTAGATATATTCTTATTGCATTGATTGCAATATTTCTGATTTGGCATTTTTGTTGTTTATTTATATAAAATTTCTTGGTCCAAAAAAAACAGAACTATGGAAAATATGCCAAAACAATTATAACAGCAGTTAGTGGCTGAGCTGGTGCTTTAATACCCAGACAACAGCAATAACTAGGCTCTGGTGATCCCCAATATAGAGTAGTTTTGCTCTATTATGCTGTTGTATAACACACTTTACCAGGTATCAAACCCGGGAGCTATTAGCTGGATATCAGCTAAATACAGTCAAAATTGGATTTTAAATCTGCAGTGAATATTCTCAAAGTCTCACGTGTGGGGATATTAATTATTCTGCCACATGTATTTCAATCTCACACACTCTACCAGGCCTCAAACCCGGGAGCCTCTTGATTGCAAGACAATAATACCAACACTTTGCCATCAGGGAGGCCCACACACTCTACCAGGTATCAAACCCGGGAGCTCTTGATTACAAGGCAATAATACCAACACTTTGCCATCAGGGAGGCCCACACACTCTACCAGGTCTCAAACCCGGGAGCCTTTGATTACAAGGCATATAAGCCATGGGGCTAGGCCCACACTCTACTGAGTATCAGACCCAGGATCCTCTTGATTACAAGGCATATAAGCCATGCGGCTAGGCCCACACTCTAGGGAGTATCAGACCCGGGAGCTATCAGCTGGATATTAGCTAAATACAGTCAAAGTTGGACTTTAGACTTGCAGTGAATATTCTCAAAGTCCCACGTGTGAGGATATTATTTCAGAGCATAGACTTTGGACTTGGAGTCAGTAGCACGTGTCAGGTCTGCATGAGAGCATGTAAAGGGGTAATGTCCTTTAGTAAGAATTTTCTCTATTACACAGAAATATCAATTAAAATTTCATGCCCTTCCAGTGAATTGGAGTCAATAGCATGTGTCAGGCCTGCATGCTATCATGCAAAGGGAATTTTCCCTAGAATTACACAGAAATATCAATAATGCCCCCTTTCAGCTTATTTTTCTGTGTAGATTATCCCCCATGCGTGCCAGCAAAATGGAATATAAAAACCCCCAAGCCTGCATAATTTATTACCAGGTCAAGCAATGCATCAATCTTCCCGATCGAAACTGTCTGCCAGACTAATGCATTTCTGAGCTAAGTAATTACTGCTCCGGGCATAAAACTGATCAAAGATTAGGAAGAAAACAGGTAACAGTTCAATTTACAGCCTGCCTTTGTCCAAGGTAATCCTGTATTGTATTAGATCTGAAAGTTGTTAGAGGCACCTACATGAGCATTTTTGACTTAGTTTTAAGTGTAGCCAGAGCAATATCAAGAAGACTATATCTTTAGCAGGCTTACAGACAACAATCTCACAGATTCAGCTTTTGCAGACATGGCCAAATCAATCTGTTGAGGCTTCTTCATTTGTACACTAGAATTCAGGATTCTTGGGATTTTGACAGAGTAGCACACTGTAAGCAATAGGATCATATGGACAACTTGACATAATTTTAAGTGTAGCCAAATTAATCTATTGAGGGTTCTTCATTTGTACACTAGAATTCAGGATTCTTGGGATTGACATCAAAGCACACTTGAGCAATTGGGGCATATGGGCATCTTGGCATAGTTTTAAGTGTAGCCAAATCGGGTCTGTTAATCAAATAGGCTCTTCATTTGTTGTTCTTTTCCTATGGTATTTTACACTACTAGTTTTAGATTTATCGAAACATCACATGTTTCAATTTCACTACAATGTTATGCATCCTTTCTACAAAGATAGCATTTCATTACTTTACATGGACACGGAAAGTTTCATTTATAGCATTAAAACATCCCATCTATATGAAGATGTAAAAAATTCGTCCTTGCTTGATTATTATGATACTTCTTCCTACCCTCAAACGAACAGATTTGGAATTCCGTCTAGTAACAAAAAAGTTCTGGGTAAATTAAAAGACGAGTGTAACGGGGACATCATTCTCGAGTTTGCCGGTTTGCGTTCAAAAATGTATACATTTAGAACTGAGAGCAGCATCACGAAGAAAGCTAAAGATGTTGGCAAAAATACTGTACAAAACAAACTTTCATTTCATAGGCTATATTGATTGTGTGAAGAAACTGAAGAAGCAGCTACGATTGGATAAAAGAATCCAAAGTGTAGACCATGTGATTACAACAAACAAAGTTAGTAAAGTATCATTAGATCCACTTGATGATAAAAGATGTGTTTTGTCTTGTGGGATCCACACGTTGCCTTGGGGGCACTATCGTTTAGATAGTACTAAGAAATGCATACAATGCATTTAAAAAACCTTGCGGCTGGCAATATTTCTCTCAACACAAGCATATAAAATAACCATGCCTATAAACCTGTTTTACTTCAGGAAGCAAGCTATGGAAGTTCCCGTGCAGCCTACGAGCTTCATCGAACTCCTGCCTTCCATGCTATCTAAACTTGACGGTCTGTTAATTATACACTTGAATAGCATTTTGATCCAGTACGACGAGGATGTGGGCAAGACGTTCTATGTATTCAACAACAACTTGAATTATTACCATTTCCCCATCTCCGGCAAATTGCAGTTCAACATGAAGCCTGAGAACAAAGGGTAGGTCAGTCTTTCCTCGGGCAAGAACATCTATCGCATCAAGCATGATGGGATGGATGCGACTACAACCTACGATGTGTCTGCTGGCGATCGCCTGTAAGTGGAGCTCTTCGACGACTACGACAAACTCATCCCTCTTTTTGTGGAGATGCGAACCACCTCCCTACAAAAATAACCATACCAACAATGCCTAACGATATGTTTGGTCACACCAAGCGCGACGACCACGGCGACGAGCTTCTCATGTTCGACGTCAAGGTCAAGAAGTTGCGAAGCGACCTGCAGGTCCTGCAGTCCACGCTCAACTCCAGCCTCCAGTCAGAGATAGCTAGCCTACAGTCTCAGTGCCTGGACCCCGTACTCAAAATTGACGCCGAGCTTAAATAGCTGCTGCAAACGTACACCGACCTCGCGTCAATAGACAACTTCGACAACTTGGCGCTGAGCATAGGCAAGTTGCAGAACGAATTTTTGAAGCTGCAGCAAGCTCAGACCTCCGATGTGGAACAGCTGAAGCGACACTTGCTGGACCAAACGAGCACCATTCAGACTGAACTGCAAAATATTATCCAGAGCATCAAGTCTCAAGATGAATACGTTCGCGTGAATGCTAGTATTGCCAAATTGCACGAACAGTTTCAATTGTTCAAACGGACGCCTTGCATGCAGCCATCACCGAAGTCAAAATTAAACTCCATACGCTAGAGGACTTCATCGACAATCTACCTAAGTCCAGTTAGCTGAATGCTATGGCCCGTAGCGTGGCCAACATCAAACTCCAACTTGAGACCTACGAGGATTTCAGGAAGCTGCAAGGTACCATAGCCCGTATTGAGGATGCTCTCGCCGTCATCAAAAATGATCTGGCAAACGTACACGAAGCAGTGGAATCCAAACTGCCTGGCATCAGGGATACTCCGGCGAGCGTCCAACAGCAGATCACGTCACCAAGTTGGAAAATCTAAACACCGATTCAGAATTGTCACATTATCATCACTTGATCGACGACATACAGACTAAGTTGGGAACTTTGCAACAATCCACCGCCACCCAGGACGACATACCACAATTACAAGAAGGCATACGCGCTGCTGCTGCTGCCTCAGAGTTGGATGCGATTAAAAAAGCTTTGGAGTCGCTCAAAGACACGGTGGCCACCCTGCCTACCTCGCAGGAACTGAAAAGGGTGAAGAGGGCTTTCAAACGAATACTCAAATCCGACGACATCAAAAACATCCAAACCGAAATTGAATTGCTTCGGGAGTCTGTTGCAACTTTGCCTAACAACCAGAACATCAGCAAACTGCATAAATTGTTTGCACACAACTACATGAATTAAACGAAAAATTCAAAGGCTAATTGACGATGTGAAGAACAAGCCCGATTACGACTCTGTTGTCCGTGCTATCGAGGAACACCTGGAATCCGTGTACGGTAGGGTAGAGGATCTGGAGAGCGAGGTTCGAACCAATGTAAACACCCTGATCGCCAGCATCGACAATCTCAAGTCCACTGTTGTCATCAAATTGTACAGCATTCGAAACAGTGAATTTTCCTTGCTCTTCGAAATTAAAGAGCTTTGAAAACGTTTAAAAAAAAAGAAGAGCCCCTGTCCAACTTCGATATTGAAACTTTGATCGAATCGTTGGGGATCAAGCAGTTCAGGGGCGTTTTCATGTCTGATTCTCTACCTTCTGTTGTGAAGAAAAAAGAGTGTCGTGTAGTTAACCTAGACAATTACGAAAATCCAGGTACACATTGGATATGCTACCTCAAAGCCAAAGACAACAAAGCATTTGTTTTCGATTCATTCGGAGGCACGCCACCTGCTGGGTTGGTAAAGTATCTCAGTGTTGTCAACCTCTACTACAATGACGAACGCCTTCAGGGTTTCAGGGACGTGAACTGTGGCCATCTCTGCTTTTCCGTGCTTGTCTTCCTCTCGCAATTAAATAACCTAACAATCGAGGATTTCCAGAAAGCATTGTGGCACCTAAAGCACTATGGGTGTTTTCCATCTCACAAGCGAGACTTTACTTCTGAAACTCGCATTGCATGACGATATCATCTATCCTAAATCTATTGCTCTTGGTGCATTCTACAGCATGTACCTGATACCTAATGTGACTGTACACAACAATACCATCAAAATTGGCAGGGAAAAAATCAGCATCACCCCTGGCCAGTACAATCTGACTACCTTGCAGGCTCAATTGCCTAGAAGTGTACTGCTGTCGCAAAATTCTGTAACTCACAGGGTGGAACTAGTGTCTGCCACGGAAACCGTAGACCTGGGTACCATCGGAGAGCTTTTGGGATTCGAGAACAACACAAAGTTCGAATCTGTCATCAAGCACATTGGTGCTAACATTCCTAAATTTCTAGCCATCGAGACTCTGAACATACATTGCCATGTGGTAGAAGGTATGATCACCAAATCCTCGGACGGCATCCCAGGGAGTCACAAGCAGACAGGTATTATCGCTACGTTCAAACCAAACTCTGAGTTCATGGAGCCAATTATCTACACACCCACCCCACCGATATACTTTCCTGTATCTCGTAATCGCAAAAAACAACATAGAATTGGCAATTACCAAAGAGAAGGGAGGTGGTTGATTTTGCAGGAGCCACGACCACTGCCGTCGTGGAGATTAACCTATAATAAATAACCATTATTGAGCAAATCGAAAGTTACGAGTTGCAGTCCTTCCCACCCAATCGTCGCACGTTTGCCAAACTCAATGAAGCAAATCGAGAGATAGAATACGACGGGGACGTCGGGGATGTATTCATTCACCCTCACAGAGCTGATTTGTATATCAAGTTTGATGTTGTGAAGAGAGGCAACGGCGAAGCGTTTCTTGCCAATGCAAATTTAAGACTTGCAGATAATTTTGTGCCGTACCTATTCTCGCAGGTGAAAGTTAGAAAGCATGGCACCGTCATCGATAGGGTTGACTACCCCGGGATTACCTCCACAGCTTTGGGAACACTGAAACTCTCCAAGACCGATGCAGCATACTACCAGGCAGGTGGATTCGAAGCAGGTACAAAAATCAAAACTCAAAGTCACACATTATTGTTTCCCATGAGGCTGCTTCCTGGCTTCTTCTCCGACTACACAACGATTATGTGGAAGTGTGGTTTGCGCGTCACTTTTCGCAGAAGGGCCAATGACAACAATGCGCTGATGCTTTACAGCACCTTGAGTGCATACGATTCAGCACTTCCCTACACACTACCCTATCCTGTCAAGTGTATCATCCAATCCATTGAGCTGCGCATTCCCCTAGTGGAATACGAAACTAACTACGCTCTCAAGTACAAAGCAGATATTTTGAAGAATCTCCAAGTACCCATTCAATTTTATGGTTACCAGTGCGTGCAGAAACCTGCTTCCGGCAACCATTTTGAATTTGACGTGATCACACAGTTTAACAGCATCCGGTACATTATGCCAGAGTTTGTGATCGTGCTGTTCCAGACAGGGGAGGACAACAACAAAAAAAAAAGATTTGTGCCAGTTCGACAACTTCAAGATCAAGAACATCTACCTCAAAAATGGCAGGAACGAGATATTTCCGCGTGAGAACTACAACCTGAACATTGCAAACAACGACTGCCTGAAACTGTACCAGGCATACAGAGCTTACAAGAGAATGAACCCCGGCAATGTGGACGTGTACTACAACCCCAATGAGTTCATAGCTCGCAGACCCATGTTCGTCAATAACACATCGAAGAGAAAGCAGGTGGTTGTTAACGATCATACCAACATCAAAATCGTGTGCGAGTTCCATGACGCCTTGAATGCCGATACTCTATGCAGCATCTTTCTTCTTGCAGAGAAAACTTTTGTGTATGGTGTCAAAAATGAAAGAGTGACTGAACAGTTTTAGATACAAGAAAAAAATGATAATTCTATGAGAAGTACACTGACCTTTGATCCAAAAATACTACACATATAAAAAAAATGACAATACTGAGTAGTGGCAACTTCTATTTGTAGGTTAGCTTCGCTTGTGAAATATCATATGGTGACATTTGTTTGGAGTAAGTTGGCAACACTGCGAGGCCCTCTCACTGTGGGCCCCCTCCAAAAGTAGTAGTGTAGGCAATGAACCTATTGCCACGACATACATCGTGAAAGGGGGGTGCTCAAACAACGTAGCCGTTTACGCTGAGGGCCCACCCTACCTACGTAGGCGTTTACGTTGAGGGCCCCCAGAACCTTACAAAAAAGATCCCAAAATAAGATTGAGCAAAAAATAGGGCTAGAACACCGTCACATGCTATAAAATCCTTAAAAAATCATCAAAATCATCAAAATATGTCACAACTGAGGTTAAATACTAGGTCCACCTACAAGGGTTGCGCAGAAACAGCCATTTTTTCACTTTGTAGTTTATTTTAACCCGGAAAAGGCTGTAAAAAGTGAATAGGTTAAGTTATATCACGTAAGATCATGGCGTACCTACAAAGAAGAGGCTCCAAAAATAAGATTGAGCAAAAAATAGGGCTAAACATCGTCGAACACAATAAGATAAATAAAAAAATCATCAAAATATGTCACAACTGAGGTTAAATACTAGGCATACCTACAAGGAATACTTAGAACCAATACACTTCCATTACTTACGTATGCACGTCTTTTTTAATTCGCAAAAACATTTTGACCAAAAGGTATACACTCAATTTCGGTCGCCATTTTGAAAGGGGGGCGATGCTAACTCAAAACACCTGAGCTCTCTACGATCGTCCTTTGGAAAGTTACGAGATGGGGTACCTACGGCCTTTTTAATTTTCCAACCGGAGAGGACACCGATACGATGCTAACGCAAGAAATCCCACGTCTCTTCCAACGTCTTTTTTAAAGTTATGACTTGTTAAAGAAATCAGCAGTTGATCCCCCTCTTGACCTCAGGAAACTTTCTATATGCCTCGAAATCTACAAGGAGATATTTGGGGGAGATTTGTCGAGTTAATTTCGCGATATCTCTCGCCGTTTCCGTTGATACGTCCAGTTCCCGTCGCGATCATTATAATTTTCGAATTTATATCATTTTTCCGGAAGGATCGAGGAAATTTGATAGACAACAACGACAGAGCCATGAATATCTGGTATAACGTAGAAAGGTACTATTGCACAACATTTTGCAACAAGTTATTACTTAATGTGGTGACTCATTACGTACAGGAGTAAAATATTGCAAAACATATTGCAACAAGTATTGGTGACTCATATTTAACGTGGCGTCTTCTGATTGCTTGAAAAAGTCTATATAAGCGGCACACAGTGCAGATCAGTCAGTTCCGTGAGATCAGTTGAAGAGTATGAACGTCCTGTCGCAGCGATCCTCGTTTTTACAGAAACGTATAAAATAGTTTTTTAAACTTGTTTCAAGCTACATTCGACAATTATTTCAAGTTTAAAAAGTTTTGTCAAGGTGTTTCAAGTGTTTTTCACAATAATATTGACCAGATTGAATTTTGACTTGATCGAGCGTTACGTGTTTCCTCCAAGAAACTCTCTATAATAACATACCTAAAAAGTCTATCGTATTTAAAATCATAGTCTTTTAACTTGTTTTAAATCTACATTCAAACATTTTTTCAAGTTTAATGGTGTATCCTAGTGATTCCTCTCAGATTGAATTTTGACTTGATCGAATTTTACGTGTTGTCCCCAAGAAATTCACCATAAATAACATATCTGAAAATTACACTGTTGTTTACTTGTTTGTGTGATTCCATAGAAAACGTATAAATACAGTATTTAAAAAATGGCATCGACCAGTTTCACTCGTAAAAATGATAAAATCGAATGCGTTACTTGCAGGAAGCTAATCTCAAGAAACAATTTATCAGTACATAGCTCAAGATGTAGCGAGACTTGTTCAGGAATAAATTGCTTACCTTCAGAGCGCTGTCCTCAATGTGGAAACAAAATTAGCATTCCTAATGTAAATAAACATCTAAAAATTTGAAAACTATCGACTGGATCTCTACTAAAAGGAAAATTGATAATCCTGGAACTGAAGCTTATATTTCAAAACAAATCAAGTTATCCAACGAACATAAAACAATTAGGTCTGCATTTAACGGTCAGCTCGAGGATTTACCTTTACGTTAGAACCAGGCTTTGACATTCCTAGTTTATTGAGTGAGACGAAAATATCTATAATAAGTATATTAAAAAATAAACTGGAAGACAATTCCATTAAAGTATTCATTGATATATTTTCTGAATACGAGAAAAAAACACATTGGCACAACGTAGTTTTTATCACAGAAAGAAAAACCAAGTTTTTCTTTTGACAGACATGCATAATTTGGATGAATTCTATTCTAATTTTTCCAACGAACTGGTCAAGAAGCATGACGATTACGAGAGTATGGGATCAGGTTGAACATTGTGTGGTAGTCATAACACATTAATGGCGCATTTAATCAAATTTTAAATCCTCTTCGTGTTCCAGCTACGTGTCTCTTCCACCGAACATTCAAAATAAGAGGGATGTGTTCAATTTCAAAACATCGATAACAAGTGCTTTCTTTCGTGCATCTTGGCGACTCTGTACCATGCTGATTAATAAAATCATCCGGAGCAGGTTTCTCATTACACGCAATATGTTGATAAGATTGATTGTCATGTCTGGCATCGAATAGCCGTTGGCAATATCAGATGTAACAAAATTCGAAACTCTGGCGAGGGACGGTAAAGGCAATCGGTTACTAAATAATGTGAATTCTTACACATCAATTAAGCATGTTGTATATCCCATCAGGATAAGTGCCTTTGATAATGAAGATACAACTGAAATCAAACTGCTTCTCATTGCAGAAAATGACACGTTCCATTATTGTCTGATACGTTCACTTTCCTGGTTGTTCAGAAGCCAAGCAAACAAATATAAACACAACTTCGAGCTTTGTCCAAGGTGCTTAACCATGTTCGACTATCGAAAACAACTCAACTACCGAAAATGCACCGGACTTCAAATTGCTTCTCAAAAACATACCGAACACAAAAAAATATTGCGGTGAGAACAAAAACGTGTGAATTGTCATGCCCAAAGCGAAGGTGGTCGAAGAATTTAAAATCCACAAGGTCTTGCTTCAACATCCAGCTATCGTCATCGCAGGTTTCGAAGCAGTACTCAAACATCTCTCCTATAGCGAACAGGATCCCGAAATTCCGTCCAACCCACTTTACCAATTACATGAGGCTTCTTGTTTTGGTTACGTTGTGGTGCTGCGCGATTCATCAGAAAAAACAAACGAACCTTATGTGTTCAGAGGATCTAATGCAACTGAACACTTCTGGAAAAAAATGCGGCGTGTTGAATAAACCGAAATCGATGCTTCCGTTATGTGCTATCGAATTGCAAAATCACAATGCAACTTTTGACTGTCCAGTCTGCATTCAGGTTTCACGGTTGGTATCTTAGAAGTATTCCACCATGATAATTTCACCGAAACTATATCAGTCAATTATGTAATATCTGTAATCTTAATATTGAAAAACCTAAATTCGTGCCCATATTATTTCACAACGGCAGCGGATATCATTTTCACCACCTGGTGAAGCACCTTGCCTACGACACAATGGAAATCAATGTGCTGGACAACAATGAGGAGCGATACATCAGTCTCAACAAACAAGTGTCGATTCCTGGGACGCAAAATACCATCGAGATGCACTTTCTGGATTCCTACAGGTTCCTATCGGCAAGTCTTGACACTTTCGCGAGCAAACTGAGACATAACCAGCTGAACAACACGCGTGCATATTTCCCAAACTTGGATTTGGGTTTCATCAAGCGAAATTGTTTATTCCCCTATGAGTACGTCACGGAACCCGGAAAGTTCGAAGACGATTATCTTCTTCTTCAAGAGAAGTGTTACAGCCGTCTCAGAGGGCTGGCATCACGACCGAGGATTATCATCACGCACAACTGATGTGAGAGAAATTACGGTGTAGAACACTGGAAGACTGCCATGATGCATACCTCAAGCTTGATGTAAAAATACTGGCAGATGTTTTATAGGCATTCACGAAAACGTCCGTGAATATTGAGAAGTTGGATCCTGCACTTTTTTAAGCCTTCCTGGTTTGGGCGTGGTCCGCCATGTTGCTCCAAACAAAAATGAAGCTGGAACTTATTTCGGATTGTGACATGCTTCTCTTCATATAAAGGGGGATGAGGGGTGGAATGTTTCAGTGTTCGCTGAGACATGCAAAAGCCAACATCCATATGTCTGAATATCAATATAACTCGAATAAACCATCAAGTTACATCTTCTATATGGATGTAAATAATCTCTGTGGACATTCCATGATGCAGAAGCTTCCCTACGAGGGATTTGAGTGGATTGATCCCACTTCGTTTTATATTAAAAAAATCGACAAGAGAGAATGTGGTTTCTTCGCAGATATAGACCTCGAATACCCAAAAATTTGCACAACATATTTTCGGATTTGCTGGTTGTAAATGCCCACCAGACTAAAAAGAAAAGAAGCTTCTGCTCTCTCTTGAATCTAAAGAGAGATACGTTGTGCACTACAAGATTCTAAAATTGTTGATGGAGAAGTATATTCTCATAGTTCAAATCCGGAGGGTTCTTAAATTCAGGCATTCAAAGTGGTGGAGACCGTACATCGAGACCAAAACACAACACAGAACCGCTGCCACTTCAGATTTATACAAATATTTTTATAAATTGATGAATGTTGCTATGTATGTAAAAACGATGGAAACTGTAAGAAAGCATGTGGATGTTACATTGATTTCAGATGTCAGGAAGTGCCGGAAGCTGATTGTACAACATAAATTCAAGTTGCGAAAGAACTAGCACTAGCAGCTTGACTTCTTTGTCATTTAAAAGAAGATTATTCGATTCAACAGCCCTATACGATTGGAGCAACTATCTTGGATTGGTCCAAGCTCCACATGTTGGAGCTAAATTATGATATTATGAAACCCTGTATGACGATCGTCATTCTCTTCTACACATGGCAACCGACAGCTTTTCCTCAGATGAAGAACTAAACTAAAATCAATTTTAGTTTATTTTTAGTTTATTTTAGTTTGATTTTAGTTTAGTTCTTCGTCTGAGGATGACCTTGATCCAGGGTTGAAACGTTACATGTTAAGTGTTGTTATCTTAATAAACTGCCTTGGTCAGCAACTTATTGTTTTGAAATTGAGGAGCACGCTACCAACATTTAAAAAATATTGTCTGAACTGCATTACTCGATAAATATTATAAATGCAGAGCACTTACTTGACGTCATCTCTAAATTACGCGAGGAATTTTCCATGATCGAAATGGAAGAAATTCACAAAATGCTCAAAGAAATTAAAAATAAATTACAAATTTTGAAGACATCAACACGTATTTAACTTCGACAGACGAATTGCAAATTATCAGTTAAAGCGTTGCAAACATACAAATTCTATTGCAGGTGTACAAAGATTTTGAACACGTTCAAACTACGATTACTACGCTTCAGGCATGTTTGGAGTTGATTAACGAACATAATCATACTGAAACAAGTGCGTTGACATGTATTCAAGACACGTTGACTATGGTTCAGCAGAAGATTGATTTTTAGAAAATTTAAACGTCGAATCTAACCTTGCTTATTATCAACACTTATTCTACAACATACAGCATAATCTTGAAACTTTACAAACGAGCATCCCTTCGAACAAAGATTTAGAAAAGTTGAGAACGGCTGTGTCGACTTGTCCGTGTCGAGTGAAGTGAAAAATCAAAGAACTCGAAAATACGGTAGGCAATATTCCCACCTCGAACGAACTTCACGCAGTTAAAAGAAATAGTTCACGCATACTGAAACGTTTAGAAACCGAAGACACGTACACGAAACAGATTGGAGATGAAATTTCTTCGCTTCGCGACATGGTTTCCACGTTAATGACATCTCAGAGTGTGAACCATCTCCATGTGCAATTTACCAAGATGAGAAACATCATAAACGATCTTACTGAGAAAAGTTCCGAATTGAATTTAGATGAAAATCTTCTGCAGATCGTCGCCGACGTCAGAGAACAAGTTGACCTTCTCGAAACAAGTGCTGCTTCTCAGAAATCTACCTTAGTCTCTTTCGGTGAAAAGTTGCAAGAATTTATTGAAAACTACAAGCAATTGAATGTCGAAGTAAAAATCAAACCAACGTTTTCGTATATAACGGATATAATTGCCAAGCATTTGTTGTCCATAGCAAAATAAACTTATACACGTGTAGAGTAATCTCGTCACCGTCGATACTAAAATTCCCAAATTGTTCACCTTGCAAGCTATCGAAATGAAAAGCTTACCGAATCAGCAAAGATCATCCACTTTTGTTGAAGGCAACAAGTTATACATGTTGCATCCCCATTGCCATATAACAGATTTTAAATAGACGGCATCATAGAACTGTATGAATTTTCGTATTTGACACATGGAAAAAAGCTCGCTATTCCTACAATCACTGCAATAAGTAAGCGAGGATTCCAAAAAGCAGGAAATATTCCTTTGGCATATTGGAACGAAACTCATTCCATCTATAAAATACAAAATTACGAGGAAGTTACGGTTTTTGACGTGAGCTCAACTGACAAATTATTTATTCAAATACCAGCGAAGTGCCATTTTCAAAACATCCGATCACGTTAGTCATTCTCTTCAAACGAAATCTCTCACTCAATGTCTAGAGAGATAATCGTGAACGAGTTGTACAAACCTCCAAGTCGCAACTATGAACGTTTGGCTGTAGTAACAAAAGGAATTGATTATTTGTGGCAAGGTGATCTGGTAGAAATGAGTACAGGAAATTTAAAAAATGTACATAAATTCAACAAAGGCAACAAGTACCTCCTGACCGTCATAGACACATTTTCAAAATTTGCATGGGCTTTACCTTTAAAATCAAAAACTGGAACACGCGTGGTCGAAGCATTCAAAATCATTTTCGATTAGAGTGGTAGACGTCCTCCATTTCTTCAAACGGATAACGGAAATGAGTTTTACAATTTGATTTTAGACAGTATATTCCAAAATATGACATTCAGAGTTATTCGACTTTCAGTCACATTAAAGCCTGCATCGTGGAAAGATTTAATTGAACTTTGAAAATCCAAATGTGGAAACGATTCAATCTTCTGGGAAATTACAAGTGGGTCGACATTTTTCCGAAACTCGTCGACGATTACAATCACACCGTTCACAGCACGATACACATTAAACCCGTCGACGTTACTCAATCTGACGAGAGGCGATTAATTTCTTCAGTTTTTTCTCTAAAGTACCGTCCCACGACCACAGAGATCAGGTGACGATCAGCAAATTCAAACATGCGTTCGTGAAGGGATTCACAAAATTTTTAGTACGGAATTTTTTACCGTAGTTAGAATTCTACCCGGAAACCGTCACACGCATACAATTAAGGATAGTAGCGGTGAAATTTTGAAAGGAAGGTTTTACGAAGAGGAGCTTTCAAAAACTAAATACCCAGAAACGTACCTAATCGAAAAGGTTTTGCGCAGAGAATGTTACAAACATTTGGTGAAATGTCTGGGAATTCCGGAAAACGGTAGGGTCAGTGCGAACGAACTGATCTTGTGACAACGGGGAATGTGATAAAACGTTTACCTGATTCTAAATTTGAGACTAAACGGAAAAATGTTGCTACCCAACAAATATCGATGTTTGATCGTTGGTCCTTCCGGTTGAGGAAAAAATACGTTTCTCATGGAATTTTTTTCTTCGCAACGAATCGGTTAGATTGGGAGAAAGGGCATCTACTTTTGCAACTTTGACATTGAAACTTTTGAACCTGAAAAAATCAATCGACAGCTTTCACGAAAATTATATTTGGTGCTCAACGATGTGATTCTGGAATATCAAAGTGAAATTCGCAACTTTTTCACTCAAGATCGTCACAGGGAATGGATTGCTTCTACCTAGCTCAAACACTTTGGAGAATTCCGAAACAATTATTACGCAAAAATGTTAATTTTATTTGATTGTTTCGTCAACATCGCACTAATCTCAAGCACGTTCATGATGATTACGTAGGCGGAGATATGACCCAGAACCAATTTTATAAATTGTGCTCTTCGTTCTGTAACCAAGATAACTTTGGATTCGTCACGATTGACATGACGGGAAAACCGAACAACGGAAACTACAGAAACAAATGCAACTACTTTTTAAATGTTGTGACGTTGTGAGAAACGACGTATATAAATAACACTATGGAAAAGCAAAAAAAACGAAAACGAGAACCGGAAGTTGCGCGACTATCTGGTTAAGCTGTTCAACGGTTCGAAATCTGAGAATTGTGGAATTTACGAAGAGAAGAAACGTCAGGATCTACCTATCATCGATGCTATGAGCGGTCTCGGTAAAGAAATATAAGATTTCAAGGAACAGAACAAAGATCTCATCATGGAACCCGTACCTTTTGCCAGCTCGAAATTACGAAATTATCCTCCTATCCTATGACGCCCTCCAGCATTCACACTCCTCTCGAAATCTGGAAACGTCAAGCCGTAGGAAGCACTGCATCTTCTTCGGAAAAATTCGAATTGGGTCCATTTGCACGAGATTACCTTAGGACCTTTGACAAGAAAGAGGTGTTCGAATTGTATCCGAACATGGAAAACATCGAAGAAGTTATTTCGAAAACTGGAAAATCGAGAGTCACCTTCTAAGGAGACGACGTAAAAAATTAATTTAGCCGAAAAAGATAGATGGTCCAGGTACCCAGGTGCGGTTGGACTTTGGGAACTCATCAAGAACAAATGTCCGAGAGATTTCACGGACGAACATTATCAATTTACACGGACATTTTAATATTGTCGGATGCTCTGTACCAAAACAACGGCGCCATCAGAATTGTGTCAAATCCAGCAACGGAGAGAAATACAGGATTCTCATCAAACCCATTTGGAACAAAGTAAAATGTGGAAGCGGCGTCAAACGCTACAACACGCTTCCGAAGGATTTTTTTGGGTTGACTAGAAACTCGTGGATCGTTTACTTGTCCTAGAAAGCGAAGTTAATGTAACCGTAACTTCTACCACGAGAAAGTAGGAATCGTGGACATGATTAGCACCAAATTCTCCAACTTCATCGTGAACAACAGTAAAGGAATTGGCTACCTCATCAAAATCATCAACACTCTACCTCCAAAATTGTGAAACGTTGCAGAAGGCAAGGGACTCATGAACGACATCATAAAGAAATTACTGTCCGAAATGCATATTCCAGTTTACCAGTACTGCTGACCGGGAACCAAACTCGAGCGTTTTTTTACAAAAAGTCGAAATCGATCATGGGGGAATTTTCTGAGATCCGGTCGCGATTTTATGATTTTTGTAATTTAGTATTTTGAGTAATTGAGCATTTCTTCTCTAGAAATTGTATGAAAGAAACTTTTTTATTTGTTTTCAATTTTCAAATTTGTTCCGTGATCCTCTCGTTGTTTACATCCTGGACGAACGACTTCTCTTCTACAAGGATTGCGCGGCAAATGGTGACCTCGGGTATTGGATTGTAAAATTCGCATATGATATTGATGTTTGTTCTGTCGTCGACTGCCACTTGTTTTCTTTTCCACATATTGATGACGAACATGGGTCTGTGTTCCTTCAATTCGCATCGGGTGTAGTTTACATTTCTGATTCGCTTGGTCACTTTTGTAAGCAGAGTACGCTTTGTATAATTTAAGAAAGTAATTTCCTGCTATTTCGAGGTTGTAATTTATTCAACGGAAATGTACGTTCCTACCGTTTTTTGAGGTATGAGTCATTGATCTTGCAGTTGTCGAATTTGAAGGATTTCTTTCTTAGTCGTTGTCCCTCCTGGTTTGGAAGAGTACTATCACGAAATCTGACATGTTGAACTGTATGTTGTTGAATTGCGTCTTGACGTTGAATTTGTAATGGTTGCTCAAAGAGAGTTTCTGCACGCACTGGTAACTGTGAAATTGAATGGGTACCTGTGTGGATTTTTCAAGATATCCTCTTTGTATTTGATGGCGTGGTTGGTTTCGTTTTCCACCCCTGGAATTTTCAGCTCCATGGTTTTAAATGATGCATTTTGCTGCTTCGGGTAAAGTGTTTGGAAGCGGAGTGATCCCATCCCGACCCATCAAATCGCATCAAATCTATGTTGTCGTTCGAGGATCTGCGAAAAGTGATTCTCAAACCTCCATCCCACATGATCTCCTTGCAGTCTGAGTAGAAACCTGTCAATAGACAAAGTACGGTGTGACATTGTGTGAACATTTTTGATGATATTTATACCTGCTTCGAATCCTTCTGCTTGCTAATAAGCGGCATCTGTTTTCGAATGTTTTAACTTACACACTACCGTGGAAATAATTCCTGGATAATCGACTCTATCGATGACCTTTCCATGGTTTTTTACTTCAACCTGCGAGAATAGGTAGGCATTGAAGTTGTCCAGGAGTTTCAAATTTGCGTTGGGATCAAATGTCTCTCCATTTTCTTCTTTCATCTGTATCTGTATTGAATTTTGTATTTTTTCGTGAGAAAATTTATATATAAATACCAGAGCTGAAAAAAATTATAACTATTGTTTTTTTTTAAGTTACAGCAGTCAATCAATTATCGTAGGATTAAAAGTGTGTTTTTTTCTAGTAATTACAATCTTATTGAATTTCGAGTTGATTGTGCGTCTTATTGTTATTTACTTAAAGCATATTAAAAATGTTATCTACCAATTTCATCGAATGTGTTATTTATTGGAAATTAATCTCCAAAATTAATATTATCAAGCATATTTCAAGATGTAGCGAAACAGGTTAAAAAATAAATCGTCCCTTACCTACTACCCCTTGTGCTCAATGCAGAAATATAATTAGCATTGCACATTTAAGTAAACACCTGCAAATTTGAAGGCATCAACCGGACAAGGAACATTGAAAAGAAAATTGATCATCCTGAAGTTGAGGCTTCTACTTCCAAACACATTAAGATGTCTAATGACCAAAAGCCGATTATATCTGCATTCAGCAATCAACTCCTGGATTTTCTTTTTACTTCAAAACCAGGCTGTGATATTTCGAGTTTTTTGAGTGAAATTAAAACATCTATCATATTTTTTTTGAAAAATAAACTAGAAAGCAACCCCATAGAAGTATATGTTGATCTGATCCGTAAATATGATTAAAACTAATGCTACAAGAAATATATTTTTTTCACAAAACGAAAATCCAAGTTCTTTATTTGGCAGACATTAATAATGTGAACGTTTTTTATTGTAATCTTACTAGTGAATTGATTAGGAAACACGATGAAATCGAGGCTAAGGAATCTGGTAAGTCTTTATGTAGAAGTACTTACAGATTTATTGCTTATGTACACAAATTTACACTATTTTGTGCTTCGAGCTACGTACCACTTCCGGTAGAAATTCAGCATAAGGGAACTGTGCTGAACATTCATAACACTGACAATAAGTGTTTCATGTGGTGCATTTTAGGTTTTATTGTTGATGCAAATGTAGCTATGCACAGTCCCTCGTATAGCTTCATGAGTTGTTGGTATTTCGGTTGTTCTAAACTTTTAGAGAATACATACAAATGTCTATTTTTCCAATCTACCCAATTGGGGCAAGCAAGAAATTATCAGCCAGCAAAGTGGTTTTTACACAACCTGATGTGTCTGCAAAAAGGCTTCTTATGTTATCAGTTATCAACTCTCCATTTTTCTTATTAGTTTCCATTACATCTGGTAAACACTGTACCACATTCCATGTTGGTGTCAAAGAAACACCAGGTTTTCTTCTATCCAACTTTTGTCTTGCAGAACTAACCATGTCACATACAATTTATTATTTTTCTTCTTCAATATTTTCTCGATTAGATATGTATCTCGATATTTTGTTTCACAAAGTTCCTCTTCATAAAATCTAACTTTCCATATTTTATTATGATTATCTTTTATTATATGTGTATTTCTATTCCCTGGTAAAACTTGAACCACTGAGAATAACTCCGTGCTCCAATTTTTAGTGAATCCCTTCTCGAATAATTGTATATATATTTACTGACCCTTAACTGTTCCCTATTTTAAACTTTGGTAGTATATTTAAACTTTTTACAATATACAGTAGAATTCAATCTTTGCTTATCAGATTTGGTTACTCTAGCAGATTTCATGTGAATAGTACTGTGTACTGTATTGTTGTAATCATGAACTTGCGGGGGTAAAATTTGCTCCCACTTATAATTGCCTTGTAGAGTAAATTGTCTCCAAATGCGATTTTTTAATGTTCTGTTCAATCGTTCCGCTATTCTAGTTTTCAGATTACTGTATGTAGAATAATGTTTAATATTATGTTGTTGCATTAACTTAGCAAATGTAGAATTGTAAAATTCTTTCTCTCTATCTGTATGTAAATATTTTGGTATCCTTGCCTCAGTAAATATCTACTTAAAAGCCTCGGTATCACAAATACCAGTCTTGGATTTTAGGGGAACAGCCCTTGCATATTTGCTAAATGTATCAATAACTGTATGCATATATTTGTAACCATGATTTATCTTATCCAAATTTTTTAAAGTCCCCCCCTTTTGAGCGGGGGGCCATCTCTATCAGATATGCCTGAAACAAATCATTCACGACTTTCGTTACCACACTCAGTCGTTTGTAGTTACGACGACCTCTTCTGTGTAATTCATTAACTATATCTTGTCTTGATATTGGATTCTATAAGAAAATATGACATAATATTTATTATCCTCGGGGTATAATTGTTTCACGTCAAATATTAATTTGTAATTAGCTTGCACTGGGAAAACAGATAATTCTTGATCCTCATGTATTTTATATTTATTTCCCGATTCGTCCCAATATGCAACACGTATCTGTAGTGCTCTGTATACGCCATCTTTTCTCTGTATGGTGAAATTTGGTTCTTCCACATGCTTTTCCTTCTTCACATAGCCAAATTTTAAATGATTTCGCCATCAAGGAAAAATTCATGAGACTGACTGTAAGTTTACATTTTGTAAGTCCAGTGACTTCGTACATTTGGTACACTCTCAAGCCTAAAAATATCAACAGTGAAAAATTGGCATAATTCGAGATCGTCTAATCTGCTTAATACCGTTTCTTGATATTCGTTTGTGGTGCTTGCCATTTCATCATAGCTGGGTTTGATTTTAACATCGACATACAATTGTTTAAATTGTTCTTTGAGATAGTGAATTTCTGATGTGAAACCTGATATAGCAGATTCCTGACTTGTTTTGAGGGTAGCAATTTGTTCAATAATGTTGGAAGTAATCTCCTGTAAACTTTCTACAAGTTTCAATTCAGTACTCTGGTTTGTAAGATCTAATACCTGCCTTCTGATTTCTACAAACAATGCATGTAATTCATTCACAATCTGATTAGTAGGCAAAGTAGCAATAGTATCTTGAATTATGGCAATTTCCCTTGAATATTCTTAATGTCCTCCGACTTCAATATTATATTTACTGCTCTTTTTGCAAACCTCACCACCTGGAAAGTGGGTAAATTGGATACTGTGTTTTGAAGTGAGGTTAAAGCTTGCTTAACTACATCTAATTCTGAAGCATCTGCTACACTGGTTAAGGCATTTTTAAGTTGCTCTATGTCATATTTCGTAGGGGTAGACTGTTGCAGTATTTGCAATTTGATCTGTATGTCGTCTATGAGATGGTGAAAATGAGATAGTTCAGATTGAGTGTTGAGATTCTCTAATTTTGTGATCTGTCCTTGAATTACATTTAAAGATTCGGTTATGCTTGGCAATTTAAATTCCAGTGTTTCCTGCACATTCGTCAAGTCGTTTCACATGGTTGTCAAAGTGTCTTGAATATGAGCTATGGTACCCTCTACCTTTCCTAAATCTTTGTAAGTTTCTAATTGCTATTTGATGTTTGCAACACTGCGAGCGATGGCATTTAATTCGGAAGATGAAGGTAAATTATTGAAAAAATCTTCTAATATTTGTAGTTTGGATTGACCTTCTATTATGGCTGCAATTCGGATTTAATATATTCCAGTCAGAGAATTTCAAAAGATAAAAATTGGTCCCGAAATTCATGAATATTTGCATTAAGCAGTTCATATTCCTCTTGAGTCTTGTTAGTTTCAATTATCGAAAGTATTTTGGTACGAATAGTATTCGCTTGGATATTTAGTTTTTGCTTTAGATGTTCCGAGGTAGTTGAGTGAATTTGAGGAATTTTTCAAGATCATTTTTTAATTTAGCTAAATTCTCTTTCAAATATTCAACATTATCGAGAGACGGTAAATTAGTATATTTTTGAAGTTAAGACTTGAGTTCCCATCAATTTTTATTATGGGATTAATTAATTCAGACTGTAGATTTGTAATTTCAGCATGTAAGCTTACATTCAAAGAATTTTGTAATACTAATAAATCTGATTTCAGTTTCTTTAGACGTTGCATCTAAACCAGCAATCTCTCTGAAATTTTCTGGAATCTCCTGTCGCCTGCTATTACCAAATATATCCATGTTTGTTTGTTTTAGGTATTTTATATATTAATAAGAGGATAGATTATTCTTATTTCGATAAACAGAGGAATCAATTTATCATACTCTCTAATTATCTCAGCATACAAAAATTCACCAGCTTCCACATCATAACACGTATCAGGAAGTAATGTACTATGTTTAATTCTATACAAATTTATAAAATATATATAAAAATACCTATGTGCAAAGCTGCCGCTTTGGGTGGTGAAAGATTTATTTGAATTTTCCCACTAACAGGTAACTTATATGACTATAACTTATTATTAAATACAAATAAGTGCTTTCCAGTATCCTCGTCAACATGAGACCAAATACTATTCAAGTGAACAAGAAGTAACCATTTCAATTGATGATAAATTTCTCTAAATACATCCATGTTTATTGGAATTCTCTCTACAGTCTGATTATGTTGCTACTTCTTAAACCCAAAGATATCCATGACGTTTTATTTTATATTAGCTATTATATTTTATTATATAAAATATATATTTGTACTAAGTATAAAAAATAATAAACACATCAAAACTGAAGCTGATCGAAATTACTAAAAAAACACTTGATACACTTTTAAACTTAAAATAATAAGTAGTATGTAGCTTTAAAATAAATTAAATACTAAACTTTTAACACTGCAACAACACATCCGTACTCTTCAAACACTCTCACGATACTGACTGATCTTTAATGCGAAAACCCTTTAAGTAACTTAACCGCAGATCAAAACATCCGAAACAGTAAGTAAATCAGAAGACACCCAATACGCCATAACCAACAACACGTTAGATACGGGTCTAGAATTAACTTGTTGCGTAAACACTGAACAATAGTTTACCATACGAGCCATCGAAATGTTGCGTACTTTAACTAGCAAGAAGTTATGACACTCGTACCAAGTACGAGATGAAAAATGACAGATTTGCAATAGTATAAAATAAAAAAAGCATCGTCAAAATATGTTTTCCACTGTGCTTAAATTAATAATAATAATAGGCCTCGTACCAAGTGTGACTTTGAACCGATCCAATTACACTACGACGCGGAATTTTGAGAAATATATATTCCTCTCGGAAATTTGGTTTGCAAGGTAGTCAAATTATACTGTTCCGACATGATGTTGATTTTGTTTCGATTCCGACCTTGATTATGTTGTTGTGAACGGTCACGTTTGGAGTTATGTACATGCAGTAGAATGCACGAAGAACACTGTATTTAGGATAGACGATATCTTCGTGCACCGTGAGTTTCATGACCGAAGTTTCGCTTGCGAGATGGAACACTCCCATGATGATGTTTAAGGTTCCACGATGCTTTCTGAAAATCTCGATTTGATTAGTTATTTATTCGAGACAGAAAGGCGAGCATGAAAACACAAAGATGCACGCAGTACAGTTTCTTGAAATCTTGGATTGCCTCGTCATTGTAGTTTAGGTTGGAAACTTGGAGATATTTTATTAACTCGACGGTGGAACAACTCCGAAAGAATCGAAAACGAAATAATTATTATTTTGAAATTTTGAGATAACATATTAAATGCATGTATGGATTTTCGTAATTATTCAAAGTGACGACTCCACACTCTTTTTTTCTTACTACGGAGGGTAAAGAATCTGACATGAAAACTCCTCTGAAGTTCATACCTTGAACATTTAAAGTGACATAGATAAATAAGGATACGACGAAGATATTAATGAGTTTCTAGAGCCTTTGCATGAATATTTATTGAACAATAGTGTACATATTTTAGAACACAATGTTTATCTTCTATCAACGGTTTCCTTGGTATATAGATGTATATTAAACACAAAAATCATTCGATTATAAATTAAGATATTATTTACATTACAAATGTAAATAATATTACATTCTTAAAGCTTAAAGGTTAATGTTCATGTTTGGGCTGCTGGCTGTCCTAGGTTCGATCCTCTTTACGAGGTTATTTCTTTTATATTCTCTTTTATTAAACAAGAGCGTGTTGACATTATTTGTATTAGCAGTGTGAAGTGGTTACATTGTTCTGCATCTGGATTTTACTAAAAAAAAGTAAACAAAAAGTGAATTGATAGACGTCCAAAGGAAAATTTTTACGTATAAATCGTCAATTATGATACTCTAAAGATAATTGTGTACTGCTTCAAAGACATTGACAACTATTAATGACATCACCATTTACATTTGTGACAATTCAAGACTCTAATTTTCCCCTTTCCCCACTTGAGTTCAATGCAAAAATAACTCCGCAAATATAGAATGAAAAGTCTTCATCATGTTCGACTCTACATTATATGTTTTCGCCGATTAGTACCTCCTCCGTGTTTTCTTTGTTACAACCAAGTATCCTTTGCACATTACATGTAGGAGAAGATTTGCATCTACATTTCACAATGACCAACTCCTTCTACCTTCTTTCAGCAGCGAAATCTTGTAGGGTAATGGATACCGATAGAGATTTTCCAATTGATGTTCGTAAGTTCAAACCTTTCTGATGGAAGAAAATTTTCGTACGTGTTATACATAAGCCATCAATTTGTGTTCTATTGTCCACGCTGTGTGGAACGGATTTATTCAGTTTGTAATTAACGATTGGGGAGGGGAAATATTAAATAACAAGTTCTTCAATTCTACGAACCGATAAGTAGAGAAAAATTAGATTAATCTTATAAATATTAAAATTACATTTATATTTTAGTGATATAATCGCAGGTAAAATAAAAGATCCTGCGTGGATGATAATATCTTGATCTGAACTGAGCCAAAAGTGATTTCGCACCAACCTAAAACAATCTCTAATACATTTTAAAATGTTATTGAATGTTTCATATCGATAATTTGATCAATGCATCAATTCTTGACGCCGAAACGATATCTTCTGCAAACTACCTCTTCTCTCTACTCTTTTCATCTTCTCTTCTCCTTCTTCTCTCCCCTCCTTCTGCTATGCTTTTATCTCATATAGCCTTCCCTCCTTTTCTCGCCTATTGTCTCCATCCCAATCTCCTCCACTCCTGTCTTAGATATCCGACTCCATTGCACTCCTCTCCTCTTCTTTTCGTTTTTCTCTTTTACTATATTCTCCACCCTTCTCTCATCTCGTATTCATTTTCTCCTCTCTTCTCCTTGCTCGATAGTAGGGAGAACGCTTCGTTCTAGGCCACCCCCGAAATTTTGGTTTACTTTTATTGTGTACACCTATACAGTAATATACTCAAAATCGAACTTTGACTGTTACAAAAGTGACACAATACAAGCGCAAAAAAAGTCAAAGCTCAAATTCCAATTTTCATAGAGCAAAATTGCTAATTTTCGAAAATCCCTCTATAACTTTTGCTAAAATTTTATTTTTCAATAATTAAAGCGAAGTGCTAAGTTAAAAGTAAGTGCTAAGTTACTTCCGGTCTACTTCCGGTTTACTTCCGGTCCACTTCCGGTCTACTTCCGGTTTACTTCCGGTCCACTTCCGGTCTACTTCCGGTCTACTTCCGGTCTACTTCCGTCCACTTCCGGTTTACTTCCGGTCTACTTCCGGTCCACTTCCGGTTTACTTGACAGACACCTGTGGGTTACTGTGGTGTCTTCTGATTGGTTTACTGTTTCAGATGCGGTTCGCGTTTAGGCTACTTAAAGGGTTTTTGTATTACAAATTAGTTAATATTGTGAGAATAGTTGAAGAGTATAGAGGTGTTGTTCCAGTGCTCCTCAGTAGTCAGAGAAGGGGGTACGAGTAAATACCCTCCTCTCCCCAAAATCTAACAATTTCATAGTGAGCTCTCTTAGTGTAATTTAACTGATTTTAGCTGATTTTACAAGTTTAAAAACTGAAAATTTGTTTCATGCAAGAATTCAAATTCCAATTTTATTGTATAAGAATTATTTTATAGTTGCAGAAGTTCAAAAAACACAGTTCTATTATTGCATTCCACAATATGTCTAAAAGTATATCGAACAAGACGGGGCTAATAATTTCTTAATTGCAATTATTTTTCCAAAGAAACTTCTACAACACAGAAATGTTGGCAAGAATTCTCATCTAACCTAGTTGTTGACAAAATCAATAATTTTGCATTCCAAACATTCCCCGAGTGTGTGTGCGTGTGTGTAGATGTGACGTCAACTTCTTAAGAATCTCAAGTCAATAATACTAGCTTGGGAAGGTCGTGACATTTCTTTTTCTCTATAAAAAAGAGATAGGGGATCATGTAACTTGCTTGACGTAGACAGGATGTCAACAACGCATTCATAACTAAGTAGTGTGATTTACAATACAACCAGGACAAGAAAGTATGAACCCCCTCAGGCAGATTTGCCTACACTTAAAACTAGCTCAACATGCCCATATGAGCTTTTTGCTCAAGTGTGGAACCCCGTCTAATCCAAGATTTTTGTAAAAATGCCCTCGGGAATTTCCTGAGAAAGAATGACCCCCTCAGATTGATTTGCCTACACTTATAAAAGGCACTTCTGTGAGATTGTTGTCCATAAACCTGTCAAAAATATGCCCCTCTTGATATTTTTTTACCCTCACCTAAAACTACGCCCCCCTCACCCACACCCACCCACACACACACTGATCTTGACCTTGACTTTGAGATGATCTTGACCTTGATCTTGACCATTTTTTCGATTATTTTTTCGATTATTTTTTCGATAATTTTTTCGATTATTTTGACCTTGACCTTGACCTTGACCACACCCACACCCACACACATACACACCCACACCCACCCACATACACACCACACCCACCCACACCCACCCACATACACACCCACACAGACCCACACATATTTACTTCCGGTCCACTTGTGGCCTATTTCTGGTTTATTTATATTGCATCATGTTTTGCAACAAATTATTACCCAATATTATGGATTAGACATGTGTTGTTTTCTGATTGGTTGGTTATGACATAATGTGATGATGTGTTATATTCTGATTGGCTTATTGTTTCAGATGTTTTCAATGCGGTCCGTGCTTAGGGTATATAAAGAGATTTTGCATTGCATATCAGCCAGTATTGTGAGAGTTGTTAAAGAGTGAGGGTGTGTTTTTGCAGTGCTGCTCATATTTTTTAAACACAAAAATATTGCAGATTTGTATAAATTGAATTACAAATCTATTTGATTTAATACATAGATTTTTTAACAACCTGTCATAGGTTTATTAAGTATAAAGTTTTGATTTGGACCCCAAGAAATTTTATATAAATACCAAAGCCAAATATATTCACACACACACACACACACACACACACACACACACACACACACACACACACACACACATTAAGTATACAAATCACACTGCTGAACCCAACTGATATTTTTTATTAAGCATAGAATTTTGATTTGGACCCCAAGAAATTTTATATAATAAACAACAAAAAAAATGCCAAATCAAAAATATTGTAATCAATGCAAAAAGAATATATCCAGCCCGAATTGGGCTAAGCATCAAAAGATTTGTAATCCATACAAATGCAGAACTCCCACAAAAATTTGCCCTAAATGCCATAGAAAATATAATCTGGAATATTTCACATATAAACATAAAGGTACTTGCTCTGCACAGTCATAAACATTGCCCCCACAACCATCTACATCTGGTCTGAAAAGGAAGCATGAAACACCTGTTAATGCTGGACCAGCAAAGCAGCCACGCTATGAACCCATCCATATCAGTTTTAACGGCCAATTAAGAGATCACCGTTTTGTATCAGATGAAAAATGTGACATTAAGAATTTTTTGAACAGTATAAATCCAGATGTGCAGGCAATTCTAAATGCACAAAATGGCTCTTATAAGCTGTCCCTCAAATTGTTTACACAATATAAGAAGCCAAATGGCACAAAATTTACACAGCCCCACATAACAGAAACTGTACCGGTATATTCAAATGCAAATTCAGACAAAATAATAAGCAGTTTGATAGATCAATTGAATATTAAACACTCTGAAT
The DNA here is from genome assembly GCF_977018435.1 of Lepisma saccharinum. Lineage (NCBI taxonomy): Eukaryota > Metazoa > Arthropoda > Insecta > Zygentoma > Lepismatidae > Lepisma > Lepisma saccharinum. The sequence goes on along the minus strand of NC_139246.1, from coordinate 69,471,930 downwards.
TTGCAGCAAAAGAGTCTGGATGGAGCCTATGCGGATCTCCACATAAGTTATATGTTAATATTTCTGAATTCAGCAAATTACAAGGTTCCACTTATGTGCCATTACCTGCCAATATCAAAAACAAAACAGCCGTGGTTAATATAAAAAATAATGATGAGAAATGCTTTTTGTGGTGTATTTTAGCTGCTTTGTATCCAGTTTCAAGGCATCCTGAGCGAATAAGTTGTTATAAACAGCATGAAAATGACTTTGATGAGGCAGTGGAGGGTTTAGAATATCCAATGTCTGTTCAGAATATTAATAAATTTGAAAAAAAAGGCCAGGCATATCAATGGCAAACAATTATCTATTAATGTATTTACTTGTTCTACTGGCCGTGGCAATTGCTTGATAGATCCTGTCAGAATCAGTACACTTGATGATGATTCTGCAGTTCCGATAGATCTGCTCTTAATTAAAGAGGATGGCACAAATCATTACACTTTGATACATAATCTTGAAGCTTTAGTTAGAACACAACTAGACAAATCTAAGACAATATTCAAGTTGTGCAGAAGATGTTTGTCTGTATTTGATGGTCAAAAAATGGTGAATGGGGTTCGGGAAGTGAATGCAGAAATTGCTAAAAACAAGTTAATTGAGCATCTGAAATACTGTGGCAACCATAAACTTGTTCATAAACTTGATCTGCCCCCAATTCCGGAGGTTGAGTGTTCACCTGGCTCTAAACAGAAGAAATTGATGATGACTCTAGAGCCGAAACAGGATTATGTCATATATTACAAAAACCTCCAGTTCCTGATGAAACATGGTGTTCAAGTGAGAGAAATTGGAAAAGTTTTGAGGTTCAGGCACTCAAGATGGTTGAAGCCATATATTGATACAAACACAGAGCTTCGAACATCTGCATTGAGCAAATTTGATAAGACTTTGTTTAAATTGATGGTCAATTCAGTGTATGGAAAAACAATAGAAAATGTCAGAAAACATATTGATGTTAAAATAATTACTGACCCCAGCCGGAGGAAAAAATTGATTGCAAAGCCCAACTTCAATTACAGAAGAATTTATGATGAAAATATGGCACTTTTCAACATGAAAAAAAACAAAGATTAAGTTTGATAAGCCTATTTATGTAGGGGCTGTGATATTGGAATTACACATGTTAAAATTGTTTTATAATGTGTTGAAGCCTTTTTATAAGGATCGTGTAAAACTGATGTACATGGACACAGATAGTTTTGTTCTTGATATTCAAAGAGAAGATGTTTATCAAGATATAGCACAGCCTGAATTGTTTAAATATTTTGATACCACTGAAGATTCAAAAATTAAACACCACAACAAAAAGGTGCCTGGCAAGTTAAAAGATGAGACACTTGGTGATGTTATTGTGGCATTTGCTGGGTTAAGGGCCAAGATGTACAGTTTTGAAACATGTAGTGGCGCTGTTGCCAAAAAGGCCAAGGGCATTGGCAGAATGACTGTAGACAAAGAGCTTGAATTTGAAGATTACAAATATTGCCTCAAATTATGTAGCACAATCAGAACATCAGAATCCAGAATTCAGAGTGTGGATCACTTCTTGACTACAAATGTTGTATGAAAAGTGGCTCTGGACCCACATGATGATAAGCGAGGCATTTTGTCATGTGGCATACATACTCTACCATGGGGTCATTTTGATTTGAAAAGTGGTAATCAATGCCCAATTACAGAGCATGATTTGAAATAAATAAACATGCCTATGAACTTATTTGGGTTCAAAAAACAGGCTATTATGGACCTGCCAACACCACAACCCTCTTCTGATATAATATCTAAACTGAGTGGTTTGTTAATTATTCATCTGGACAGCATACTTACAGATGTTGATGATGAAACAGGTAAAATATTGTACATATTTAACAATAATTTAAATCATTACGAATTACCTGTAGGTGGTCAATTGCAATTTATTACAACCGCTGAGGGTAATGTCAAGATTTCAGTGGGGAGAAATATTTATAGAATTAAGCACTCAAACATGATTTCTGGCACTGTATATACTGTTTCTGCTGGTGACTGCTTATATATTGAGGTCCCGGGATCATATGACAAGCTTATACCTTTTTTTATAGAATTAAGAATCAGATATTCAATAATAAATAACCACTAAAACAAAAATGCTTAATGATACATTTGGCCATACAAGGCATGAAGATCACAGTGATGAGATTCTGATGCTTGATGTCAGAGTCAAGAAATGAAGAAGTGATTTACAAGCTTTACAAACCACACTTAATGCCAGTTTTCAACTAGAAATTACAAATTTACAATCACACTGCATTGAACCTCTTCTTAAAATTGATTCTGAACTGAAGTTATTGCTTCAAAAATATACTGACTTGGCCACATTGGATAATTTTCAAAGTTTAGAAGAAGCTGTAGCAGCTCTTCAAGCCAAATTTAAGACCCAGGCCACCAACTCTGAGCAATTGAAACAGCAATTGGAAGAGCAGATAAATAATGTCCAGGCACAGCTCCAAACAAATGTCAAAAGCATAAAATCACAAGAAGATTTTGATCTAGTGATTTCCACTCTAAAAGAACAGATTCAATCACTCCAAATACCTAATCTGGACCCCTTGAGCAATGCCATAGCCGAGGTTAAAGAAAAAATTGAGACCCTTGAAAATTTTATGAACAACTTGCCATCTTCTGATGCATTGAATGCAATAACTCGGAGTGTTGCCAACATTAAGCTGCAACTTGAAACATATGAAGATTTTGGAAAAATTCAAAGTACCATAACCCATCTTGAGGGTACAATAGCAGCAGTGCAAAGTGATTTGACAAATGTACAAGAATCCCGCCTGCCCGGTATTGTAGACACTCTTGTAAGTGTCCAGGAAAAGATCACAAAGCTTGAAAACCTCAACACTGAATCTGAACTATCTCATTTTCATCACTTGATCGATGATATCCAAACAAAACTTGAAATTTTACAGCAATCAACACCCACTCAGGCAGATATAGCGCTGCTCCAAAATGCTATGCAAAATGTGGCTGATGCTTCTGAATTAAATGATGTGAAATTGGCACTTGAATCTTTGCAAAATACTGTAACAAATCTGCCTACATCACAGGAACTTAAAAATATATGAAGGGCAGTGAATCGCATATTGAAATCAGAAGATATCAAGAATATCCAGACAGAGATCAAACAACTCACTCAGACAGTGGCCACTCTACCAACCAATCAACATATTAATGAACTGCATGCCCTGTTTGAGGATATCAGAAGACATGTCCATGATCTTACTGCTCAAAATACAAAATTGGCAGTTGTTGAAAATTTGCAACAAATTGTAGCTAATAAAAAGCAACAGCTAGGGACCATGGAATCCAATCAAGCAAATGCTCTGTCTGTTTTTGCCACCCAGCTAAAAGAAATTGTGCAACAATACAAGAAACTTGTTGTGGACATAAAAATCAAGCCAGGCCATGATGATGTTGTTAGGACCATCAATGAGCACCATGAATCTGTAGCAAGCAGATTGCTTACAGCAGAAAAAGAAATAACTGGCATAATCGAGAATCCAAAACATACAGTAATTCTTGAATTGTACAACATCCCCAACACCAGGTGGCAAAATATATATGCTGTCCCCTGCACAATTTTATTACCAGTTTTTTGTTGGGGGCACACTGAGACCAATCAAGATCAAATATTGGCTTCAACCACGGGCACACCACTACCCCACCTTATCAATAACAAATGCTGACAACAAACCAAAAATCACCAGTGTAGAGTTAGAAGATTTTACAGACCCCAATACATTAGAAACAGCCTATGCTGAAGATGATGGCTCTCTGGAATTTAAAATACAATTAGGGGACAAATTATATTTAGAAAATCCTGTAGTATCAGCTGCTGAACACCCCCTAGTTGCAATATTCTTGTTTTCATATTATGTCTAGACAAATTATTGTTGATGAATTACACAGACAAGCCAGACGTAATTATCAGAGACTGCCAGTAGTCACAAAAGGCATAGACGATTTATTTCAGAGCGACTTGAAGGAAATGGCAAGTGGACAGCTGAAAAACTTAGACAAAATCAACAAGGGCTACAAGTATCTACTCACTGTAATAGACACATTTTCAAAATTTGCCTGGGGTGTGCCACTCAAATCCAAGACTGGAAAATGTGTTACAGAAGCCATCAGGACAATCATCAATCAGAGTGGAAGATCACCGCGCTATTTGCAAACAGATAAAGGCAAAGAATTTTATAATTCAGTGTTTCAACAATTTATTAAAACCAGTCAATTCAACATTATTCGAGTTAGAGTGATCTCAAGGCCTCAATTGTAGAGAGATTCAACAAAACCCTAAAAAATCTTATGTATAAGCAATGTACACTTCAAGGTAAACATAACAACTCGGTCCATTCCACAATCAACATGGAACCCTCTGAAGTAACTTCATCTGATGAGCAAAAATTGATCAGTACTGTTTATTATCCTAGATACCAGCCAACAACAAGAAAGGCCAAATACAAGGTGGGTGATCAAGTAAGAATCAGCAAATATAAGCACTTATTCAAAAGAGGCTTTACAAGAAACTGGAGCACTGAATTATTTACAGTGGTTCAAATTAAACCTGGGACCCTTAACACATATATAATAAAAGACCACCGAGGAGAAATTTCTAAAGGCCGGTTCTATGAAGAAGAACTCAACAAAACTAAACAGCCTGACACATATCTCATAGAAAAAATCATCCGCAGAAAAGGCAACAAGTTATTTGTCAAATGGCTAGGACTCCCAGAACACAGCTGGATCGATGCAGACAAAGTGATAATATGAGCACCTGGGATGTTATAAAAAGGCTGCCAGAACCTGAACAGCAGATTAAGAGAAATGGCAAGTTGCTGCCTGAAAATATTAGATGTCTTATTGTTGGGCCATCAGCTTGTGGTAAAACTACACTAATGATTGATAATTTTTTATTGGCACCCAACTGGTTAGACTGGAAAAATAGGCACTTGCATGTCTTCTCTAAGAGCTTGGAACAATTAAAATATCAGCAGCTGATGAAGCTATATGATGGATTGGATATTGCCACTTTTGAATCAGATGTTAAGCCACTTCATGAATGTCTCGATAATTCTGTTGTTGTGTTTGATGACATTATACTGGATAATCAAAACAAGGTTAGAAATTTTTTTACACAGGGGCGGCACAAAAACATTGATTGCTTCTACCTGGCACAGACTTTTTCTAAAATACCGAAGCAGCTGATCCGAGACAACAGCAATTTTATATGTGTGTTTCATCAAGACCATACCAACCTCAAACACATACATGATGAATATGTAGGTGGGGACTTGAGCTACAATGATTTTTCCAAGTTTTGCAGTAGGTGCTGGAACCAGGACAGTTATGGGTTTGTCACAATTGATATGACAAGAAAACCCAATAGTGGCAAATACAGAAATAAAATCAACAATTTTCTAGACATTGAAACATATATAAATAACCATGAAATGGCCAATCATTGATGATCTTAAATTAAGAGATTATCTTGTAAACAGATTTAAGGGATGGAAATCACAGAACCGAGGAATTTATGAACAACACAAACAAACAGAACAGCCTATTATTGATGCTATTAATGAATTAGGTAAAAATATCAAAACTGTTACAGAGCAAAATCAAAATTTGATCACAGAGCTTGTACCTGTAGCTGCTAGGAACATATTAGATTATCCAATCACCCCACTTTTCAGTATTCATACACCTAGTCCTGTTGCTCCTCGAAGAATTGAAGATACTCAGGATCCTATTGAATTGGGTCTTCTTGCTCAAAAATATTTAAGCACACCTAAAGACAATAAAGATGAGGTCTTTGGCTTATATGTTGACACAGAGCGTGATGGTAGCATCATACATAGAATTGGCAATTTCAGAGTAACATTTATGGGAGAAGATATAATTGTATATTCAGAATCTCATCTTGGAGATAGAGGTGCTTTTGTTAAGTATTTTGGCACACCTGGATTGTGGGAACTGATGACTAGGAAGAGGCCTGGCAGCTATACAGATCAAGATTATGAGCACTACAAAGAAATATTAATAAAATCAGATGCTCTATACCAGAACAATGATCACACACAAAAAAGAGTTAAGTCTAGCAGTGGAGCAAAATTCAACAACTTAATCAAGCCCATATGGTCACAAATCAAGACAGGTAGTGGAATCAAACAATACAACACCCTGCCTAAAGAATTTGTGTGGGTTGATGATGTCAGGAAACTTGTAGATAGGTTATTGGTGATAGCTGGGGAGGAAAATGCTGGCAACCACAATTTTTACAATGAAAAGGTTGGAATTATGGACATGATAAGCACAAAATTGTCTAATTTTATAGTGAATGACACTAAGGGGGTTGGATATCTTATAAATTATATAAACGTTAAAACGTTACCAAAATGTTTACCGAAACGTTGAAACGTTTATATAGGAACGATAGAACGTATTGTCATCCTCATCTTCACAATTAGTAAGTAAGTGCTATTGGTAAACTTACGAGGAAAAAAAAAGTTTTGTAGGAATTCCCTTGTCAATATGAATACCATGTTGCTGCCTTTTAGTTTCTGAAATATGTTAAATTATATTACATTGAATATCAATTAACTAACTAACTCTCTAGCCTTCTTGAATCCAAAAGTTCATAGCTGCAGTTTTCCATTTGTCCTTATCCGGAGCAAGATTTATATATTCCATTCTATCTTTACCGATTTCTTTTTAGTTCCGCCTCTATCTTCGTTTTGGTCTCTTACCATCAGGTTTTCCACAACAAGACTCCTGTAAAATCTCTTTTATTCTTTTCTCATTCGTGCCACCTAGGTCTTCATGATTTAATCATCAATCTAATAATACTTGAAAACTAACATAAATTATGTACTTCTAAATTATGTAACCTTCACCATTCACTTGTTTCTTCATTTTTTTTAGGCTAAAATATTTTCCTAAGGATCTTATTTTCAAATACACTTCAATTTATCTTCAAAGGATCAAGTTTTCGCATCCACATGCAAAATTACTATTTTATATACTTCAACTTTTCGTTTCTTAGATATTAAACAAGAAAACAGAGAAAAATAACATGCATTAAGCTTTCTTTTTTCATTTCTTCTTTAATATAATTTTCATTTGTAAGTATTACTTAAATTTAAAACTTGACTAAACAAGTTAGTTTCGACCTATACTTTTCTCTTTACTAACTTTCTTACTTGCTTTAAAAAATATTTTAGCATTATTCTTAATTGTATTTACATCATCTGCATATGCTAAACAGTTGAGACACATTACTTGGTTACTTTTTTTACCTTCCTAACAGCATATTCTAAGACAAAATTAAAAAGCAATAAATATGATGCATCTTTATTTTATAACATTTCATAAATTGTACATTTGTCAGACATATTAACAAGATTCTTAGGTATTCCAAATACGAATAATTTATCTTTTTAGCATTTTTAAATTCAATCAAGTTAGTTTCTGGGACTATAAGATTTGCTTCATTTATTTCTGATTTATCTCTTACATGAACATTTAAAAAATCATTAAAGTAGTATAATCAGCCCGGTTCTGCGCCCGAAAATGGAGCTCGGTGGAGCTCGCAGTGTTGCCAACTTCTTATTCGAAAAAATCACCAAGGTTTTTGGTCCAACCTAACCTAAAAAAGCAAGGAGTTGGCAACTTTGCTTGAGAGTTCAGAAACCGGAAGTGGTGCTCGGTGAGGCTCGCAGTGTTGCCAACATCTTACTCGAAAAAAAATCACCAAAGTTCTTGGTCTAATCTAACCTAAAGCAAGGAGCTGGCAACGTTGCTTGAGAGTTCTGCAACCGGAAGTGGGACTCGCAGTGTTGCCAACATCTTACTCGAAAAAAATCACCAAAGTTCTTGGTCTAACCTAACCTAAAGCAAGGAGCTGGCAATTTTGCTTGAGGCTTGTCTTACAGTGCATAAAGCAAGGAGCTGGCAACCTTGCTTGAGGCTTGAGTTACAGTGCATAAAGCAAGGTTGCCAACCTACTGGTATTTTTACCATAGCTTTTTACAAAAGAGAGAGAGAGAGGGAAGAGTTAAACAACCGACGGCCTACCTACAGCTTTTTTTTGTCTAACCCAGCCTAAAGCAAGGAGCTGGCAACCTTGCTTTATGCACTGTAAGGCAAGCCTCAAGCGAGGTTGCCAACCTACTGGTACTTTTACCATAGCTTTTTACAAAAGAGAGAGAGAGGGAAGAGTTAAACAACCGACGGCCTACCTACAGCTTTTTTTCTTGGTCTAACCTGGCCTAAAACAAGGAGCTGGCAACACTGCTTTATGCACTGTAAGGCAAGCCTCAAGCGAGGTTGCCAACTTACTGGTACTTTTACCATGGCCTTTTACAAAAGAGAGAGGAGAGAGAGGGAAGAGTTAAACAACCGACAACCTACCTACCTACAGCTTTTTTTTTTTACTTAGCAAAAGCTACTATTTTTTGAGGCTTAGCCAATTTATATACTGGCGTAACATGCACACACTAAACAAGGAGAGCCGGCAACAAATATATACTGCCGTAAAAGAGAGAGAGATTTATGGCTGGTAACAGTAATGAGCGAATGCGCCATATCGTAATTTTCCAACTCCGTATATCGTGACTTTTGTAAACCTCTCTCTCTCTCGGGGGCGATGTGCCGCGCACACACACACATACACACATACATGCATGCATGCGTATGTATTGTGACGCAAACAAACAAACAAAATAATAATTGTTGTTTTTAGGATGCCTGGCCCCTATAACCTCGCCAGGGTGCGTGGTGCCCAACCAAAAATGTAAAAGTTTTCTAATGGCTGCGGTTATAGATTACCGTACCTCTGTAGAGTTTCACGTGTTTTTTGTTTTCCCCCAAACTTCCATGAAACCCTACAGAGGACCTCCGTAATGCATGCAACGTGTACTAACGACTCTAGTGTTATTTGATGTTGTGTGTGTTACAAATAAAGTTGCATGCTTTTTTTCTAGTGTGTGTGTATGTGTTTTTGATGTTTCGACAGCATCTGAAACGATAAAAAAGAAATTTTATTGTTAATTTTCACGTGTAAAAAACAATAACAAATTTTTTTTGTGCAAATTTTCTGATTGTCTCGTGCTATAGTGCAAAAAAGATATTGTAACTGATAACTAATGAAATTGACATTTGTAACTGATCTGAACTAGTGAAATTCGTATTGTGCCATTGTAACTGATTGTGCTAGTGCAGAAAATTTCTTATTGTGCAAGAAAAGATGTTAAAAACTTGTTAAAACTGCTCTGTGACCCTCTCGTTCTTCACGTCGTAGGCGAAGGACTTCTCTGCAATCAGGATGACACTGCATAGGGTATCCTCGGGTAAGGCATCGTGGAACTCGCAGACGACCTTGATGTTGGTTCGATCGTTGACCACAACCTTCTTTCTCTTAGATGTGTTGATGACGGTCATGGGTCTCCGTGCTTTGAATTCGCTGGGCGTGTAGTACATGTCCACGCTTCCCTCGGTCACGCGTTTGTAAGAGGTGTAAGCTTCGTAAAATTTGAGGTAATCGTTTTTGGTCACGTCGAGGTTGTAATTCTCGCGCGGGAACACTTCGTTGCGTCCATTCTTCAGATAAATGTTCTTGATCTTGCAGTCGTCGAACTTGCTGGAATCTTTTTCCTGATTCTTGTCCCTCCCGGTCTGAAAGAGCACTACGACAAAATCTGGCATGTCGAACTGTATGTTGTTGAACTGCGTCGTCACGTCGAATTCCATGTGACTTCCCGACGCCATCTTCTGCACGCACTGGTAACCGTGAAAGTGAATCGGCACCTCCGGACTTTTCAAGATCTCCGCTTTGTACTTGAGGGCGTACTTCGTTTCGTATTCCACCACCGGCATTCTCAATTCCATGCTTTGGATGACGCACTTGGCTGCTTCGGGTAGAGTGTTGGCTATCGGTGTGGTGCCGTCCGGACCCAAAGTAGCGTATCGCATTAGTGCGTCGTTGTCGTTGGCCGCTCTTCGAAATGTGACGCGCAGTCCTCCCTTCCACATGATCTCCTTGTAGTCCGAGAAGAAACCAGGCAGCAGACGCATGGGAAAGAGCACCGTGTGACTTCTCGTCGATATTTTGGTCCCGGCTTCGAATCCCCCGGCCTGGTAGTATGCTGCGTCCGTTTTGGATAATTTCAACGTTCCCACTGCCGTCGACGTGATGCCTGGATAATCTATTCTGTCGATGACGGTGTTGTGTTTCCTCACCTCCACCTGCGAGAACAGGTGAGGCACGAAGTTGTCCACGAGTATAAAGTTTGCTGCTGCGGGAAACGCGTCTCCGCCTTCCTTCTTCACCACGTCGAATTGAAGGTAGAGGTCCGCTCTGTGAGGATGAACGAACCCGTCGCCTACGTCCACGTCGTATTCGATCTCCCTGTTCGCTTCGTTCAGATTAGCGAACGTGCGACGGTTGGGAGGGAAAGATTGCAATTCGTAACTTTCGATTTGCTCCATTTTACATGTATGGTTATTTATTATATGTTGATCTCCACGATGGCCGTCGTAGTGGCACCTGCGAAATCCACCACCTCTCCTTTCTCGTTCGTCACCACCAACTCTATGTCGTCTATGCGGTTGCGACATACTGGAAAATAGATCGGCGAAGAGGGCGTGTAGATGATCGGTTCCATGAACTCGGAACTTGGTTTGAAAGTGGCTATGATTCCCGTCTGCTTGTGACTTCCTAACAATCCGTCCGAAGATTTCGTGATCATGCCTTCCGCCACGTTACAGTGTACGTTCAGAGTCTCTATGGCCAAGAATTTAGGAATGTTGGTTGCTACGTGCTTGATGCCAGCTTCGAGTTTGGGGTCGTTCTCGAAACCTAAAAGTTCTCCCATGGTGCTCAGGTCCACGGTCTCCGTCGCGGATAGGATTTCCACTCTGTGCGTGACCGAATTTTGAGAAAGGTATGTGCCTTTGGGTAACTGAGCTTGCAAAGTGGAAAGATTGTATTGTCTTGGCGTGACGACGATGTGTTCGCTTCCGACGCTAATTTTGTTGTTGTGCTGCGTAACATTGGGTATGAGGTACATGCTGTAGAATGCACGCAGAGCCACGGATTTAGGATAGACGATGTCGTCGTGCAGCGTGAGTTTCAAGATTGAAGATTCGCTCGTGAGATGGAACACGCCCATCCTAGTGATGCTGTTTGAGGTTCCACAATGCTTTCTGGAAATCCTCGATCGTAGGGTTATTTATTTTAGAGAGAAACGCGAGCACGGAGAGGCAGAGATGACCGCAGTTCACGTCTCCGAAATTTTGAATGCGTTCGTCGTTGTAGTATATGGAGGTTTTGTTCGTTTTCAGATAATAGACTAAATTTGTAGGTGGAACGCCTCCGAAAGAATCGAAAACGAATGCTTTATCATCATTTTTGTGGTAACATATCCAATGCGTGCCTGGATTTTCTTGACCGTCCAAGTTGACTACACCGCATTCTCTTCTTTTGACGGTTGAAGGTAACGAGTCGGACATGAAAACTCCTCTGAAGTGTTTGATTTGTAACGGTTCGATCAGAGATTCAATGTCTCGGTTGGTGAGTGCTTCTGTTTCTTTTTTTTAAACTTTTTCATCACGCCCTTCCCCTTTTTCTTCTCCATGGCCAGGTTGTGACGTTTCTGTTCTTCCAATTCCGCCTTGTTCTTCTTTGAGTCGATGACGGTTTTCGCGATGGCGGCACTTCCGCCGGCCAAACTTCCAACGGCCCCCAATGCCGCCAGGATGGCCGGGATGCTGAATATGAAACCTCCCATCTTTTGCTGTTTTCGCGAACGCTGCAATCTTTTCAATTGAGGTGTGCTGAGCAGTAATTTCATTCCGTGTCCTTTCGACAAGCAAGAACGTTTCTTCTCGCGTTGTTTCTTGGTGAGTAACCCATCGAGAGCACCTAGATTTTTTAGATTCGAATATGGTATCTGTTACACGACACCCTTGGGCTTCATGTTGATGCTCTATGTGTTATTTTCACGATATGTTATTTATATATATATTCTGAGATTTTTTCTTGTGTAGTTTTTTTACGGTATGTTATTTATATACCCCACCCCAATTTTTGTTTTGTGTTCATGGCGATGGTGGTACCCAGTGCGGCGACCCGTTCACCCAGCGATGCGTCTCTGCTCACGAACCTTTCGAAAGCTACATGTTCCAATTTTTTGTCTGCTTTGTGACGTGCGTCCAGATCCGTCTGCGTGGTGTTGTAAGCGATGTCGTGATCTTTGCATGCCGCGTCCAACGGATTCACACCCCTGTCTCCTCTCTCCAATCTTTTCTCGAGTTTGGTACCCGGTCCGCAGTACTGGTAGCCAGGTAAATGCATCTCGAAAGGTAACTTGTTGATGATGTCGTTCACGAGTCCCTTTCCTTCGGCCACGTTCCAAAATTTCGGAGGCAGCGTGTTGATGATTTTGATCAGGTAACCTATGCCCTTGTCGTCGTTCACGATGAAGTTGGAAAGTTTCGTGCTGATCATGTCCACGATGCCAACCTTCTCGTTGTAGAAATTACGGTTGCCTGCATTCTCTTCGCCGGCTATCACCAACAATCGGTCCACGAGCTTCCTCACGTCGTCCACCCAAACGAATTCTTTGGGTAACGTGTTGTAGCGTTTGACGCCGCTGCCTGTTTTGACCTGGTTCCAAATCGGTTTGATGAGATTCCTGTACTTCTCGCCGCTGCTCGACTTCACCCTATTCTGCGAGGCGTCGTTGTTCTGGTACAAGGCATCCGTCATGATGAGAATTTCCTTGTGACTTTGGTAATCTTCGTCGGTTTAATCTTTCGGCTGCTTTTTGGCGACGAGTTCCCACAGTCCCACCGTACCCGGATACCTGTTCCAACTATCCTTGTCGCCTAAATTGACTTTAATGTCGTTGCCTTCGAAGGTCACCTTCGATTTCCCAATCTTCCACACCACACCGCCGCCTTCGCTGGTTTCCATGCTGGGATACAATCCGAACACTTCATCCTTGTCGAATTTCCCCGTGCTCAGGTAGTCTCGTGCCAAAGGTCCCAACTCGATTTTATCCGAAGACGTGCTGCCTATGGCTCGACGTCGTGCCGGTGCATCCTTCAGTTCGAACGGCGTCGAAGGAATGCTCGAAATAGGCGTGGGTACGGCGTAACTTTTAGCTGCGAGCGGTACAAGTTCATTAATCAAATTTTTATTTTGTTGCGTGACACTTTTAATTTCTTTACCTAGACTGCTGATGGCATCGATCACAGGTTGATCCTGACGTTTCTTCTCTTCGTAGAATCCGCGATTCTCGGATTTCCAACCTTTGAAGCGTTTCGCGAGGTAATCGCGAAGCTTGAGATTTTCGTCTTCGATTTTTCGTTTCGTCATGATGTTATTTATACACGTCGTTTCTCACAACGTTGCAACGTTTAGAAAGTCGTTGATTTTGTTTCTGTATTTTCCATCGTTGGGTTTTCTCGTCATGTCGATCGTCACAAATCCGAAATCGTCACCGTTCCAGCAAGTAGAGCAGCCTTCCGAAAATTGATTGTAGTTCATGTCTCCGCCTACGTAGTCATCGTACGCATGCTTGAGGTTGGTGTGATCTTGACGAAACAAACATATGAAATTAGCCTTGTCGCGCACTAACTGTTTTGGAATTTTGGAAAACGTTTGAGCTAGGTAAAAACAATCCATTCCTTTGTGACGACCTTGCGTGAAAAAGTTGCGAATTTCATTTTGATTTTCCAGGATGGCGTCGTCGAACACGACGATTGAATTTTCACGACAATCGTCGAGTGGTTTTATTTCCGAAGCGAACGTTGCAATGTCCAGACCATCGTACAGTTTCATCAGTTGCTGGTATTTGGATTGCTCCAAACTTTTCGAGAACACGTACAGGTGCCTGTTCTTCCAATTTAACCAATTCGGTGCGAGGAGAAAATTGTCCACGAGCAGTGTCGTTTTCCCACACCCCGAAGGACCTACGATCAGACAGCGGATGCTGTCGGGAAGCAACTCGCCGTTCTTTTTTTTTTTCTTGTTTGACTTTCCGGATCCGGTAGACGCTTCACCACGTTCCACGTACTTACAAGATCACTTCGTTCGCGTCGATCCAACTCTTTTCCGGAAGTCCCAGCCATTTGACAAACAGTTTGTCACCTTTCCTACGCAATACTTTCTCGATGAGGTACGTGTCGGTGTGTTTCGTTTTAGAGAGTTCCTCTTCGTAAAATCTTCCTTTCAAAATCTCGCCGCTACTATCTTTTATTATATACGTGTGTCGGTTTCCAGGTAGAACTCGAACCACGGTAAAGAGTTCCGTGCTCCAATTTTTTGTGAACCCCTTCTCGAAGGTGCGTTTGAATTTGCTGATCCTCACCTGGTCTCCAATTTTGTATTTAGCTTTCTTTGTCGTGGGTGTGTACTTTGGACAGTAAACTGTAGAAATTAAACGCTGCTCGTCGGACTTGGTAACGTCGGCTGGCTTCATGCCTATCGTTCTGTGTACCGTATCATTATAGGTGTCGACGAGTTCCGGCAGGATGTCGACCCATTTGTAATTTCCCCGAAGCGTGAATCGTTTCCACATGTGTGTTTTCAAGGTTCGATTGAATCTTTCCACGATGCTGGCTTTGATGTGACTGAAGCTCGAATAATGTCGAATCTTGTGTTTTTGAATAAATTTTTGGAATACGGCGTTATAAAATTCTTTACCGTTGTCCGTTTGCAGAAACCGTGGTCGTCTGCCACCGCTTTCGCGAAAAATTGTCTTGAATGCTTCCGTGACGCACGTTCCCGTTTTCGCCTTCAAAGGTAGAGCCCATGCGAATTTCGAAAACGTGTCTATGACGGTGAGAAGGTACTTGTTGCCCTTGTTCAATTTATGCACGTTTTTCAAATTGCCGCTACTCATCTCCACGAGGTCGCTTTGCCAGAGGTCGTCGATGCCCTTGGTTACCACAGCCAAACGTTCGTAGTTACGGCGTGCAGGTTTATGCAATTCTTCGACGATGGCTTGCCTAGACATTTTTTTAGAGATTACGTTTCAAGAGAAGCACAAGCGTGATGGGATTCAAAGAGGGTGGCACTTCGCTCGTGTTTTGAATGATCAGCTTATCGCCGGCACTCACGTCGAAAACGGTAAGATCTTCGTCTTCGTGTATTTCATATATGTTGCGCGTTTCGTTCCAACGTGCCAGAGGAATGTTTCCTGCTTTCTGGACACCACGATTCGATATTAAAGTCATGGTAGGAACGCTAGCTTTTCTACAGTGAGACCAGTACGAAAATTCGTTTATCTGAATCGTGCCATCGAGGAGAAACTTGTAGTACGGATGATAAGGATGCAACATGTACAGTTTGTTACCTTCGACGAACGTGGAGATTCTCTGTTGATTGGGTACGCTGTTGATTTCGATGGCTTGCAGAAAATGCAGTTTAGCGAATTTAGTGTCGACGCCGAGCAGATTACTGTGAACTTGTCCGAGTTTATTTTCGATGGGGAGCAAATGCTCGACTATGGTATCCGTTACGGTAGAAAACGACGGTTTGATTTTCACTTCCACGTTCAACTGCTTGTAGTTTTCCTTGAGTTCTTGCAACTTGGCACCGAAAGAAGCCAGCGTCGATTCCTGCGTGGATTCCAGCACTCCGACTTGATCTCTGATGTTGACGACGATGTTCTGAAGGTTCTCGACTTGATTCAATTTCGAGCTCTTCTCAGTAAGATCGTTCACGATGCTTCGCATCTCTGCAAACTGCGTGTGAAGGTCGGCGACGCTCTGCGAAGTGGGCAGCGTCGACACCAGCGAACTAATTTCGTCTCGAATCTCTTCCACGTTCGCCGTTTCCGTTTCCAGTCGTTTCAGCATTCGAGATATGTTTCTTTTCAAAGCGTGCAATTCTTTGGAGGTGGGGAGATTGGCCACTTTACTCTCGAGATCGCTCAACGAACTTTTGATGTGGCTCGATTCGGATAGTGCCGTCACCGCCGTTTTCAATTTTTCCAAATCTTCGCTCGAAGGCACGCTCGTCCGTAACGATTCCTGTATGTTGTCGAGTACGTGATGAAAATGAGCGAGATTCGTTACGACGTTTAAATTTTCTAAATATTCGATCTTCTGCTGAACCGTGCTCAGCGTGTCTTGAATGCTCGTCAACGCTCTCGCTTCAGCGTGAATATTTTTAATTTCTTCGTTGATCAATTCCAAGGACGCCTGAAGCGTGGCGATGGTGGTTTGAATGTGTTCGAAATCTTGATAGGCCTCCAATTGAATTTTTATGTTCGCGACGCTTTTACCGATGACCTGCAGTTCGTCCGACGATGGTAGGTTCGTCATTGTATCTTCCAAAGTCTGCAACTTCGATTTAATTTCTTCCAACGTGCTGGTGAATTCTTCTTGTAATTTGGAAACGACGACATGCAAGCGTTCTACATCAATATCGTTCACGACGGTTTGAAGTTCAGAGAAATTCTTTTCTATTGCGGAAGTTCGTTCTTCGATTTCGAGTTTCAATTTTTCCAAATCTTCATTTTTCGATTGAAATTGCTGTAATTTGGCCAAATCATTTTGAAGCGAATCCACGCTCAACTGTATATTTTGAACGTTGTCGTAAGAAGGTACGTCGACATAATTTTTTATCAGCGTCTTCAGTTCGGAATCGATTTTCAGAATGGGGTCGAGACATTGCGTTTGGAGCGTAGCGATTTCCGACTCTAAACTTTTATTTAAGGTCTCCTGCAAAGCAATCAAATCGGTCCTCAACTTCTTAACTCGAATGTCCAACATGAGAATCTCTTCTGCGTGGTCCACACGCTTGGTGTTGCCGAAAATGTCGTTAGGCATTTTTGGTTAACGGTTATTTATAATAGGATAGACGATTCGTAATTCTACGAAGAGAGGAATAAGTTTGTCGTAATCTCCGAGGAGTTCCATGTAAAGATAATCTCCTGCAGACACATCGTACATAATGTTAGAAAGCATCTTGTCGTGCTTGATTCGAAAAATGTTCTTGCCGGTAGAAATTTTGATTTCGCCTGCGTTTTCCGGATTCACGGTGATTTGAAGTTTCCCGTCGATCGGAATTTCGTAGAAATGTAAATTGTTATTAAAAACATAAAACATCTTGCCCACATCGTCATTCAGTTTCGTCCAAATGCTGTTGAGGTGAATGATCAACAGACCGTTGAGTTTAGGTAACACGGAAGGTAAGACTTCATGATCTGGTATGGTTTCCATAATGATCTGTTTTTTGAAACCGAACAAATTCATAGGCATGCTGGTTATTTAAGAATACGATCAAAGTTTTTTTTGTAATGACAGTCAATGTTTTTTTTTGTAATAACTAACAACATGATTTTTTTTTGTTTTGTTTTGTTTTTATGAATCTTCTGTTGAAGATGGGCATATGTTGCAGGTTTTGCTTTCTGCTAAGCGATAGTGCCCCCACGGCAATGTGTGAATACCACACTCGAGGACGCACCTCTTATCGTCGTTGGGATCCAGCGCAATTTTTCTAACTTTGTTTGTGGTCAACACATGGTCGACGCTCTGGATGCGCTGTTCTACTCTTAGAACCGACGACCTGGTCTTGAGGCAATCGACAAAGTCCTCGAATGCGAGATGCTCCCGAACCACCTGTCTGCCGACACCCTTGGCCTTCTTGGTAACGCTGCCCTCGGCTTTGATGGCATAGGCCTTGGCGCGAAGACCTGCAAACTCGAGAATTACATCACCGTCCTTCTCGTCTTTGAGTTTGACAGGTACTTTTTTGTTTCGGGGCAGGATATCGTACCGGTTCGGCTGGGGATAGCCCGAGGTGTCGAAGAGGTTAACCAAAGCTGGTGCCGTAACTATATCCCTGTATGCATCGGCTGAGTGGACGTGGTACACCAAGCTGTCCGTGTCCGTGTAGAGAAGCGAGATGTTGTGGCTATAATGTGGACGTAATATGTCGTAGTACGTCTCGAACATGTGCAGCTTGCTCAGGTCTAATACTGAGGCACCAACATAAATTGGCTTGTCGAGCCTCACCTCACTCTTCCTCATATGCACCAGAGCAAGCTGCTCATTATAAATAGTCCTCGATTTAAATAATGGGTTTGCTACGAGCCTGCGACATTGTACTTCCCTCGTTACCAATTTTATGTCCATGCGATTCCGTACATTCTCCATAGTTTTGCCAAACACCGCATTATTCATTAACTTGAAGAAATCGCGATCGAAATCAGAAGTGGCGACTGTGCGATGTTCGGTGTTGAGCTCGATGTATGGCTTCAACCATGGAGAATGCTCGAACATCAAAACTCGATGTACTGTGCGGACGGTAACCCCTATCTTCATCAACCACCGGAGGTTTTGGTAGTGCAGGACATAACGCTCTTTGGACTCGAAGTCCATGACGAGCTTCTTCTGGTTGGAATCGGGTGGAC
Organism: Lepisma saccharinum; assembly: GCF_977018435.1. Lineage (NCBI taxonomy): Eukaryota > Metazoa > Arthropoda > Insecta > Zygentoma > Lepismatidae > Lepisma > Lepisma saccharinum. The sequence goes on along the minus strand of NC_139246.1, from coordinate 69,453,421 downwards.
ACTTGAACTCGGGTGCAGGGGGAAGATCGCAGAACAAATCCTGCAGCTTCTCAGAGAACTCAAGGTCCACCTCGGCGAAAAATCCACATTCCGAATCGTCGAAACCTTCAACGTCGAAGTTGGAAGGGTCAGCCCACTCGAACCCTCTAAAGGGGAGTGGCTGCATCATGGAGTGCCCGTACAAGTTATTCACGTCCGTGTGCATGATGTAGCTCAACGGTTGGGTAGAGTCGTAGTCAGTAGCCATGTGATGGTTGTTGGCGCGCGCGTGCCGTTGCGACACCTGGACCATTCCACCCCGGATAGCGCGTTCCACAAACAGCATCATGTCCACGTCCGAAAGAAGCTCCAGCTTGATTTTCGTCACCAGAAACATGGCTGACCACGCCAGTCCGGGGAGACTGTAGAAGTAGGCAGGGTCCAGCTCGTAGATGGTCTTTGCAGTTGCACGGAACGTCTGGAACACGTCGGCGAGGAGCGTCACATCAAGTCTGAGGTAGGCGTCGTGGTAGTCCCCGAGAGTTTGACAGCCCAGCTCGCGCCACATGGACTGGGCATGGTGATATTCTTCATCAGTGATGTTCGAGCCGCGCAGCAGACTGTAGAACTTCGCCTGGGGAGGTAGCAACGTCTCCGCAAACTTGGTAGAGTCGGTGACGTATTCGTAGGGGTAGACCCCCTTACGCCTGAAGAGACCGGCGTCCAAGTTTGGAAAATTCGCAGAGGTGATGCGCATTTGTTCGTTGCTCAGCTTCCCTGCGAGAGCATCGAGGCTGGCCGGGAGGAACCTCAGGGAGTCGAGGAAGCGAAGCTCGATGCTCCTGCTTTTTGAGTTGGGGATCGGCACCCACTTGCTGACGCTAATATAACGCTCCTCGTTTTGTGCCAGGACATTGATTCCCCCGTTGTCGTACCCAAGATGCTTGATCAGGTGGTGAAAGTCGTACCCCGAGCCATTGTGAAAAAACACGGGGATGAAGCGCGGGTCCCAGGCCCTGCGATTGCATTTGTTGCACCAAGGACCAACGTACCTACCGTTAAAGTGATCGTGGTGATGGACTTTACGGTTGTTGGCGGTGTACTCCTTGACGCAGACAGGGCAAGCAATGGCCTCGTCGTGTCTACGTTGATCGTCGGGGGACAGTGGGAGCATAGACTTGGGGGCCAACAGTACCTTCCCTATCTCGTTGGCCTCGACAACCATCCTCTCGAGGAAGTGTTTGGCTGCGTCGGGACCGCGATACACGTAGGGCTCGGGGGCGATGTGCTGGTCTCGTCGCACCAAAACGTAGGCGTAACTCGAGGCCTCGTGGAGTTGGTAAGGAGTGGTGGAAGAAACTTCGGGATCGGGATCGCAAATAGACAAGGGTTTGAGGAAGGCCTCGAAATCCGCGATGATGATAGCAGGGTGCTCCACCATGGCACCATGCATGTGGAAACGCTCCACGGTGCCAGGTTCAGGCAAGACTGCCACACCTGGCTCGTTGGCATTGCAGTAGATCTTGTGGCTGGCAAGCTTCTCTGCAGCGATGTTGGAGCCTCGAACATGTTGGTAATTGTGTTGATCCCGTCCGTCGAACATTGACAAGCACCTGCGACACACCTCGACGTGGTGACTATCACTGCTCCGCTGGCTCGAAACAAGTCTAGAGAGGGAACGGATAAGGGTGTAGTGGTGATGGGTCTCGTCCTTGATGAGCAGAAGGTGAATTTCCTGCGCACCATCGTTTTTTACGTCGCTCACCCGGATAGGGAAAACCACATTTTCGTCGGTGAGGCCATAAACATTGATGGCCAACCGCGCACGAGCCTCAAATTTTCGAATGTCCGGGACCTCTACGGGATAGTCGATCCCAGCCATCGCATCTTCCAGCTCTGCCTCGTAGGGTCGGTAGTGGCTAACTCGGTGCGGATGGTTTTTCCGGTCGACAGGGTGCAATGCTGCAAGCACCGACCATACGAAGCACTTGGCGTCTTTGTTCTGAATGTTCAGGACAGCCTTCTTTGCCGCAATGGTAGGTGGTAAGGGGACATAGCTGGAGGCTGAGAGAGGCACGAACTTACAAAGTTTGACGCACAGTTCGTGAGGCTCGCCACACAGCGAACCCCCCGAGCCTTTAGCTTGATGTTCCTCCTGTTTTGCCACCAGCTCATCGGTAAACTGGTTGTAGATGACCTCGAGGTTGTCGACATCCGCCAGATGCAGCGTCTTCGCCTTGGTGTTGTGGCAGAAGCTGTAAATTTCGTCAGACGGCTTCTTGTACTGGCAACGTAGCGATGCGTAGAATTTGGTGGAGTACGTAGCCAGTGCATCGCCGAGGATGGAAATGATTTTGGCTTGCACGTTCTCCAAAAAGCTACGTTCGTCGCATGAGCCCTCCGAAGTGATGACAAAGTCCTCTAACAACTGCTCGAAAGCAGTCTGGTTCGCTTTCGCCACAGGCTTGACGCGTTTCGTGGGTGGTGCATTGATGGAGGCTGCTTCTGCCTTCCTCTTGGTGGAGGTCGAAGGCTGGGCCCCAGATGTATTTTTGCTTAGACAATGAAGCCTATGCTCCTTGACATACGCAATTGTGAACTGTTTATTGCATCCGGAACATAGTTCAGTGGCAGCCAAATGCTTGCCTGGCACGCAGGTGCGACAATGTCTTGCAAAATGTTCGCTTGATATGGTTATCTTGCACACAGGACAACTTTTCATGGAGCGCATTTTTTTGGGGGGGTATGTTTATTTATATGTGATCTGTTGGTGGTAGAGTGTTTACAAAAATGCCTTACGAGAAAAATTTTGTAGGCTAATTCGCTATAATAAAATATTTGTGGGGTATGTTATTTTATATATATATAGTGGAGTGCCACAAAATAAATACTGTGCAATAATTCACAATGGTGCTGGGTTTGGTGGGAGTGTGCTATTTATGTATATGCTACTTCTTGCTTCTTAATGAATCCTGTAAATAATTGGAAAAAAAAATAATTAGGCTTGTGTATAGAAAACACAAAAATATTATGTGTGCATAATTCTACCAAACAATCTTTTTTTTCTAACCCTCAGCCCTCTCGGCATATGAAGTATCAATCATAATTTCAGAAAAAAAAAAGCATGCAACTTTATTTGTAACACACACATACATTCTCCATCTTCATCAAGAAAATATTATAATAAACATAATTATTTTTATCTATCTCACAATAAAACTCTATATCCAAAAATATCACAACATCAAATAACACTAGAGTCGTTAGTACACGTTGCATGCATTACGGAGGTCCTCTGTAGGGTTTCATGGAAGTTTGGGGGGGAAAAAACACGTGAAACTCTACAGAGGTGCGGTAATCTATAACCGCAGCCATTAGAAAACTTTTACATTTTTGGTTGGGCACCACGCACCCTGGCGAGGTTATAGGGGCCAGGTATCCTAAAAACCTGTTTTTTTTTTTTTTTTTTTTATATTGTGTAGTAGTTCTGGTGTGTGTGTGTTTATATTGTGTTATAGTTGTGATGTGTTTGTGTGTGTCTTGTGTAGTAGTTATGCTGTCTAATGTGTTTGTGTTCGTCTTGTGTAGTAATTGTGCTGTCTAATTTGTTTGTGTTTGTCTTGTGTAGTAGTTCCTCCATTCATATCGGGGGTTAGGCGTAGAGCTGACAACTCTGCACTGTAAAAAGACATGTCAAGAAACAGAAATATAAGGCCATGGATGTTCCCAAGGTAAAATATTCCGGAGGTAAAATAGTCCCCCGTTCGGATCTCCGGGTGGGGACTACTTTGGGAGGTCCCTGGACTAAGGATAAGGTCTACGTTAGGAATAAGGATATTAAATTAGGCACCTGGAATGTTCTGAGCCTTTACAGGCCTGGGGCATTTCAGTGTACAGTTAATGAGATAGTCAAGTATAAATTAGATGTAGTAGCTGTCCAGGAAGTTAGGTGGCCAGGAGAAGGGAATTGTAAAACTAAAAATTATACTTTTTTCTATGGTGGTACTGAAAATCATAATTTTGGAACAGGCTTTTTCATAAATAATAGAATTATCTCGGCTCTTAAAACAGTAGAATTTATTAATGATAGGATATCATATGCAGTTTTACAGAGTAGGTGGTGTAAAATTATTTTAATAAACATACATGCACCAACGGAAGATAAAGATGATAATACTAAAGATGATTTTTATACAGAGTTAGAACAGGTCTTTGATAAATTTTCTCAGTATGATATGAAAATTCTGTTAGGTGACTGTAATGCACAGATTGGCAAAGAAGATACATTTAAACCCACGATTGGTAAAGAAAGTCTTCATGAATTAAGTAATGATAATGGTATAAGATTGATTACTTTTGCAACCTCAAAGAATTTAATTGTGAAAAGTACCACTTTTAAACATAAAGATATCCATAAATATACCTGGTCTTCTCCAGATGGTAAAACTCATAATCAGATAGATCATATTCTTATTGATAAGAGAAGGCATACTAGTATAATTGACGTTCGTACACATAGAGGTGCTGACTGTGCCAGTGACCATTATTTAGTAATTGCTAAATTAAGAGAAAGACTCTCAGTAATAAATCATAAGCAACAAAATCTAAAAGTTCTAAAATTTGATACAGGAAAGTTTGCTGATGAAAGAATTAAGAAAGATTACCAAATTAAACTGTCAAATAGATTTGATGTTTTGCAGGATTTAAATGATGATGAAAATATAAATGAAACAGACGTAAATAAGAATTGGGAGCACATACGTAATGCAATAGAATCAGCAGCTAAAGAAAGTATAGGATACCATAAACCGAGAAAAAGTAAGCCATGGTTTGATAATGACTGTCATAATCTAATAGAAATAAGAAATCAGGCTAGACTTAGATGGTTAAATAACTCTGATGATACAAATCTAAACAATTATAATAGAATAAAGCGAGAAGTTAACCGGACGTTTAGAAGTAAAAAAAGAGATTACTTGAAAAGCAAAATTAACGAAATTGAAACAAACAGCAAAAATAAAAATATCAGAGATTTATATAAAGGTGTAAATGAATTTAGAAAGGGGTGGCAACCTAAAGTAAACTTGATAAAAGATAAAGACGGTGATTTTCTAGCTGACCCAAGCAATATTCTAAATAGATGGAAGAACTACTTTAATGACCTTTTAAATGTTCATGTAGGAGATAAATCAGAAGTAAATGAAGTACACACAGCAGAACCTTTAGTTCCAGAACCTAACTTGACTGAAGTTAAAGATGCTATTAAAAGGCTTAAGAATAACAAATCACCTGGCATTGATTTAATACCAGCTGAGTTAATTAAATATGGTGGAAATTCATTAATATGTCAAATTCATAAATTAATTGGTTTAATATGGAATAAAGAAGAAATCCCTCAACAGTGGAAAGAATCCATAATTGTTCCTGTGTTTAAAAAAGGTGATAAAATGAACTGCAATAATTACCGTGGAATTTCTCTACTCTCAACAACATACAAAATATTGTCTAACATTCTTTTAACAAGACTAACCCCATATGCTAATGAAATTATAGGTGATTATCAATGTGGATTTAAACGTAACAGATCAACTACAGATCAAATTTTTCACATCAGACAGACACTTGAAAAAAAGTGGGAATATAATCAAAATGTCCATCAGCTATTCATTGATTTCAAAAAAGCATATGATTCGGTCAAAAGAGATAAATTATGTAATATATTAGTAGAGTTTGGAATACCTAAGAAGCTTGTTAGTATGATAAAAATATGCACCAGTGAAACAGAAAGTAAAATTCGTGTGGGTAATAATATGTCTGACAAATTTATAATTCATGATGGGTTAAAACAAGGAGATGCATTATCTCCATTGCTCTTTAATTTTGCCTTAGAATATGCTGTAAGGAAGGTAAAAGAAACTAAAGAAGGACTAAAATTAAATGGTGTGACTCAGTTGTTAGCATATGCAGATGATGTAGACTTACTGGGGGATGATATAAATACGATTAAGAATAATGCTAAAATATTTTTCAAAACTGCTAAAGAGATAGGTTTGGAAGTTAACAAAGAGAAAACTAAATATATGCTTACAGGCCGAAACCAAGTGTTAGGTAATAATGAAAATCTAATTATTGATAACAACTCGTTTGAACCAGTTTCCAAATTCAAATACTTAGGAGTAATATTAACAAATGAAAATGATATTAAAGAGGAAATAAAAAGTAGGCTTAATTCAGGAAATGCATGTTACTTCTCTCTTCATAAACTTTTGTCTTCTCGTTTAATATCTAAGAAACTAAAAGTTAAAATATACAAAACAGTAATTTTGCCTGTAGTATTATATGGGTGTGAAACTTGGTCCCTTACATTAAAAGAGGAACATAAATTGAGAGTATTTGAAAATAAGATCCTTAGGAAAATCTTTGGACCTAAAAGGGATGAGGAGACAGGTGAGTGGAGAAGGTTACATAATTTAGAACTACATAATTTGTATTCATGTCCAGATATTATTAGAATAATTAAATCAAGAAGACTTAGGTGGGCAGGCCATGTGTCACGAATGGGAGAGGAAAGAGGAGTTTACAAGGTTCTTCTTGTTAAACCTGATGGTAAGAGACCTGTAGGAAGGCCAAGACGAAGATGGAGGGACAACGTTGAGATGGACCTAAAGGAAATCGGTAGGGATGGAAAAGAGTATATAGATCTTGCTCAAGATAGGGACAGATGGAAGGCCTGTGTTGCTGCAGCCATGAACCTTCGGGTTTAAGAAGGCTAGAGAGTTAGTTTAGTTAGTTAGGTATCCTAAAACAACAATTATTATTTTGTTTGTTTGTTTGTGTTACAATACATACGCATGCATGCATGTATGTGTGTGTGCGTGTGTGTGCGTGTGGCACATCGCTCCCCCGAGAGAGGTTTACAAAGGTCACGATATACGGAGTTGGAAAATTACGATATGGCGCATTCGCTTGTTACTGTTGCCAGCCATAAATCTCTCTCTCTTTTACGGCAGTATATATTTGTTGCCGGCTCTCCTTGTTTAGTGTGTGTATGTTATGCCAGTATATAAATTGGCTAAGCCTCAAGCAAAGTTGCCAGCTCCTTGCTTTAGGCTAGGTTAGAGCAGAAAAAGCTGTAGGTAGGTAGGTTGTCGGTTGTTTAACTCTTCCCTCTCTCTCCTCGCTCTTTTGTAAAAAGCCATGGTAAAAGTACCAGTAAGTTAGCAACCTCGCTTGAGGCTTGCCTTACAGTGCATAAAACAGTGTTGCCGGCTCCTTGTTTTAGGCCAGGTTAGACCAAGAAAAAAGCTGTAGGTGGGTTGTCGGTTGTTTAACTCTTCCCTCTCTCTTCTCTCTCTTTTGTAAAAAACTATGGTAAAAGTACCAGTAGGTTGGCAACCTCGCTTGAGGCTTGCCTTACAGTGCATAAAGCAAGGAGCTGGCAACCTTGCTTTATGCTGGGTTAGACCAAAAAAAGCTGTAGGTAGGCCGTCGGTTGTTTAACTCTTCCCTCTCTCTCTCTCTTTTGTAAAAAGCTATGGTAAAAATACCAGTAGGTTGGCAACCTTGCTTTATGCACTGTAACTCAAGCCTCAAGCAAGGTTGCCAGCTCCTTGCTTTATGCACTGTAAGACAAGCCTCAAGCAAAATTGCCAGCTCCTTGCTTTAGGTTAGGTTAGACCAAGAACTTTGGTGATTTTTTTCGAGTAAGATGTTGGCAACACTGCGAATCCCACTTCCGGTTGCAGAACTCTCAAGCAACGTTGCCAGCTCCTTGCTTTAGGTTTGATTAGACCAAAAACCTTGGTGATTTTTTTTCGAGTAAGATGTTGGCAACACTGCGAGCGCCACCGAGCGCCACTTCCGGTTTTCTAAACTCTCAAGCAAAGTTGCCAACTCCTTGCTTTTTTAGGTTAGGTTAGACCAAAAACCTTGGTGATTTTTTCGAATAAGAAGTTGGCAACACTGCGAGCTCCACCGAGCTCCATTTTCGGGCGCAGAACCGGGCTGATTATACTACTCATTAAAGCAATTTTTCCATCTATTTAAAATAATCAGCCATTTTTCATCAAGTTTACTTTAGGTTGCCACCGCTTTCTAAATTTATTTGCACCTCTGATACTTTTATTTCAATTGCATTAATTTTACTTTTCAAGTAATCTCTTTTTTGTACAATGCTATAGGTTAAAGTTCATTAGGAAGAAATAAATTTCATTTTTTAAAAAGTTCATTCTATGCCAGGGATTGTATTTTTTTATAGTGCCATGTAATTTCATAACTAACTAACTCTCTAGTATTCTTAAACCCAAAAGTTCGTAGCCGCAGCAACACAGGCCTTCCATCTATCCATTTATATATTCTTAACCATCTCTAGCAATTTTTTTAGATCCATCTCAATATTGTCCTTCTATCTTCGTCTAGGCCTCCTCTTACCATCAAGTTTCCCAACAAAAATTCTATAAACTCCTCTTTTCTCTCCCATTCAGACTTTTTAGCACATATCCTGTCCACCTAACTCTTTTTTATTTATTTATTCTAATAATATCTGGACATAAATATAAATTATGTAATTCTAAATTATGTAACCTTCTCCACTAACCTATCTTCTCATCCCTTTTACGTCCAAATATTTTCTTAACAATTTTATTTTTAAATACACCTTAATTTATATTTGACCAAGTTTCACATCCATATAATACTACAAGTAAAATTACTATTTTACATATTTTAACTTTTAATTTCTTAGAGAAATAACATGCATTTCCTGAATTAAGTGTACTTTTTATTTTATTTCCTCTTTAATATAATTTTCATTTGTTTATATTATTAAGCATATCTTTTATCAATAATTCATGAGATTTGGATGCCTGCAAAAGTTAATCCGTTTATCTCCTTTTCAGTAATAGTATTTTATTTATATATCATGTCAGGTTAGAAAAAAAGTTCGTGCCTCAGTCAAAGCAATAAGTTGTGTGATAATTCTGTCTGTTTCAGCATTTGACTTATAACAATCATCCGTATACCGTCTCCTTCCTTCCCTCCCCTCATAAAACTCGTCCATCCTATCGGCCAATTTTTTGCTTGCAGCTCGAAAAAGAGAATCAGGATTCTGTAAGTTTTTCATACCACTTATTTTGCGTAGATTATCCATAAAAATCATCTTGCACGGTGGATAAAAATCAGGCACTATTTTGCTTAACTCAACGAGTCTCGCAACATCCTCACCTCCATCGACTGTGTATTCAAAAATCTTGTATAGCAGTTCAAGTGGTAAGTCAGTTATACAAGTTGTTATTTTATACAAGATGTTATTTAAATAGAAGTTTCTTGGTATTTATATATAAATTTTCTCGGGGAAAAACACAAAACTCACAATCAAGTCAAAATTTAATAAGATTCTATTTACTAGAAAAAAACACTTTTAAACTAAGTTAGTTGTTTTCCACTGCACTATTTGAATTTTTGAATAATCACATGTTAGTTATGAATGCATTGTTGACATCCTGTCTACGTCAAGCAAGTTACATGATCCTCTATCTCTTTTTTATAGAGAAAAAGAAATGTCACGACCTTCCCAAGCTAGTATTATTGACGTGAGATTCTTAAGAAGTTGACGTCACATCTACACACACGCACGCACACTCGGGGAATGTTTGGAATGCAAAACTATTGATTTTGTCAACAACTAGGTTAGATGAGAATTCTTGCCAACATTTCTGTGTTGTAGAAGTTTCTTTGGAAAAATAATTGCAATTAAGAAGTTATTAGCCCCGTCTAGTTCGATATACTTTTAGACATATTGTGGAATGCAATAGTAGAACTGTGTTTTTTGAACTTCTGCAACTATGAAATAATTCTTATACAATAAAATTGGAATTTGAATTCTTGCATAAAACAAATTTTCAGTTTTTAAACTTGTAAAATCAGCTAAAATCAGTTAAATTACACTAAGAGAGCTCACTATGAAATTGTTAGATTTTGGGGAGAGGAGGGTATTTACTCGTGCCCCCTTCTCTGACTACTGAGGAGCACTGGAACAACACCTCTATACTCTTCAACTATTCTCACAATATTAACTAATTTGTAATACAAAAACCCTTTAAGTAGCCTAAGCGCGAACCGCATCTGAAACAGTAAACCAATCAGAAGACACCACAGTAACCCACAGGTGTCTGTCAAGTAAACCGGAAGTGGACCGGAAGTAGACCGGAAGTAAACCGGAAGTGGACCGGAAGTAGACCGGAAGTAGACCGGAAGTAGACCGGAAGTAAACCGGAAGTAGATCGGAAGTAAACCGGAAGTAGACCGGAAGTAGACCGGAAGTAGACCGGAAGTGGACCGGAAGTAAACCGGAAGCAGACCGGAAGTAGACCGGAAGTAACTTAGCACTTACTTTTAACTTAGCACTTCGCTTTAATTATTGAAAAATAAAATTTTAGCAAAAGTTATAGAGGGATTTTCGAAAATTAGCAATTTTGCACTATGAAAATTGGAATTTGAGCTTTGACTTTTTTTTTGCGCTTGTATTGTGTCACTTTTGTAACAGTCAAAGTTCGATTTTGAGTATATTACTGTATAGGTGTACACAATAAAAGTAAACCAAAATTTCGGGGGTGGCCTAGAACGAAGCGTTCTCCCTACTCTCGATTATTCTCATATCTCCCGCATATTTTTCAATTCTCCCCATTACTTCTCATATCTACTTGTGTCCTTTATTTCTTCCCCTCTTTACTTTCCTCTTACCCTTTCGACTTCTGTCTTTTCCTCTCTTACGTTTCCTCTCACTTCATTTCCTTTGTGTAAATGTCTATGTAACTACCTACAACAATTCTAAATATATTTGTAGGTGATGAAAAAATTATTATTCCTCCTGGAAAATATAATTTATCTACTTTACAATCAGAACTTCCTATCACTGTACTGCTATCTCAAAACTCTGTAACACACAGAGTGGAGATCGTATCCACCAAAGAACTGTAGACCTATCTACCATGGGCGAACTTCTAGTCCCCAACTATATCAAATTAGAAGTAGGTATTAGGCACATAGGAACATTTATACCAAAATTCATAGGTATAGAAATATTGAATATTCACTGCAACATTGCTAAAGGAATGCTTATCAAAGCTGAAGAAAATTCAGTTGGTAGCCACAAGGAGACAGGTATCATTGATACATTTAAGCCAAATCCAGAATGTATGGAACATATCAACTATTCCCCAATCCCACCAGTCTATTTCCCTGTTTCTCTTCATAAAGTTAATTACATAGAGATAACAGCTACAAATGAGAAAAATGAAATCATCGATTTTGCTGGTGCTAATACCACGGCAATAATAGAAATTAATATTGAAAATATATAAATAAATATCAAATGGAAAATATCGAAAGTTATGAGTTGCAGTCAGTCCCTCCAAATAATGAGGATATTCGCTAACCTTAATGAATCGAATAAGGATATTCAGTTTGACATTACAATAGGGTATGGTTTTATTCATCCACGTAGATGTTATCTGCATATAAAATTTGACATCGTTAAGAAAAGTAATGGTAAAGAATATCCCCTCCCTAGGGTTAATGTAAAACTTATAGATAATTTTGTTCCATTCTTATTCTCACAAATTGAAATCAGAAAGTATGGTCCAGTCATTGGCATAATTGATTATCCTGGAATTACATCCACTACAATGGGAACATTATAATTTTCCACATTTCTCTGATTAGAAGGACATTATGTGGAAAGGTGGTTAAAGTATCATATAAGTATCATACAATTTTATACATATCAATGCATAAAGAAGTCAGTGGAGGATAAATTCTTTGAATTCGATATTACTAATCAGTTTCAATCTCTACCATATGATATGCCAGAATTTGTAGCTGTATTGTTTCAGAATGGGAGATATGACAATCGGGAAAAAATTGGCAGCCAGTTCGATAATTGTAAAATAAAAAATTGTATATCTGAAGAATGGTCGAAATGAGTTATTCCCACGTGAAAATTACAATTTAAACATTGCAGCTCAAGATTATTTGAAGTTAAATGAAGCATTTAGTGCATTTAAGAGGTTAACTGAAGGACATATTGATAAGTATTACAATCCACACGGGTTTTTAACTCACAGACCAATGTTTTTAATAAATGAATCAAAACGAAAATTGGTAGTTTAATGATCGAATAAATATTAAGTTAACAAGTGAGTTTCATGAAACTTTACCTGAGAATACCATATGCAGTGCAATTTTAATTTTAGAGAAATCATATATATATGATTTAAAAAAAGAACGAGTGATAGAAAAATTTTAATAGAATAGAATAGAATAATTTTAATAATATTTTCTATGTATTACAATTTAATATTATATAATAAACATACTTCACTTTTAATTTTTATACTGTTTAATATATATATATATATATATATATATATATATTTAATAGATAATATAATATTTTAAAACTATTATAATATTAAATATTTAAAACTAATGTATTATATTTTACATTTATTACATTGTTTACTTGTGTTATAATGCCCATATTCTCTAGTATTGACATTGCAATCTAATATTTGCAATTCATTATCATTGCTTTCAAGAGCTACTTATTTTTGTAGTATAGACACTAGGTAATTTGCTAGTTAAATAAACATTATTTAAAATCTTTCATTGTAAGTTGTCTTGTTCAAGCTCCACTTACATTTATCACAATGTTTACTTGTGCTATAGTGCACATATTATTTAGTATGCACATTGCAATCTAATATTTGCAATTTATTATCATTGCCATCAAGAGCTTTTTTTTTAAATGTAGTATGAACACCATCCAATTTGATGGTAAGATGATATGAAAATATGTTTATTGTTTTCTTTTCAAATAAACATTCTTTAAAATATTTCATTGTTAGTTCTCTTGCACATGGTCGACTTACACCCTTGGCTCTTTTAATTTCTTCTTTGCCATCAATATTTAGGCAATACATTTTTGGTCTAAAACCAGCAAATTCCGTTATTATATACCCTGCGGCCTCATCTTTCATTTTCTCAGAGATCATCTGGTTTTCAAAACTATATAATGGATTATTTTGTGGATAATTACTAAAATCAAAATATTATATCATAGAAAGCAAGTAACTGTACAAATCGGGTGTATCTATCACATACACAAAAGTATCATTATCCGTGTATGCTATTTCAATTTTGCCTTTTGTTTCTAGCTTTCATAATATCATGCAATTTATACATTTCTCTTTTAGCTAATTCAAGAACTGCAAAACCCGCAGCTGTTGTTGAATCACACATTACTTTGTTATTGGATCTTTCAGTAAGAGTCAGAGCATCTGTAATTCTTGTAAAAGCATTGAATGTGGGTTCGGCAATAAGTTTCTTGAGTTTTTTATATCAGGCACCAAATTACACCTTACCCAATATATTTGGTTCTCTATACATTTTCAAAATATAGAGTTAATCATGAATTTGAAAAGTTTTTTCCAACTTTAGAATTTGTTTGTATTCGATTGTTTGTATTTTTTAAATAAATTGAGCTAACCATTTTTATTGGTCAAATTTTAACCCTTGATGTACTTTTTTTAATTTCATACCTTGCTCCAAATAATATTGCAACAAATGATAGTGAACATGATATTTTTTTATTTTCAAAAAATAACACTAATTTTCTTTCCTCTGTACCTAGGACCTTCTGAGAAACTTGTGCCATAGCTAATCCGTGGTGTTTGTCATAGAGATGTAATGGACTTTCGAAATCAACTTTCAAGAAACAACCCTCTGGATGATCTTTAGACAATTTTAAGAAATCCATGTCTTCAAGTACTTTCTTGCTCATCCATTTGAAATTACCGCTTGGCAGTGACTGAGTCATCGCATAACCATATGAATTGTTCATATCGATGTAAGATAAGTATTTAGATTGTTTGCTAGGATCATAGTTAGGTAATTATTTATTTTTAGCTTTAACACGTCTTAAAGCACACTGCACTATACCACCACGTTTAGCAGATTCAACAAACATGAATTGATCAATATCGTTGATGAGACCAATTTCAACTTTAGTATTTAAAAGCATGGCCTGCCAGGATAAACCAGGTTTTGTGTGGATAAATACAGGATCTAGTTCATATCATTTAAAACAACGATCTCGAAAAGTTTCGAATATATCAGCCAACTGGAGAGTATCCAAAATCAAGTAGTTGTCATGATAATCCACCATTGTTTTCCAACCTAATATTTTCCAGACTCTCTGTGAATATTGATAATATTCCTTGCTAGATACTTCATCCTCAAGTTTGTTATAAAATGTATCTTTTATTTATTTATTTATTTATATATGAACTCAACAGGTACGTACCTATTTGCAGAGAACATATGAACGATACGTAGTGAATACAATTACATATATTTCTGTAATATAGAGATAGATATTATATATATATATATATATATATAAATACATTTAAAGTTATTTCCTATATATATATATATATATATATATATATATATATACACACACACACACATGATCACATCATATTATTAGGAAATTATGTGTAAGCTAATGTCATTGTATTAATAGTGGCCTTACTGAGGTCCCTTAGGTTCATAGAAAAGATGTCAATGGTGTTATTCTTGATTAATAATTTATTGTAATTGGTGCACATTCTCCACAATGAATTTTTTTTTTAATTTCCGATCTAGCCTTCTTTACAGGGAGTCCATAAAGTCCTGCAAAAAACTAAAACTCTATAACTTTTTAGCTGTTGCTTTTAACAATACACATTTCTTGAGTGAGAAGGGTGGAAGTTTAAAGTTTTGTTCTGGCCACACTGCTCAGTGACGCTTGCACTGGTAATCACGTGATCATGTGACTTAAGATGGCGTCCATCCAGGAAAAGGCACAGTGTGTTCTGTGGTTTGCAGAGTTAAAATCTTGTGTTTCAGTGCAGAGAAAGTTCCAGACAACATATGGGAAACCACCCCCAGCAAATTCAAGTATCAAGAGATGGTATGAAAAGTCCAAGGCAATGGGAAGTGTGTCAGATTTGCCACGCAGTGGAAGGCCAGGATCGAGTGACGATGTGATTCAGTCAGTGCAGGACAGCGTGCATCGGAGTCCAATGAAATGGCTGAAACGAAGATCACTGGAACTGGGAATACTTAACATAACTTAAAAGGTTAGGCATCATCAATGACGTCCACATGCAACAAGATGGGGCGCCGCCGAATTTTGCCCTTGAAGTTCGGTAGTTTCTTAACGAACAATTTCAAGGTAGATGGATTGGCCGAAGAGGGCCCACACCTTGGCCTGCAAAATCACCAGACATGACACCTTGCGATTATTGGTTGTGTGGACATGTAAAAACCGAGGTGTATTCACAGAAACCAGCTAATCTGGATGACCTAAAAGAAAAAATAAGAGATGTGATTCTGAATATCCCAGGAGAGCACCGTCAGCACGCAATTCTCGGTTTCACAAAAAGACTGCAACAGTGTTTGGACGTGAATGGTGCACAATTGGAGGTTTGGCCATGAACCTAACAAGCAGGAAATAAACTTTGAACCTTGCTGTAAGTACACACAACATATTTTGTTAATAAACTTAATAGTTTTCAAGTTATAGACTTCTAGTTTTTTGCAGGACTTTATGGACTCCCTGTATAAGAAAAACGTCGTTCTTGAGTCTAGTTTTCGACGACGGGATTCGAAAATTTATATGGCAGAGAAGATGTTCATCATCTTCTTCGTTATTTAACAACTTCCACAAGAATACTATTTCCTGTAACGTTCTTCTATGACACAGCTTCGTAAACCGACTTTCATATATTAGGTTGTCGTAGTGTTCAAATGTGAGGTAAACTTTCTGAAATTTGTATTTTAAAAATCTAAGAAATCGTGATTAAACTCTTTCAATTACTTCACTGTACTCTGCTGTGTCTGTATTCCATACATACCTGTATACATATTTGAGTTTTGGTCTTACATACGAATAATACAAAACTTTTAGTGTGTCTATACTCTTGAAATCCCTCCCCATTATAAGAATGAACAATAGGATCTTGAACGATCCACTAATTAGTTGTTCTACGTCTTAATTAAAAGTAAGATTTGAATAAAAAAAATAACCCCTAAATCCTTGGCTAAAAAGATTCTGATAGAGTATGGTTGTATATTTGATACTGAAATTAAACTGGGGTTTTCTTTCGAGTATATATTAAAAATGCATTTATTGATATTTAGTGTTAAATCATTGTTTATTGTCCACGTTTCTAAATTTGTATTATAATTTTGAAGTTGAACTCTATCATCTTGTTTGCTTATTTTCCTGTAGCATTTCAGGTCATCTGCGAAAAGCAATTTGTGTGAATTTTCAAATGATTCAGGCAAATCGTTAATAAGTAATATGGAAAGAAGTGGTTTAAGTTTAGACCCCTGAGGAACTCCAGAGGTGACTCTTATCTCGGAAGATGAGTGGCCTTTATACGTCACGTACTGCTTACGGTTCTGTTAATAGGAAGCGAACAATTGACGCAGTGATTCAGAAATATCGAACCATTCTAATTTACTTAATAGGATATCGTGGTTATCCAAGTCGAATTATTTCCAGAAGTCTGTATATATTGCGTCAACTTGACCTCCATCGTCAAAGTTTGAACTTATAAAATTAGTAATATCGAAGAGATTGGTCAACACTGATCTACGTGGTACAAAACCATGTTCAACCGATAATATTACATCTTTTAACAAAGTAAATATGTGACAGTGCATGATTTTTTTCGAATATTTTTGCGGAAGCTGATAATATACTTATTGGTCTGTAGTCTTGTACGTCATTAGTGTTATTGGTTTTGGGAAGTGGGCAAATTGCCGTGGCTATCCATTTTTCAGGGAATTTGTGCTTTGCAAGAATTAAATTGAAAATTAGATATAATGGGTATTTCAACACAACACTGCAACATTTAAATACATAGGGCGGTATCTTGTCCGGTCCGACTGATTTCTTAGGTTTTTAATTTTTAATTGCTTTATCTATGTCTTCAATTCCTATCTCTGTAATATTAAGATTATCCAAAGTTTCATATTGTTTATTGTTAGGCAAAATTTTCATGTCATATCTAGGAGGATCTTTCTTGAACATGCTGTGCAAAAGTTTCGACTACTTAACGTCTGTCTGACAACACTTTATTCTTGACAGTACTGGATGTTTGTTGCTATTCTTACGTTTATTTGCAAGAAACGACCAAAACTGGGTGCTATCTTTTGCGATATTTATTTCCGAATTGGCAACAGAACTGTTGTATACATCAATAATTTCCTTACTAACTATTGTTCAAAATTCGCTAAATTTATTGTTGTGGTATCGAAAGTCTCCCGCATGTTTTTTCCACTTCTTGTGGTGATAATGTTTCCTACTTATACTTTTAATAATGCTTGCTACTCGTAAACCACACAGGTACATTCTTTTACAACTTTCCTTAACCTTTTGGTGCCCAAGCGTCTCGAACGAGATACCCAAAAGTAACCCTCGGGGTACCAAGCGTCTCGATCGAGACGCTGTGTCAAGGTCGTAGTTTTTACGTTATAACTTTTCTATTTTTGGCTTGAATTTCGATTTTATTTTTTTATATTGTTCCTAACACATGTATTTAACAGAAATGTTTTTTTGCATTTTTTTTGTCCTCATGAAAATGGAGGGGGAAAGGCTGCATTTCGAAGCTTGAATCAGTGGCGTCCAAACCATTTATTTTTGGGGTACAACTCAAGTTACATTGGTCATATGACAATGATGCAAATATTTTTCTGTTTCTTACATGCCAGCGATAATTTCTATGTGCATTTTGAACTTTTCATATCCTTTTTTTCTGGGGGCGGGGGGCAAAACCCCATTTATTTAAAAAAAGTATTTTCAGGGGATTTCCCCCCTTTCCCCCTCCATATATACGCCGAATATGCATAAATTATATATCGTCTAAATCTGTGATTCATTCTTCGTACAACGGTATATCTTTCATATCTCTAGGGCATTTAGTTTCTGAGCTATAGTCATTTCAAGGTACCGCTGCATTTTGAAGCTTGAATCAGTGGCGTGCCGACCATTTCTTTTGGGGGTACAACTCAAGTTACATTGGTCATATGATAATAATGCAAATATTTTTGTGTTCCTTACATGTCAGCGATCATTTCCATGTGCATGTCGACACTGTCATGTACTTTTTTGGGGAGGAGGGTGGGGGAACCAAATTTTTTTTTCCAAAATTTTGGAATTTTGAGAGTTAGCCCCCTTCCCCCCGCCACATGTACACCGAAGTTGCAAAAAAATTCATATAGTCTGAATCTCTGGTTCATTCCGCGTACAACGGTATATCACTGATCTCTCTCGGGCAATTAGCTTCCGATCTACACTCATTTAATTAAAACTCTGCATTTTGCTCAAAATCGGCTCGGTACCCAGAGGCTTACTTGTGAAAAAGGCCTTGGGCGTCAAAAGGTTAAGAGGAAACATTCATCGAATGTTTTACATATAATTTCATAAAACACGTCTGTAGCTTGATCAACGTCATTCTTTGTTTTCAATATATCCCAGTTCGTGTTAAGCAGCTTGTTATAGATGGCTGGAAAGTCGGCCTTACTGAAGTTGTAGTGTAGCTTACGACAAATTTTATAGCTAGTTTCTTTGACATGATTATTATCTATTAGCAGCAAGGGATGGTGTGTTTCTTCACGAACTAGTGGCTGTGTGTTTCGTGTCACTGTTATTCCCTCTCCATTTGTCAAAATCAAATGAAGTGTCTTTCCGTTATTATTCTTTACGTTAATTAAGCTTATTGAGTAAGAGATAGGGTAAAGGTAAAGGTAAAGTGCTCCCCTGTGCTTAGCACCACGCCATGAAGGCGTATAGTGGGTGTGGGGGTAACGCCCCACACTTTCTTGATCCGGTCGTGAGTGGGGGTGATGTGATCAGCATCATGCCCCTGACCGCCTTTACACCCCCAGGGTTTCCCCCAGGTACCCATGTTATTCGACGCAGGGTGGACGCCGGGGCCGCTTCCATAGTTAGAAAAGTTCCCGGATTTGAACCGGCCGGGGATCGAACACGGGACCTTTAGCATGGTAGTCAGACGCGTTACCGACTGAGCCACCGCGGCCACCGTGGCCACCGCGGCCACTGAGTAAGAGAAGTTTATGAAATTGAGCAATTCTAAATAAGGTCCAGTCGAAGTCGTTAAGTCATAATGGGAGTCAGTTATGTCAGGGAGATTAAAGTCGCCGGACAAAATGAATAACTTTGCCACGTTGAGAGTGCATTTCTATGAAACTAAAGATTTCGCAGTAAGTATTTTAATTGCTACCTGGTGCTATGTACACTACACAAATATACAACTTCCCAATGCCATGAATTAACACTTTAACGAGGATGCAGTATATGTTTGGATCTAAACGAGGAGAGTCAACTAACACACTCGTAAATTTACATTTTATCCCTAAAGCTAATCCTCCATCTCTTCTTTTCCTGTTGTTATTGCGTTTCGATCGGACCTATAAACCACATAACGATCATCAAAAAGTTCACTGTCCATGTTCGATTCGGATAACCAGCTTTCTGTTATCAATATTGCACTATAGTTGCTCGAAAGCAAGGTCTTGTAAAATGCATTTGTTTTAGTTCTAAGCAGATTTGAAATACCGAGAAATCATAACCGGTTGGTGTGCATTTGGAACAGTTTGTACTTACTTTACTGATGTCTTGCTTGGTGAATTCGTCAGTCCATTGTCATCGGGGTTGCTGACCCCTGAGTTGGTAAGATGAGGGTCAACGTGTATTGGGCATAGGGGGTAGTTGATTGTTCCTGAAGGAAGGGGGAGGATTTCGCGTCGCTTTGTCTCGGATTCCTGCTGGAGATACCTGGTCTCTGTTCCGCAACGTTGAACGTGGGTCGTGTTTCCTTATCACCTTGCTGTAGGACTTTCTATTTCCCTGTTGATTCTCGTAGGAAGGGGGGAGGTGGGTGATGGGTCGTGACACACTGCGTATCTGAGCTCGTAGATTCCTTCGGCACTTCCAGCGGTGGGGGGACAATGTGGAAATATAATCGACCGTTTCTTGCGTAGCAAAGAGGGGAATGTCACGCCTGACGTCGGAAAAAACACTCACTGTATCACAAATAGACACATTTTCTTGCAACACTTTGTCCTTAACACATGGAAGTCCATTCTCGACTGAATCACTTAACGTATGGACTGTACCTTCTATAACCAGCTTATCGTAATTTTGTTTTTTGCAAATAGGTTTTTCTCTCGTGCCCGTTGCATGTATTTTTCCAGCTCCAGTCGGGTATCCCGCTCACGCTTTGAGAAATCTTCCTGTACACTGATGCCAGTTCCCTCGAAGAAGCGAGCTCGCGCAAGGATAATTTCTTTCAACTTGAGGTTCGAAAATTTCACAACAATGGGTCTCGTGGATCCTGATCCCAATCGGTGACCTCTCTCTACATCGAAGTCACTCGTATTTATTTCGAGAATATCCTATAGAGCATCCCTCACCAGCTCCTCCGACATCGCACACGTTTTCCCATGCATTTCCCTGAGGCCGTGAAATATCAAATTGTTTCTTCTGGAGCGGATTTCAAGATCGTACAGCTTCGATTCACAAAACACTAATTTTTTATTCAACAAGGAGTTCTCAGCTTTCAGTTCTTGTAATTCTGCAGATAACGACAGTATATTGCCCTGTACACTTGCGGTTGTCTGAGACATTCTATCGAGTTTTTCGTCCATGGAGATTAACTTCTGAATAACATCCTCTGTTGCATTTGGTCTCGGATTTTGTCTTATTCCCGAGATATTTAGTACGATGGTGGTCACAAGTCCTAGGAAAAACAGGCTACTGATGTTTAGACTGCCATTTACAGCCATTTTTTCCATTGCCGACTTCCTGATGACCACATTCCATGCCCCGATCGCACCCGGGAAGTGTTCCAAGGAATTTCCCGTCTTCACTCTTCATGCTTCTCTGTATACGGGAGCTTCGCGAAAACACGTTTAACCACTTCACGACCTATAAAAAAACAATCATGATGGTAAGTATGTCTCATTGAATTTTTCAAAATCATCCATGTAATCATTGGGTAGACCCCTTTTCTTTTCAGCAATTCTATCTTATCCTCACCAAAATATTATTTTGTATGAACAAATTCCTCGTTGGTTAATTGTCTTACCAGCGTAGCTAAACTGCTGGATAGAAACTGATAAGAATACAGGAATCTAAGAACAACTTTATTTCCATTTTCTAATTTGATAGTTTTAACTATAGCAATATATTTATTTGATAGTTTTATCTATAGCAATTGCTTTACTGCCTGGTATAGTATTGATAATCCGTGCATCATATCGCAATTCTTTGATACATAAATGTGCATCAAAATTTTGTAAACTGTGCATGAGTATTGGAATGAAATTAGGTTTTTGTATTTGCAAGTTACATGAATTACAAATTGTATTTATATATTCTCCATTAAAATGTTTGTGGTGCATCCTTTTTTCAAATCACACAGCAGCCACTTGTTTTCAGAACACGGAGGCTTTAAACGAACAGTGACTGCCCATAGAAGAGACGTATGCGCAGATTTCGTTGGCAAACAAATATCAGTCTCTACTTTCCCCTATGAGGAATTATTTTACATTAACGCATTGTTAGGGGGACAACGTCAGAGGTTTCTTGTGGATTCCGGAAGATAAGTATCAGTTACCAGTGATCGAGGCTCTCCTTCAACCGCCAAACGTTTTAAAATTGATACGGCCATAAGGGGAGTAGCAAAAGAACAAATTGAAATTAAAGAGATTGTCCTGTTAACATTTGCAATAAACGGCCGCAATTTTACCCATCCTTTTCGGATGATTCCAAATTTTGAACATGGGACAATCTTCGGAAATGATTTTTTAAGAGCTCATAAAGCAAATTTGGATTTTGATCAAAATCGACTCACATTGAGGAGATTTGGTACTCCTCCGCGGAACCATTTATGGACGGAACACAGAAAAACCTTTGACGTTTCCATAAAAGTTGCTAGTCTGATCAGGGATCGATATGTGCCGGAATTTGTAACTTCCAGACAAATTAGAATTAAACCTAGATCTCATTTGTGCATTCCTGTCAAATTGACAAATTCTGGTAATCGGAATTTAACTTATTTAGAACCAGATTTACAGTTTCAAATGGACACAGGCTTAATGGTGCCTCGAGCCATTGTAAATCCGGAGTCACTTTTAATTTGGATTACGAACTCAAATTCTTACAAAATTAAAATTTGGAAAGGGGCACGCTTAGGTACCGCAGAGGCATGGCAAAATCCAGTACCAGCTTCGCGTCATATTGCAGATGACGGAGGACCTAACGTTATGGTGACCAAGGAGACTGGCACCGTGACAAAACCCGTGCACGACATCACTAAATTTGACATTAATCCAGCATTAGAACCCGATCAGAAATTGCAACTTAGACAATTATTAGAGAAGTATGTAGATGTATTTTCTTGGTCCGAGCAGGACATTGGTTGCGCCACTAACTATACGCATCGTATAAAGTTAAAGGACGATTCTGAATTTCACGTCCCAGCCTACCCTATACCTGTACACCTGCGTAAGGAAATTAATCAGCAAACTGACAACTTGCTAGAAGCAGGCGTCATCAGTCCTACGACATCACCCTACAATTCACCAGTTTATCTTGTCAAGAAGAAATCAGGAGCTTATCGCATGGTGCAGGATTTCCGATTACTTAATGCTAGGTCTGTTTTCGATGCAGTTTCTATAGGAAACATTTCAGAGATATTGCACAATATGGCCGGTAAGAGCTATTACTGTAGTGCCGATTTGAAACAAGGATTTTTTCAAATACCATTAGCAGAAGAATAGAAAAAATATACTGCCTTTACTATACCAGCCAGGGGACAATTTGCCATGAATTTTACACCTATGGGACATGTGACTTCTCCCGCGGCAATGACCCGATGTGTTCAGCTCGCTACAACGGGGATGAATGACAATAACTTTGCCTTTTATATTGATGACATGTTTCTATTTGCGAATACATTTAAATATATGTTGATGAATTTAGAGAAAATGTTTCAGTGTTTACGATCTGCCGGATTGAAATTGGCTGTACCTAAATGTTCATTTGGATATTACGAGACAATTGCCTTAGGCCACAATATGGGCAGATATGGTTACCGTATCAGCGATAGAATACTGTCATCCATTAATAATTATAAAGTTCCCACCACCACAACAAAAACATTATCATTATCAATCCCTAGGATTGTATGTTTATCTTATTAAGTCTCTCTGAACGCTTCATGTTGACCAGGGCATTCACTTGTTTTTCTCAGCTGTCTCAAGCCTCTGAGGCATGTTTACTATGCATTGTGTTGTGCCATGCAAACCTCCTGAGCATTCAGGAAACAGGTAATACTTTTGGTTTTATGGTCAGCGGTTTGCATGGTAGCAATTATTATAATCACACGATTCGGCGATTCGGCATCGAGGAAGAGCTCGATGGCCTGGGAATATAGAGGGGAGACAAGCTGAGGGTAGAGAACTTTTGGGATTGAGTGGAGAGGGAGAAGGTGGTCAGCAAGGCAGGAGGTCAGTAGTGAAAGCACGCTTTGGTCGGCATAAGAGAGAAGCTTACAAAGTACTTCGATTTTTTTGATTCAGCTAAAGACTTCAGATAGACAGGTAATTATCCTACACCCAGCCATGATACAGGTTCAACAGGTACTTGATGCATTCGAATCTGGAAAACATGTTGCTATTGGTTCTTGTATTTTTTCAAATTCGGCGTAAACTACAAATTGATGTTTTACTAATTATTTATAATTACTAAATTTTATATTTTTGGATGAAAAATATAAGTCCCAGGAGGGTAGAGAGAACAATGTTTAATATGTTCCATTCATTTCTCTTCACGTTTTTTCCCATATCTTGAATCACATTTTGAGAAGCATCCATCACATGTTTCTGTCTTACGACAATCTGATGTTTTTTGTTATTTTATCAATCTTCCAAAATCGTGTATGAGACAATAATGGTTCTGGTTTCTCTTTGTAACATATAGTAAATGTATAACACGTGTACCATCTGCTGCTGGATAGTGACGCAGTACACAAAGTTCACCTTTTTCATCAATACCATAAACTTGTACAGCTATTGGTTGATTGTAGTGTTCTCTATATTGTTTTTTAAATCGACCAATAGCTCAGATATCTACTGGATATTTAATGCCTGACATAGGTTTTTTTAAACTCTTTTATATATTCAGGATAATTGTAAATAGAGACACGATATTTATTATGAGATGCTTAATGAAAGTGGGACGATATTTATTGTGATATTCTCGATGAAAGTGGGCTATGAGACACCATAAAAAAATTCATTGCATTTATAATTTTTAATATTTCTTACAGCTTTTTGGTTTTCGATTTGTTGGTTTAAAACAGTATAACTAGATCCACCAAGAGGGTAATATCTTGATATTTTTAATTCAAGTTTATGGTTTGCATCACAAAGTGACCAAACCGAAACTCTTCCTTGGAACTCTTGTTGTTTTAACAAAAGTCCTTTACAAATATTTTCATAAATATTATGAAACAATTAATATTATTATGGTGGAAAGGTGACACACTTGTACAATGAAAATATTTTTGTTTTTCACTATGAGAATTTATATATGTACAACATAGATTAAGATATATTTTGAGAGAACTCATTTCACATTTATTTTGAATTGCTTCTCTATATTTTTCCTTTGAGTTTAGCTACAAAATTTGGAAAATCTAAAGCTTCATCATTTAAGTCTGATGTGGTATATTTGTTTGTAGACATCTTTTTTGTTTTGGTTAAATTTACTGTGTTTTTTATTAATTTTTTCATTTTTTATATAATTTGTATATATATATATATTAAAAATGTCAGGTTATGTATATTAAAAAAATAAAAATAAAATACCTTAGGTTTTATATATTTTTATATATAATATATTTTTAGAACAGGTCTTTGATAAATTTTCTCAGTATGATATGAAAATTTTGTTAGGTGACTGTAATGCACAGATTGGAAAAGAAGAGACATTTAAACCTACGATTGGTAAAGAAAGTCTTCATGAATCAAGTAATGGTAATGGTATAAGATTGATTACTTTTGTAACCTCAAAGAATTTAATTGTGAAAAGTACCACTTTTAAACATAAAGATATCCATAAATATACCTGGTCTTCTCCAGACGGAAAAACTCATAATAGATAGATCATATTCTCATTGATAAGAGAAGGCATACTAGTATAATTGACGTTCGTACACATAGAGGTGCTGACTGTGCCAGTGACCATTATTTAGTAATTGCTAAATTAAGAGAAAAACTCTCAGTGATAAATCATAAGCAACAAAATCTAAAAGTTCTAAAATTTGATACAGGAAAGCTTACTGATGAAAGAATTAAGAAAGATTACCAAATTAAACTGTCAAATAGATTTGATGTTTTGCAGGATTTAAATGATGATGAAAATATAAATGAAACAGACGTAAATAAGAATTGGGAGCACATACGTAATGCAATAGAATCAGCAGCTAAAGAAAGTATAGGATACCATAAACCAAGAAAAAAGTAAGCCATGGTTTGATAATGAATGTCATAATCTAATAGAAATAAGAAATCAGGCTAGACTTAGGTGGTTAAATAACTCTGATGATACAAATCTAAACAATTATAATAGAATAAAGCGAGAAGTTAACCGCACGTTTAGAAGTAAAAAAAGAGATTACTTGAAAAGCAAAATTAACGAAATTGAAACAAACAGCAAAAATAAAAATATCAGAGATTTATATAAAGGTGTAAATGAGTTTAGAAAGGGGTGGCAACCTAAAGTAAACTTGATAAAAGATAAAGACGGTGATTTTCTTTCTGACCCAAGCGATATTCTAAATAGATGGAAGAACTACTTTAATGAACTTTTAAATGTCCATGAAGGAGATAAATCAGAAGTAAATGAAGTCCACACAGCAGAACCATTAGTTCCAGAATCTAACTTGACTGAAGTTAAAGATGCTATTAAAAGGCTAAAGAATAACAAAGCACCTGGCATTGATTTAATACCAGCTGAGTTAATTAAATATGGTAGAAACTCATTAATATGTCAAATTCATAAATTAATTTGTTTAATATGGAATAAAGAAGAAATCCCTCAACAGTGGAAAGAATCCATAATTGTTGCTGTGTTTAAAAAATTTGATAAAATGAACTGCAATAATTACCGTGGAATTTCTCTACTCTCAACAACATGTAAAATATTATCTAACATTCTTTTAACAAGACTAACCCCATATGCTAATGAAATTATAGGTGATTATCAATGTGGATTTAAACTTAACAGATCAACTACAGATCAAATTTTTCACATCAGACAGACACTTGAGAAAAAGTGGGAATATAATCAAAATGTCCATCAGCTATTCATTGATTTCAAAAAAGCATATGATTCGGTCAAAAGAGATAAATTATATAATATATTAGTAGAATTTGGAATACCTAAGAAGCTTGTTAGTATGATAAAAATATGCACCAGTGAAACAGAAAGTAAAATTCGTGTGTGTATAATATGTCTGACATATTTACAATTCATGATGGGTTAAAACAAGGAGATGCATTATCTCCATTGCTCTTTAATTTTGCCTTAGAATATGCTGTTAGGAAGGTAAAAGAAACTAAAGAAGGACTAAAATTAAATGGTGTGACTCAGTTGTTAGCATATGCAGATGATGTAGACTTACTGGGGGATGATGTGAATACAATTAAGAATAATGCTAAAATATTTTTCAAAACTGCTAAAGATATAGGTTTGGAAGTTAACAAAGAGAAAACTAAATATATGCTTACAGGCCGAAACCAAGTGTTAGGTAATAATCAAAATCTAATTATTGATAACAACTCGTTTGAACCAGTTTCCAAATTCAAATACTTAGGAGTAATATTAACAAATGAAAATTATATTAAAGAGGAAATAAAAAGTAGGCTTAATTCAGGAAATGCATGTTACTTCTCTCTTCATAAACTTTTGTCTTCTCGTTTAATATCTAAGAAATTAAAAGTTAAAATATACAAAACAGTAATTTTGCCTGTAGTATTATATGGGTGTGAAACTTGGTCCCTCACATTGAAAGAGGAACATAAATTGAGAGTATTTGAAAATAAGATCCTTAGGAAAATCTTTGGACCTAAAATGGATAAAGAGACAGGTGTGTGGAGAAGGTTACATAATTTAGAACTACATAATTTGTATTCATGTCCAGATATTATTAGAATAATTAAATCAAGAAGACTTAGGTGGGCAGGCCATGTGGCACGAATGGGAGAGGAAAGAGGAGTTTACAGGATTCTTGTTGGGAAACCTGATGGTAAGAGACCTGTAGGAAGGCCAAGACGAAGATGGAGGGACAACGTTGAGATGGACCTAAGGGAAATCGGTAGGGATGGAAAAGAGTATATAGAACTTGCTCAAGATAGGGAAAGATGGAAGGCCCTGTGTTGCTGCAGTCATGAACTTTCGGGTTTAAGAAGGCTAGGGAGTTAGTTAGTTAGTAAGGTTTTATATATTTAGTTTTACTTTAAAAATTTTAGGTTTCATATTTTTTTTAAAAAAAATATGTTAGAAAAATTTATACTTAATAAAAAGTAATGGTAAATTTATATGTTATTATTATTCTACACACCAAGCTACATATATTTTATATATAACTTTTTCTTCTAGAAATACACACATGTACATTTTCAGACGTAAAAATTAATCAGAAATGCACAAACATTCTGAGAAATAATTATAGAACTACACAGCACTGCAATGCTGATAACTTAAAACCAAAATCTACACATTTCAGACGTACATTTCAGTAAGATAAACATACATTTGAGAAATAATTATGTACACTAGACAGCACTGTAGTACTGATAACTCAAACCAGTATCAACACTTCTATTTCTCTTAAAATCTGGATAATTGTAAATATAAAAATTTAGGCTCAAAAAGTAAATTTTACCCTATATAATGAGTAGTTAAATTTAATAAAAAACATATAATTATTTTTTTATATTATAAAAATGGTAAAATTTAGATTTTTTGAATATTTTCCCCTGTGACTGAGCTTTGATAAAAAAAAATATTACTTAAATTAGGATTTTTTGGATATTTCCCCCTTGGAAAAGTAGCGGAAATCGGGTAAAATGAATAAATACCAAATAAATGTTTACAAACATAGCTATATATCAGTGGAATTTCTTGTCCCCCCATATTATATAATATTTCATTGATGTTATTCACTCTCAGAAGGTCAAATACAGACAATATATTCAATCTGCGATAATCCTTGAAAAATCTATAACCCTTCTTTGCCTTTTTACAATGATAACAGAAGAGTTGATGGGTGATTGTGTAGGAGAAATAAATCCTTGCTTTAATAAAGTCTCAATCTGATCTTTAAATTCACCACGAAGGTGAACTAGATTTGGGTAGGATTTTAAGTGAAATTCTGTGTCATCTTTTAGTTGAATTCTATGTTTATAATTCTTGGCTCTACCTATAACATCCTTTGATCACGCAAAAACATGTGGATATTTCATTAAAGCAGCCAAAAGTTGCTCCTTTTGCTGGGGTTCTATATTCGGATTCACATCAAAAAGACTAGGATCCGCCCGTGCATCACTGACAGTAGTGTGATTGGTGCTATTACTGGGTCGAGAAAGTATGAACCCCCGTCATGCAGATTTGGCTACACTTAAAACTAGCTCAACATGCCCATATGAGCTTTTTGCTCAAGTGTGGTACTCCGTCTAATCCAAGATTTTTGTAAAAATGCCCTCGGGAATTTCCTGAGAAAGTATGACCCCCTTCAGATTGATTTGTCTACACTTACAAAAGGCACTTCTGTGAAATTGTTGTCCATAAACCTGTCAAAAATATGCCCCTCTTGATATTTTCTTTGGCCACACCTAAAACTACGCCAAACGTATTAACACACACACACCCACACACACCCACACACACACACCCACACACACACACACACTGACCTTGATCTTGACCTTGAGATGACCTTGACCTTGACCATTTTTTTCGATTATTTTTTCGATTATTTTTTCGATTACTTTCGATTATTTTTTCGATTATTTTTTCGATTATTTTGATCTTGATCTTGACCTTGACCTTGAGATGATCTTGACCTTGACCTTGTCCACACCCACCCACACCCACCCACACCCACCCACATACACACCTACACCCACCCACACCCACCCACATACACACCCAAACACACACACACCCACCCACACATATTTACTTCCGGTCCACTTGTGGCCTATTTCTGGTTTATTTATATTGCATCATGTTTTGCAACAAATTATTACCCAATATTATGCATTAGACATGTGTTGTTTTCTGATTGGTTGGTTATGACATAATGTGATGATGTGTTATATTCTCATCGGCTTATTGTTTCAGATGTTTTCAATGCAGTCCGTGCTTAGGGTATATAAAGAGATTTTGCATTGCATATCAGCCAGTATTGTGAGAGTTGTTAAAGAGTGAGGGTGTGTTTTTGCAGTGCTGCTCATATTTTTTAAACACAAAAATATTGCAGATTTGTAATAATTGAATTACAAATCTATTTGATTTAATATACAGAATTTTTAACAACCTGTCATAGGTTTATTAAGTATAAAGTTTTGATTTGGACCCCAAGAAATTTTATATAAATACCAAAGCCAAAAATATTAACACACACACACACACATTAAGTATACAAATCACACTGCTGAACCCAACTGATATTTTTTTATTAAGCATAGAATTTTGATTTGGACCCCAGGAAATCTTATATAATAAACAACAACAAAAATGCCAAATCAAAAATATTGTAATCAATGCAAAAATAATATATCCAGCTCCAATTGGGCTAAGCATCAAAGGAATTGTAATCCAGACAAATGCAGAACTCCCACAAAAATATGCCCTAAATGCCATAGAAAATATAATCTGGAATATTTCACATGTAAACATAAAGGTACTCGTTCTGCACAGTCATCAACATTGCCCCCACAACCATCTACATCTGGTCTGAAAAGGAAGCATGAAACACCTGTTAATGCTGGACCAGCAAAGCAGCCACGCTATGAACCCATCCATAGCAGTTTTAACGGCCGGCCAATTAAGGGATCACCGTTTTGTATCAGAGCCAAGATGTGACATTAAGAATTTTTTGAACAGTATAAATCCTGATGTGCAGGCAATTCTAAATGCACAAAATGGCTCTTATAAGCAGTCCCTCAAATTGTTTACACAATATAAGAAATCAAATGGCACCAAATTTACACAGCCCCACATAACAGAAACTGTACCTGTATATTCAAATGCAAATTCAGACAAAATAACAAGCAATTTGATAGATCAATTGAATATTAAACACTCTGAATTTGCAGCAAAAGAGTCTGGATGGAGCCTACGCGGATCTCCACACAAGCTCTATGTTAATATTTCTGAATTCAACCCATTACAAGGTTCCACATATGTGCCTTTACCTGCTAATATTAAAAACAAAAAAGCTGTGCTTAACATAGAAAATAATGATCAGAAATGCTTTCTGTGGTGTATTTTAGCTGCTTTGTATCCAGTTTCAGATAATCCAAAGAGAATAAGTTATTATAAACAGCATGAAAATGATTTTGATGAAGCAATGGAGAGTTTAGAATATCCAATGTCTGTTCAGAATATTCATAAATTTGAAAAAAAGGCCAGGGATATTAATGGTAAACAATTATCTATTAATGTTTTTATTTGTTCTACTGGCCGTGGCAATTGCTTGATAGCACCTCTCAGAATCAGTACATTTGATGATGATTCTGCTGTTCCAATTGATCTGCTCTTACTTAAAGGGGATGGCACATATCATTACACTCTGATACATAATCTTGAAGCTTTAGTCAGAACACAACTAGACAAATTTAATAGAACATTTAAGTTGTGCCGAAGATGTTTAACTGTATTTGATGGTAGAAAAATGGTGAATGGGGTTCGGGAAGTGAATACAGAAATTGCTAAAAACAAGTTAATTGAGCATCTGAAATACTGTGGCAACCATAAACCTGTTCATATGGTGATGCCCAATCCAAGTGAAAATGCCAAATTCAAAAAATTTGAAGCCCTGTTGGAACACCCAGCATATATATTCTGTGATTTTGAATCAAATCTCAAACCTCTTGCATTCTGTAGTCCAGATCCTGATGAATCTTCAATTACATCATACCAGCTACATGAACCTTCTAGTTTTTATTATGTGGTTGTACAGGATGGGGTTGTTAGTAAAGAATATTTATACATGGGAGCAGATGCCATCAAAGAATTTGCAAATAGAATAGAAAATGAGTGGCGTTGCATAGCATCTAATATCTTATTAAAATCAAAACCCATGTTGCCTTAAACAGATTGAAGATTTCAACAATGCAGAAAAATGCCCGGTATGTGATTCTGAATTTTCAGATGCAAATATCAAGGTGAAACACCATTCTCATACAGATGGTAAATTCTTAATGGCCCTGTGTAATAGCTGTAATATTAAGATCCAGAGACCAAAATTTGTCCCTATATTTTGCCATGGTGCATCCAATTATGATTTTCATCATTTGATCAGGTACGAAGGGTTTGACAAGCAGAATTTAAATATTTTAGCTGAAAATAATGAAAAATATATTGCTATTAGCAAAATAATTAAAGTTAATGGTGTTCCTATTAACTTAAGATTTCTTGATTCATACAGAATTTTATCGGCTAGCCTGGCTACACTGGCCACTCAATGATCTGATGATCAATTCAAAATCACATGTGCTTTGTTTCCAAATCAGGACCTGAAATTAATTAGGCGGAAGGGTGTATATCCATATGATTATGTTACAGATTTTTCTAAATTTGATGAGTGTTCTCTGCCACCACAACAAGAGTTTTACAGCAAAATCAGAGCATCTGGAATCACTGATGAAGATTATCACCATGCCCAGTTGATGTGGAACAATTTAAAATGCCTGACATTTCGTGATTATCACAAGGCATATTTAAAATTTGATGTCACTCTCTTAGCTGATATACTTCAGGCATTCAGAAAATCTTCCATGCAAAATTATAAACTGGATCCAATGTATTTTTACAGTGCTCCGGGCCTAGCATGGTCTGCAATGTTTTTAAACTCTAAAATGCAATTGGATCTGATCCAGGATCAAGATATGTATCTGTTTATGGAACAATGTATAAGAGGAGGCATGGTGCAATGTTCTCAGAGATATGCCAGAGCAAATAACAAATATATTCCTGATTATGATCGAACACTGCCATCAAATTATATACTGTATGTAGATGCCAATAGCCACTATGGTTATGCTATGATGAAAAAACTGCCATATGCAAGGCTTGAGTGGTTCGAAGATTTCAATATTGATTTTGATTACAGTAACTATGGCCTGTTCTTAGAAGTTGATCTGACAATTCCTGATGATTTACACAACACATTTTCTGACCTGCACCCAATTCCTGAGGTTGAGTGCTCATCTGGCTCTAAACAGAAGAAATTGATGATGACTCTAGAGCCGAAACAGGATTATGTCATATATTACAAAAACCTCCAGTTCCTGATGAATCATGGTGTTCAAGTGACCAAAGTTGGAAACGTTTTTAGGTTGAGGCACTCAAGATGGTTGAAGCCATATATTGATACAAACACAAGGCTTCGAACATCTGCAATGAGCCAATTTGATAAGACCTTGTTTAAATTGATGGTGAATTTAGTGTATGGCAAAACAATTGAAAATGTCAGAAAGCATATTGATGTTAAAATAATTACTGACCCCAGCCGGAGCAAAAAATTGATTGCAAAGCCCAACTTCAATTACAGAAGAATTTATGATGAGAATATGGCACTTTTCAACATGAAAAAAACAAAGATTAAGTTTGATAAGCCTATTTATGTAGGGGCTGTGATATTGGAATTGGTCAAATTACACATGTTAAAATTGTATTATGATGTGTTGAAGCCTTTTTATAAGGATCGTGTAAAACTGATGTACATGGACACAGATAGTTTTGTTCTTGATATTCAAACAGAAGATGTTTATCAAGATATAGCACAGCCTGAATTGTTTAAATATTTTGATACCACTGAACATTCAAAAATTAAACCCCACAACAAAAAGGCACCTGGCAAGTTAAAAGATGAGACACTTGGTGATGTTATTGTGGCATTTGCTGGGTTAAGAGCCAAGATGTACAGTTTTGAAACATGTAGTGGCGCTATTGCCAAAAAGGCCAAGGGCATTGGCAGAGTGACTGTAGACAAAGAGCTTGAATTTGAAGATTACAAAATTGCCTAAAATCATGTAGCACAATCAGAACATCAGAATCCAGTATTTAGAGTGTGGATTAGTTGTTGACTACAAATATTGTAAGAAAAGTGGCTCTGGATCCGCATGATGATAAGAGATGCATTTTATCATGTGGCATACATACTCTACCATGGGGTCATTGTGATTTGAAAAGTGGTAAACAATGCCCAATTACAGAGCATGATTTGAAATAAATAAACATGCCTATGAACTTATTTGGGTTCAAAAAACAGGCTATTATGGACCTGCCAACACCACAACCCTCTTCTGATATGATATCTAAACTAAGTGCTTTGTTAATTATTCATCTGAACAGCATACTTACAGATGTTGATGAAGAAACAGGTAAAACATTGTACATATTTAACAATAGTTTAAATCATTACCAATTACCTGTAGGTGGTCAATTGCAATTTATTACAACCCCTGAGGGTAATGTCAAGATTTCAGTGGGGAGAAATATTTATAGAATTAAGCACTCAAACATGATTTCTGGCACTGTATATGCTGTTTCTGCTGGTGACTGCTTATACATTGAGATCCCAGGATCATATGACAAGCTTATACCTTTTTTTATAGAATTAAGAGTCAGATATTCAATAATAAATAACCACTAAAACAAAAATGCCTAATGATATATTTGGCCATACAAGGCATGAAGATCACAGTGATGAGATTCTGATGCTTGATGTCAGAGTCAAGAAATTAAGAAGTGATTTACAAGCTTTACAAACCACACTCAATGCCAGTCTTCAACTAGAAATTACAAATTTACAATCACAATGCATGGACCCTCTTCTTAAAATTGATTCAGAACTGAAAGTGCTGCTTCAAAAATTTACTGACTTGGCCACATTAGATAATTTTCAAAGTTTAGAAGAGGCTGTAGCTGCTCTTCAAGCCAAATTTAAGACCCAGTCCACCAACTCTGAGCCATTGAAACAACAATTGGAAGAGCAGATAAATAATGTCCAGACACAGCTCAAAACAATTGTCAAAAGCATAAAATCACAAGAAGATTTTGATCTAGTAATTTCCACTCTAAAGAAACAGATTCAAACACTCCAGATACCTAATCTAGACACCTTGAACAATGCCATAGCCGAGTTTAAAAAAAAATTGAGACACTTGAAAATTTTATGAACAACTTGCCATCTTCTGATGCTTTGAGTGCAATAACTCGGAGTGTTGCCAACATTAAGCTGCAACTTGAAACATATGAAGATTTTGGAAAAATTCAAAGTACCATAACCCATCTTGAGGGTACAATAGCAGCAGTGCAAAGTGATTTGACAAATGTACAAGAATCCCGCCTGCCCGGTATTGTAGACACCCTTGTAAGTGTCCAGGAACAGATCACAAAGCTTGAAAACCTCAACACTGAATCTGAACTATCTCATTTTCATCACTTGATCGATGATATCCAAACAAAATTTGAAATTTTACAACAATCAACACCCACTCAGGCAGATATAGCGCTGCTCCAAGATGCTATGCAAAGTGTGGCTGATGCTTCTGAATTAAATAATGTGAAATTGGCACTTGAATCTTTGCAAAATACTGTAACAAATCTGCCTACATCACAGGAACTTAAAAATATTAAGAGAGCTGTGAATCGCATATTGAAATCAGAAGATATCAAGAATATCCAAACAGAGATCAAGCAACTTACTCAGACAGTGGCCACTCTACCAACTAATCAACATATTAATGAACTGCAAGCCCTGTTTGAGGATATCAGAAGACAGGTCCATGATCTTACTTCTCAAAATTCAAAATTGGCAGTTGTTGAAAATTTGCAACAAATTGTAGCTAATATCAAGCAACAGCTAGGGACCATGGAATCCAATCAAGCAAATGCTCTGTCTGTTTTTGCCACCCAGCTTCAAGAGATTGTGCAACAATACAAGAAACTTATTGTGGACATAAAAATCAAGCCAGGCCATGATGATGTTGTTAGGATCATCAATGAGCACCTTGAATCTGTAACAAGCAGATTTCTTACGGCAGAAAAAGAAATAACAGGCATAATCGAGAATCCAAAACATACAGTAATTCATGAATTGTACAGCATCCCCAACAAAGAATATGATTCACCATTTACACCAGGTGGCAAAATATATATGCTGTACCCTGCACAATTTTATTACCAGTTTTTTGTTGGGGGCACACTGAGACCAATCAAGATCAAATATTGGCTTCAACCACAGGCACTACACTACCTTATCAATAACAAATGCTGACAACAAACCAAAAATCACCAGTGTAGAGTTAGAGGATTTTGCATATCCCAATACATTAGAAACAGCTTATGCTGAAGATGATGGTTCTCTTGAATTTAAAATACAAATAGGAGACAAATTATATTTAGAAAATCCTGTAGTATCAGCTGCTGAACACCCCATAGTTGCAATATTCTTGTTTTCATATTATGTTTAGAGAAATTATTGTTGATGAATTACACAGACAAGCCAGACATAATTATAAGAGACTGCCAGTAGTCACAAAAGGCATTGATGATTTATGGCAGAGCGACTTGATTTAAATGCCAAGTGGACAGCTGAAAAACTTAGACAAAATCAACAAGGGCTATAAGTATCTACTCACTGTAATAGATACATTTTCAAAATTTGCCTGGGCTGTGCCACTCAAATCCAAAACTGGAAAATGTGTTACAGAAGCCTTCAGGACAATCATCAATCAGAGTGGTAAGGGTGTTAAGGTGTTGGCAAGGCCAAGGGTGTTATGTATCAAATACCTTATGCATGTCTTAAATCTCTTAAAACTATTGATAGTATTTTAACCAAAAAGCAGCGGAAGAAAAAAGTTCTTGTATTAACAAGGGCCATGGCATGAAATTGTTGCTTAGCACCCCCCAATTAAAAAAATTACAACAATCTAGAAAAAAATCACATGTGGGGGGTTTCATATTTACTATCCCGGCCATCTTAGCAGCACTTGGGCTGTTGGGAGCTTGGCTGGGGGATCAGCTGCCATAGCAAAAACAGTAATAGATGCCAAGAAAAATAAGGCAGAATTAGATGAATTGAAGCGCCATAACCTGGCCATAGAGAAACAAGGCAAAGGTGTTAAGAGAGCCATGAATAAGTTTAAAAAAACAAGAGCCGCTTACAAACCAAGATATTGAAGCTTTAATCAAGACACTGGGCATCAAAAATTTTAGAGGTGTGTACATGTCTGATTCTTTACCAGAACAACCACTCAACAAAGAGTGTGGCATTGTTAATTTGGAAAAGTACAAAAATCAGGGCACTCACCGGATCTGTTATCTTAAATATTTAAAAAAATAATGCATTTGTGTTTGATTCATTTGGAGGTGTTCCACCTGAAAATTTAATAAAATATCTAAAATCAACTAATCTTTATTACAATAATGCCCGTGTTCAAAATTTCAAAGATGTTAATTGTGGACATTTGTGTTTATCTGTTCTTAGATATATGTCTCAAATATATAAACCATCAATTGAAAATTTTCTAAAAGCCCTGTGGTATTTAAAAGATCAAGGGGGTATTCCATCTCACCAGCCAAAATTCAATATTGAAACTCAAATTACATGATGATATAGTGTATCCCAAAACAATAGCTCTCAGTGCATTTTATGGCATGTACTTAATCCCTAATATTACACACCACAACAACAAAATTGCAGTAGGGTATCAAAAAATTGTAATCACTCCAGGGCAATATAATCTGTCCACTTTAAATGCTCAATTACCCAGAGGTATAGTATTAACTCAAAATTCTGTCACTCACAGAGTAGAGATTGTATCTGCTACAGAAACAGTGGATCTGGGTACTATAGGAGAGCTGTTAGGCTTTGAGAACAACACAAAACTTGAACCAGCCATCAAACACACTGCAATTAATATACCTAAATTCTTAGCCATAGAGACTCTGAATATTCACTGTAATGTGGCCGAGGGTATGATCACCAAATCAAATGGCATAGGCACTCACAAACAAACTGCCATCATTGCAACATTCAAACCTAACTCTGAATTTATGGGGCCAATCATCTACACTCCATCCCCAACATTATATTTTCCTGTGTGCCATAATAGAATAGATAACATTGAGTTGATGGTCACTAATGAAAAATAAGAATTAGTTGATTTTGCTGGAGCCACAACAACTGCTATCATAGAAATTAATATTTAAATAAAAATACATACAAAAAAATGGAAAATATTGAGAGTTATGAGCTACAATCATTCCCCCCAAACAGGAGGACATTTGCAAATTTAAATCAACCCAACACAGAAATTGAGGTTGATCTTGATGTAGGGGATGGCTTTATACACCCCCACAGAGCAGATCTATACATCAAATTTGATGTTGTAAAGCTCGATGGAACAGATTATCCGGCAAAATCAAATATAACATTGGTAGACAATTTTGTGCCACATCTGTTCTCTGAAATTGAGATCAGAAAACATGGTGTTGTTATAAACAGAGTGGATTATCCCGGCATTACCTCCACAGCTTTGGCCACACTAAAATTATATAAAACCGAGGCTTCTTAGTACAAAATAGGTGGATTTGAGGCTGGTGATAAAATTATATCTAAGAGCCACACAGTGCTGTTCCCAATGCGCCTGTTGCCAGGATTCTTCTCAGATTACAAAGATATTATGTGGAAGGGTGGTTTAAGAATCACATTTAGATGAGCTGCCAATGATAATAATGCTTTGATAAGGTACAGTACATTAAACTCTACAGGGGAAGCTTTGCCTAATACCCTACCTGATGAAGGCAAATGCATTATTCAGACTATGGAGCTAAGAATCCCAGTTGTTGAATATGAAGCCAGTTATGCTCTTAAATACAAAGCTGATATCCTAAAAAATCCACAGATTCCTTTACAATTTTATACATATCAATGTGTACAGAAGCCTGCCACTGGTACCTATTATGAGTTTGATCCTACAAATTCATTCTCCAGTATACAATATGACATGCCAGATTTTGTGGTGGTACTGTTTCAGACTG
Source organism: Lepisma saccharinum (assembly GCF_977018435.1). Classification (NCBI taxonomy): domain Eukaryota; kingdom Metazoa; phylum Arthropoda; class Insecta; order Zygentoma; family Lepismatidae; genus Lepisma; species Lepisma saccharinum. Next base: position 69,414,957 of record NC_139246.1, on the reverse strand, counting down.
GAAGACACAATAATCAGGAACAAAATTCAAGTAAATTTGATAACTGCAACATCAAGAACATTTATCTTAAAAATGGCAGAAATGAGGTATTTCCTAGAGAAAATTATAATTTAGACATGTCCAAGGATGATTTCCTTAAATTATATGAAGCATTTACAGCATACAAAAGGGTCACTACTGGCAATACTGACATGTATTACACACCAGATGAATTCAAAGCACAGAGACCCATGTTTGTCATCAACACTTCAAAAAGGAAACAAGTTGTGGTTAATGACAGGACAAACATTAAAATTATCTGTGAATTCCACGATACACTCCCTGATAACACCATATGTAGTGTTATTCTTATAGGGGAAAAATCACATGTTTATGATGTAAGAAATGAGAGAGTCACAGAGCAATTCTAGAAGTCCTCTGCAAAATGCATTGTCTTAGTACTAGTTTGATATGAATAATAAAAATTCTGTATATTAAATCAAACAAACCTATAATTCAATTTATACAAATCTGCTATATTTTTGTGTTTTTTAAAAAAATATGAGGAGCACTGCAACAACATACCCACACTATTCAGCCACTCTCACAATACTAGCTGATATGTAATGCAAAATCTTTTTATCGTGAAGGTACCTTAAAATATACAGCATAAAAGGCTATAAATCTTCCGGATGAGTCAGCTCCGCCATTTTCCATCTACTACAGAAATAACCGGAAGTGGACCGGAAGTGGACCGGAAGTAAATATGTGTGTGTGTGTGTGTGTGTGTGTGTGGGTGTGTGTGTGTTAATACGTTTGGCGTAGTTTTAGGTGTGCCCAAAAAAAATATCAAGAGGGGCATATTTTTGACAGGTTTATGGACAACAATCTCACAAAAGTGCCTTTTGTAAGTATAGACAATTCAATCTGAGGGGGGTCATACTTTCTCAGGAAATTCCCGAGGGCATTTTTACAAAAATCTTGGATTAGACGGAGTACCACACTTGAGCAAAAATCTCATATGGGCATGTTGAGCTACTTTTAAGTGTAGGCAAATCTGCCTGAGGGGGGTTCATACTTTCTCGACCCAGTAATAGCACCAATCACACTACTACTGACGTGCCCTGACTGTTCCGTCGCGAAAACCTGTGCCTGTTCACCAAATTAATCCTCATTCTCATTATTATTGTTACTCATGATTGGCCTATCCCATGTTTCAGCTTTCCCGATAATAGTGCCTTTCTTAATTTTAACATTATAATTTAGAGGATTTGTGATCCAAATAAGATTCGACTCCGGATTAATAATTTCTCTGGCAACCATCAATCCCGTTTTCTCTTTTAACTGTAGGTCCGGTTCCAAGAGTGTCCTATCTTTGTCAAACTAATTAGCCAATTTCAGTGGAATGCATAAATGTGTCCTGGGTTTGACTTTTGTCTTTTTAGCAGCTACAAATTCTGGTTGCAAAACATGCTGTAAAAAATGGAAAACTTTGATTGACACGTCAAAAGCTTTCTTATTCTAATTTTTTATTTGGCTTCTAGGAGGTGTGCCAAATCTATGCAATGTAAGCTTATCTTCCTCAAAATCTAACTTAGCCTTCTGTCCCTTCAAGAAATCATTTCCTAATATACTAACTTGATTAAAATCCTTAACGATTCTAAATGGATGAAGAAATGTTCGGTTATGTATAGAAAGAAGTAGTAACACAATTTCCTTAACCGTCAATGGACTATTAGTGACCCCCCTAATCGCAGTATTTATATTAAATCGCTTGGCATTGACTGGTATTTTCTTATCTCGCGTTACCAAAATTTGACTTCCACTATCCAGGGTGAACTGTCGAATTTCCACATCTACTTTTACATTGATGTAAATCAAATGTTCAGAAGGAAAAGTAGAGACCGTTAGTGTTTTCCCCGAAGGCCCTGCACCTAGGTCCCCCTCATATGTAGGTCTTACTCGTTTAAAATTGCTTCTGTTCTTACGAAAAGTAGAGTGATTTGTATTTACAACCTGATTAGTATGGTTATTTGGATCTTCGTGCCCCTGTTCTTTCTCCAAAAATGTTCGCGGTGATGAAGATGAAAAGTGCGAACGCTGAAAACGAGGGTTACCACCATTGCGCCATCGACCCCTATGCGAGCGTTGCGACTGTGCGTCGAGATTATTATTGTGTTTGTTATGCCAAGTATTTCTATTCTGAGCTCCGTGATTACCATCATGATAATAGGTTTCCTATTGTTTCTATCTCTATGTTCATTTTCTCTAACTGTATATGAGAATGATCACTCAGTGAATGAATGATTTTTTCGATGTACTGCAAGAGCATTTACTTTAGCCTCAAGATTCTGACATTGCGAAACTAAATCTGAACCATGAGACTAGAGTCCCGTGTTCGACTGTAATTGATCAAGTTCTTATTGCAGTGCATTAAATCTTTCCTCCATCTCCCGATTAGCCTGAGAATATGTTATGTCAACATGGCCATTGACCGCGCGCTGCAACGGTATAGCTTGCTGAGTCGGCATATATGCTCGACTCGATTCAGAACACGACAGAGCGTTCATTGTGAGACATTCAGTTTCTAGGATGTTTCGTTTCTGCACAAGATATTTTAATTGATCAACATTTTTCAGGTCTCGTAATATTTCATGAAATGAATCATATTCCATGTCATAAACTCCTTTCATAAAGTTAGGTAGTAAACCCCTCTAATTTGTTTAATTTGTTCACTAATGTCCATGGAAGGATCCAATTTTAATAACAATAACTGTCCTGTCACATATTTTGATACAGGTTCATTTTCCTGATGGAAGCGTAATCTAATTTGTTCTTCTAATTGAAAAGTGTTACTCGGTCCGGTAAATTCTTCAACAATTTTAGTTTATAAAGTAGCAAAATCTATATTCTCTGCTTCCTGGCTTCGACTCCAAATATTGTGCCATGCTAATGCTGAATCACGCAAAAATGCTGGTAACATTTACCTTTTCTTTAAGTCATTCCACTCATTAAGAATAGCTTAACTTTCAAATTTATCAATGAATTTTAATACATCCTCGTGAATGTTACCTTGAAACTGTATAGTTTCGAGAATGTCGGGGTGGATAAATCTAAGATTGCGCCATGATTCTAAGATTAGTCTATGCGCAGGATAAATTGCTTGATTAGCTTAAAATAAGCATTAAGTTGCTTATTTACATTTATCAACTCCCGTGGCTTTGACAGGGTATTATTAGCAATTCAATTTTTTACTCTCCCGGAAATTTGATAAGTTAGGTTCAACAATCGCGTAACAGAGTGACTACAGTACCAAACACATCTTTAAAATATTTAACCAACCTTTATGCAACATCCTATTGTTAATTTTCATTTTTTCCACAAACCAATCGCCGAATAACCTAATTGAAACTCTACTCTTACTTATTTGCGCCTTACCGCGTAGCGTATTTCTAGGTCTACGATTTGCTTTCTTTTCTTGATATTTGGTAACAATTGATAATTAACACAACGTGAAGCGCTAACAAGTGCACGTACGTAATTTGAAAAGCTAGAAGGCTCTCTTATTTTCATCATATTTCGGGTTGAAAAAGATGAAAATCGCAGTATTTTACGTACTGCAATGTTCTCATCGCATTTGCAAAAAATGGATGAGAAGCCCAAAGCAAGTCCACTACGTAACGCAACTCCCATGCAGTGTTTGAGATCGAACCAAGAACATCTAGATTGAATCGGGTTATGTAGTTATTTCTCATTCATCTCTCAGATGTTTTTCACTCGCTTGGCCTAAATGTGATAAATGCAAGAGATTACATTTAAAGGAATGGCGATAGAAATTAACTTTGATTAGATATGGGTTTTATACTCTCCATGACTGAACCGATATGGATTGTTTTAGAAAAGGATATTACTTGCCTTACAAAGAGATGAAGATTGTTCCTACATTTGTCCTCTTAAATGTCACTTGTCTGACCTCCCTGTCACACATCGATTCAATCACACACCATCGTCCACTAATCGTTCTCCACTTTGCTTCTCTATATCACAATCTGCAGACCTTACTCTTTCTCGTATTCTTGCCAACTGATCACACCTCCTGACAATTCCAACACTCATGCCACACCCGTGTCACAAGTCACTCACCTAACGTTTGCCTAATTGCTTATTCTGCATTCCTTTCTATGCTTCCTGATATGCTAAGACTATATACTTCTTACCCAATACCTCGGGTACGATGCAATATCTTTCAGCTACAGTCATTGTTTCCACGATGTCTTTTCCATTCATTAATTTCCTAATGTCTGGTCCAACAAAAACACCTTCTTTCACTTTACCGTACGACATGGATGTAAATTTCTTGGATATGAACTGGAAACATTGTAATTCCCTGTTAAGTGCCTTCACAAATTGTTTCATCAGAACTAATTTGATATGAATAGGGGGAAGAAAAACTTTCTCAGGACTAACTACATGTTGTTGTACAATGTTCTTTGAACCTGGGTTCAACGTTTCCCGTATTGCCCATTCTTTTCTTTCCCAGTGGTAATTTCGTGTCCTATTATCACACTCACAGATGTAATTTGTCATTGTCGAATATTCACATTTTAGTCCAAGTAAAATGCTCAAAACATCACGATAACCGCACACCAACCAATCATGGTCCTTATATTTAATTTTATTGAGATCAAGTTAAATATTTCAGTAGGTTTCTTTTAGTGACAAAGAATGAGCAATAGGAACTGAGGGGAACTTATTTGCATTATGTAACAGGACAAATTTTAAATTAGTTTTATTCGAGTCAATGAATAGCCTCCAATCAGTTGAAAAACAAGGAAAATTGAACATAGTAAGCAAACCTGACACATCACAAAACAACACCAGAGAATCTTGTTTCGAGAAATAAAGCACAAACTCTTTATATCGGTTTCTGTACCAGTAAAATTTTTATTCCAAAAGTCAGGAAGTTCTTTTCCTTAAGTCTGGAACCAAGAAGCTCAGCTGATTGTTTGGATAAAATAGTATCTAACTAAATCATTGAGTTCGTTTTCGTGAACGGTATAGGGTCACGAGATCCGTGAGGAGGTTATAAACTTCATCTTCCATTTCACTTACTTCCACTGAATCACTTAGTGAACGAGGATCACTAACACACTCAGGACTTGATGGATGTGTTGGTACAGGTACAGGACCGTGCAACACAGGTTTCATTGCCAAGGGAATATTGGGATACTGTATCCACTCCTTGTCTCTAATATTTCGACCTATAATTTCGCAGGAACAGAAGGTACAATCATTGCTGTGATCCTGAGGCTCCGTTCACGCAAATACATGTAAAACACCCAAAATTTTAAAAAATACAGAACCCATGCGGCCCTGTGTAATTGATTGAACTTGACGTTTGTGTTGTTCATAGTATCCTTTATTCTCAGATTTCCAGCTTTAAAAATTTTAGCCAAATTGTCTCCTAAATTCAAATTATCTTCAATATTATTTTTTGTCTTTTTTGTTCATAAGATATTTATAACTTCACAACATATCTATAATCACTCAAGATTTATACAATTGTTAATTTTGTTTCCATATTATCGATTGTTTGGGCTTGTAGTCATACCAATGGTGGCAAATTCAAAATCATCTTTGTTCCAAAAGTAAGAACAGAAATTTGAAAATTGACTCTAATTAAAATCTCCTCCTACATAGTCATTATATTCATGTTTAAAAGTAGTGTGGTCCTGACGAGAGATTCTAGATTCTTGATTTATAGTATCACGAAGTTACTGTTTGGAATCTTAGAATTAGTATGAGCAAGATAAAAACAATGTATTCCTCTATGATGATCCTGAGTAAAAAAAAAATACGTTCTTCATTTTAATTTTCCAAAATTACATCATAATAGACTATAACTGTGTTTTCAAGACAATGGTGAAGTTATTTTATTTCTGACATAAAGTTAGCTATTCCCAATCCTTCATACAGTTTCATAAGCTGCTGGTATTTGAGATCCTCTAAACATTTTGAGAAAGGATACAAGTGTCTCTTCTTCCAGTCTAACCAATTCGGGACAAGCAGAAAATTATCTACAAATAGTGTAGTTTTTCCACCACCAGATGTATCTACAATGAGACACTTCATATTTTGAGACAACAACTCACCATTTTTCTTTCCAGTTTCTAGTATATCAGGCAAACGTCTTACGACATTCCATGTTGCTGTCAAAGAATTATTTTGTCTGTGTAAATCCAACTTTCTTTTGGAAGTCCAACACATTTCACTAATAAATTTTCGGTTTTATCTATGTAATACTTACTCAATAAGATATGTAACTGGGTATTAGGTTTTGATAAGTTCTTCTTCATAAATACCTTATTTCGATATTTCATTGCAATTGTATTTTATTATATATATTACCGGGTAAGACGTCAAGCACAGTGGACAACTCTGTACTCCTATTTTTAGTAAAACCAATTTCAAAATGATGTTTCAATTTACTAACTCTTACTTTATCTCCTAATTTGTACTTGTGTTTCTAGGTTGTATGTTTATATTTAGGACAGTAAACAGTATAAATCATTTGTAATTCGTTAAATTTAGTTACTTCAGCAGGCTTCATACGTATGGTTCAATGTATAGAGTTACTGTAATTATGAACATGATCAAATGAAACTGTTACACACTTATAGTTACCTAGCAAACTAAACTGTTTCCAAATATGACTCTTTAGTGTCCTCTTAAATTTCTCAGTTATGTTGGCTTTCAAATCACTGTATGTAATATAATGTCTAATATCATGCTGTACCATCAATATGTTGAATGTGGAATTGTAAATTTATTTTACTCTGTCTGTTTGTATCCTGCCTTGGTCATAAATAGACTTGAAAGCCTTAGTGACAGAATCTCATATTTTAGTTTTCAGAAGAACAGCTCAAGCATATTTACTAAAAGTGTATATTATAGTAATCTATTATTTTAAACCATGATTTATCTTATTCAGATTCTTCAAATTAAATGTGTTCATTTCAATCAAATCAGCCTGCCACAAATCATCAATTCCTTTTGTTACCACAGATAATCCTTTGTAGTTACAACGAACCTGTCTGAGTAGTTCATTAAATATATCTTGTCTGGATATTGAGTTTGGTAATTGAAAATTATATAAGAGGGATTTTTTCAGGGTACAATTGTTCACCTTCAAATATCAATTGGTCAACAGTTTCAACATTAAAAACAAACACTTACTTATCTTCGTGTGTTATATATTTATTGATATCCAAAATGGTATTAGTATTAGAAGAGCCCTGAATACACCATCTTTTCATTGTATAGTGAGAAGTAGCACATCAAATTGTTTTCCCTTTTTCAAATATCAAAACAGCAGAAATTGAAAAGTGGCCGCGGTGGCTCAGTCGGTAACGTGTCTGACTACCATGCTAAAGGTCCCGGGTTCGATCCCCGGCCGGTTCAAATCCGGGAACTTTTCTAACGTTGGAAGCGGCTCCGGCGCCCACCCAGCGTCGAATAACATGGGTACCTTGGAGAAACCCTGGGGGTAAAGGCGGTCAGGTGCGTGATGCTGATCACATCACCCCCACTCATGACCGGATCAAGAAATTGTTGGGCGTTACCCCCACACCCCCTATACGCCTTCATGGCGTGGTGCTAAGCACAGGGGAACACTTTACTTTTTTTACTTTGCAGAAATTGAATAGTACCATGTAGGAAAAATTCATGAATCTGTGAGTAAGCATATAATTTTTAAATACTACCAGCCTTCACATATCCACAGTGCCCTCTAATATTTGGAATACTGTGAAGTCTGACAATCTAAACAGAGAAAAACTGACTAGATCCTACTTCATCTAATCTGCTCAAATGTTTCCAAACGTTATTATATAGTTCACACAATCTCATCATAGCTTGGTTTAATTTTCACATCAACATAGAGTTCTTAAAATTGTTCCTTAAATCATGAAGCTGTGTTTTGATACTTGATAAGGCTCATTCTTAGTTTGTCTCTATAGTCCAAATTTGATGTTTAATATTTGAAACAATTAGCTGTAAACTCTCCACAAGTCTCAACTTGGAACTCTGGCTAGAAAGATATATACTTGGATTCTGATATCCATAAATAATGAGTGAAGTTTACTGTCAATATGTTTGTTGGGCAAAATGGCAATAGTTTCATGGATTTCTTCAATTTCCACCTAAATGTTTTTAATGTCTTCAGATTTGAATATTTTATTTACTGATCTACTCACAGCTCTTAGTTCCTGGGAAGTAGGTAAGCTATGTACAGTATTTTGAAGTATTGTCTAATCTTCTTTTAAAGCATTTAATTCAGTAGCGTTAGCTACATTACTTAAGGCATTTTGGAGTTGCATTTTTTTCTGCAGGTGTTGATTGTTGAAGTGTTTCAAATTTGTTTTGAATGTCATCTGTGAAATGATGAAAATATGATAATTCAGATTCAGTGTTCAGATTTTCTAGCGTAATAGTTTTTTGTTGGACTATACTCAGAGTTTCAGTAATGACAGTTAATTTTGATTCAAGTATTTCCTGGACACTATATAGCTGATTTTTAATTGTTACGAAAGTATCCTGAATGTAGGCTATGTACTTTGAATTTCCCGAAAATCCTCGTAAGTCTCAAGCTGGAGTTTGATTTAATTAACATTACGAGCAATGGCATTATGTTCACTGGAGGAAAGAAGATTATTTATAAAATTTTCTAATATTTGAATTTTGGCTTTAAGAACAGTTACTGCAGTGTGCAGTTCATCTGTTTGTAGTTCAATTTTTATATTTTCCAATGTAGGAACCTCGAAAGATTGGAACTGCTCACGCAAGACAGCAATTATACTATGATAATCATCTTAGATATTAATACTTTGTATAATTGCTTGCAGTTCTGTACGAATATTGTTTGTTTGAATATTTTATTGTTGTTTCAGTTGTACTACATTATTAGTCTGAGCTTTTCTGAATTTATAAACCTCTTTTGTTTAATTTGCCTACACTTTCATCTAAGTTTTGAAGGTTGCCTATTCAGGCTAAATTAGTGTATATTTGCCATTCGTATTTCAATTTTGCATCAATTTTGAAAATAGGATCCGGACACTAAGACTGCAGGCTAGATATCTCAGATTGGAGACTAGAGTTGAGAGTTTCTTGTAATGTTCTTAGATCAGTTCGTAATTTCTTGACTCAAATATCAAGTACAAGAATTTCATCATTGTGACCATTTACTATAGGATTAGTACTTCCAACTCAAAAAACAGAGGTATAAGTTCAACATAATCACCCAGCAACTCTATATACAGAATATCATTTGCAGATATATCATATGTGGTGGCATGTATTTATCTTATCATATTTAATACCATAGATATTACTCCCAGTATATATTTAACTCAGCCTTTTTTCCAGGATTCATGGTGAATTGACGTTTTCCATCAATAGGGAATTTGTAATAATTTAGTTTATTAATAAAATTTTAAAATATTTTACAGTATTATCATTATATTCTGTCAGGATACTGTTAGGTGGATAATTAATAGTCCATGTAGTTTAGACAACTAATTAGTGCAATTTGGTTAGATTCTTTAACAGGCACACTCATAGATTGTTTTCTTAATCCAAATTGATTCATTGTTATTTTTATTGTCAACAATTACATTGGTTGTTATCTCCTAGGCAATAGTAATTACATGGCAATGTACTTATTTAACATTAGTGAATCTGTTTGTTGTCATACTCTGAATCCAGGCCAATTTTTCTTATTTCATTTGTAGTTAATATATGATCAATACTTTGAATTATTTTTTCTTCCCTTAGTTTGGGAGACTTACTTTGAGACAGTTGTAACTTCTTAATAATATCATTACTTTTTGATTTTTTAATTTGCCAATCACCTTTTTGTTGTGGTAAGGAATATCAAAATGAGGAGGGTATGAAGATGTGTTAAAATAATTAACTAACATAAGGATGTTTTATATCTTCATACTTATGAGGTGTCTTGATATGATATATAAAACTATCTCTGTCCATATACAGAAGAGAAAGCTTATATATTTAAAAATGCTTTATTGTATCATAGTGAACTTGCAACCTGTAGAGCTTAGACATATCTAGAATGCAACTCCCACATATATACGTTTGTTAAATTTGAACTATCTTTTATCCATTTCAAAAACTGACATATCTTCATGATATAACGTAAGAAATTTAAATTTTGGATCTGCCACTAATTTGTTACACTCTTTTGAATCAGAGACTAGTCTTACATCTACATGATTCTTAATATTCTCCAAGGTCTTACCATTGACAGAAAAATTCTTTAATTTATAAAAATCGTTATCTAAATATGGAGTAGCAAGTGATCTGTGTCTTCCGTTAGTTTCAATATAAGGACTCAATCATTCTCAATGCTTGAATCTGAGGACACTTTGAATTTGCACTATATTATCCTTTTTCTCTTTTAAAAATTTGAGATTCTTATGATTTATAACATATTTTCTTTAGGTTCAATAGTCATCAGAAGCTCTTTTTCTTTTGTTTCAAGTGGACTCACACACACACACTCATAGGCTGGTGGCAAATCAGAAACAGATTATATAACTCATGAGGAAAAAAAATATCCACCTCAGAAAAGAAACTATACTCTGTATCATTAACATTTTCTGTGTTTATTGATGTAGGGTTTATTCACTAAAAATGACAAAAGGAGTGTTTCTGCAACCATAATAACCACATAAATTATTCCCATCAACATATAATTTTTGACTAGAACGTTCACTTTATAGTCATATTCTGTCATATGTTTGTTGTAGGCCTTGCATACCATTTTGTGCATTGTACCATGTCCCCACGTATAGATTTTTACATGGAAGAAACATATGCACATCCGAAATTAGCTCCAGCTCAATTTTTTTTAAAAACAAACTGTCCAAGCTAACCCTCGGAGACTCTTAAAGTATAAATTTATATATGTATATACACAATTTTCTATTTTTTTTAAATACGTCAGCAATAATTGTCACATCTATTTTTAGGTAAGCATTGCGGTAATCTCCCAGTGTCTTTCATCCTAATTTCTTTCACAATAATTGTACATGATGGTAATCTATAACCGTAATATTATTTTCTCAGAGTTCACTGTAGAACTCCTTGAGAGAAGGGGATTCATAATTAAACTTAGTCTGGTCATTTATATATTCATATGGATAGACCAATTTTTCTCTAATATGATCTAGACCTAAGCCAGGAAAACTATTAGTTGTAATTTCTAACTGTTCATCAGATAAATTGTTGACAAGAGCATGCACGCCAGCACGCCACGTGCTCATGCACGCCAGAAATCTCATTGAGTCTAGAAATTTCACCATAAAGATAATGTTTTCAGAAATCTTTACTGTTTTGAAAATACTAATGTATTTCTATTTTCTGCTAGAAAATTAGCCACTGCCATTATGAAAGAATATGGAGACAAATTTGACTCTTTGTATTTTGATATTACAGCTATTACACAAAATACCCAATTTTTTCCTTTGAAATCTTCATGATGACGTTTTTTTTCTATTTTCATTTGTAAAATATGAATTGCACTGTGGTGTAATCTCAGTCAGTAATATCATATGATTGTTCTTCATCAGTAGACAATGGTACTCTTGGTTTTGTCACAGATAATACTTTACCAATTTTCCTTACTTCTTCTTTATTTATTTACTTTTTTTAAAAAAAAGTGTTTGACAGCAGATCCTCTGTGTACATAAGTCTCATTAGCTTTTATTGAATTATGCCAAACAACTTTGTAACCATAACTACAGGACTCATGAAGCTGATAAGTTGTATTAAAAGATATTTAAGGATTAGATTTTGAAAGGTTGAATGGTTTGAGAAATGCCTCAAAATCTGCTGGATGTTCCAACAGCGCGTTGTATTTGAATTCCTCATTTTTTTTTTATTTTTGGCACAATCATACGTACAGACTTGTTCTCATCACAGTATTGTTTGGGTTTATTAACTGTCTGGATAGCAATTTCTTGATTATTATATTTCACATAGTACTTTGGTTTACGATTAGCAAGTATAATCAAACACCTACTACAAATTTTGATTTCTCCACGATATTTACTTATTTAACTTCTAACCAAACGAGGAAGATTACGAATAAGGCAGTAATGGTAATTCTTGTCACCTGAAATAAGTAACAAATCTATCTCAGTGCCATTATCGTTATTGATGTGATTTATTTTGAGAGGATATAAAAAAAATTCTGTATAGGCATACACATTAATTGCTAAGTGTTATTTTGCTTTGTTTTTTCAAATTTAGTTAAATCAGGTATAGCTACAAGATAATGGATACCTGACGTAATATATTTATACTCTGTCTGATACTGTATATAATGATTAACTAGCTCTGGTTTATTTTTCCAATGAATAGGGTAAATTTTTACCGAGACACACCACAGAAAACACTTGATATATTTATTTTTTATATTGGACACTGCTTTCTTGTTATGAATATCTACGGGAAGAAGGACATAAGTAGAAGCAGAGAGAATTGGAAATTGACTTATTTTAAGCATTAGTTCCTTTGGGATTCCACATAATTTCCAACAAAATCCTTTAGCCTCATTTCCTCATGTTTTGTAAGTAATGTGTCCATAAGCTGCGTATAAATTTGTTCCAAATTATCTATATCACTCAAATATAAAGGCTGTCTTGGAACAATGGCAAAACATATCATGCGTTTCATCAGGTTTCTCATATTCAGAAGATAGAGTAGTATATTATTTATTAGATTTATTTATAAGTTCATTTCTCAGGAGTTCTATTATTGAAGATTTTATGTTCTCCAAGAAATTGTTGATATTACATTGTGTCTCTGATTCAAAGGATTAATCATTAAGAAAACAACCGAAAGCTCTTGCACTAGGTGTAGTCAAAAACTACGTTGTTTTGGTTCAGGACCATCACTTGGTTCATATCTGCTTTTTTTCTAAGATTAGTCTGGTTGGTTGATGGTTGAGATTTGCAACTCTTTTTAATATGTCTGTTCATATAAGATATCCTAAAAATATTTCCAAAATAGGGGCAGGGTTGAATTTGTTATTTAGGATTATTAGGTTGGTCATTACAAATTTGATTTGGATATGAATTTACAACAAATGTGGCACTCAGTTTTACAAGTTGAATTAACCATTTTTATTTGGTATTTATTTTGACATGTCCTTCCCGGACGTATGAACAGACTGTTGAAGTACACCATCTCGCCTTATACGAGGGTCACTATTTATATTTTGAGCCTAACAATGAAAATGAAAAAAACAGGAATTTAGCATTGAAAACTGCTTTATTGTTTTTCGAAGTATTCTCCTTTAAGGTCAATACACTTTTGCATTCCTTCGAACCATTTGTCAAAGCAGTTTTTCCAATCTTTATGAGACACCTCCATATTATGGTTTTTGAACGCATCAACGGCGTCTTCCGCCGACGAAAATCGTTGTCCACGTAATTTATTCTTGACATTCGGGAACAAGAAGAAGTCTTTGGGTGCCAAATCAGGACTGTACGACGGATGACCCATAAATTCGATTTTTTGACTGTTCATAAAGTCGGTTGTTAGACGAGATGTGTGACAGCTGGTATTGCCTTGATGAAGAATGATCCGACGGCGTTTTTTTGTTTTCCGTATTTGACCGAAAACCTCTGGCAAACAAATTGTTGTGTACCATTCAGAGTTGACCGTTCTACGTTCCTCTAAAGGCACAGTTGCCACATGACCAGTTTTCCCGAGAAAACAGGCGACCATTTGTTTCGATGTGCTTCGAGCGCGAACAACTTTTGTTGGATTGGGTTCATCTTGAAACACCCATACAGCCGACTACTGTTTACGTTCCGGCTCATATGTATATATCCATGATTCGTCACCTGTTACAATCTTAAATACGTCTTTTGAAGCACCATGATTGTATTTATTGAGCATTTGTTTGCACCAATTGACGCGAGCGTCTCTTTGAATTTTTGTCAAATTGTGTGGGATCCAACGAGAACATACCTTTCTCACAGCTAAATGGTCATGTAATATTTTATATATGCTGGTGGAACTAATGCCTATGGTTGCCTCAATCTCACAGTATGTCACATATCGATCTTGCAGTATTAGGTTTTGCACAGCATCAATGTTTTCTATAACAACAACTGATTTTGGACGACTTCACGAATCTCGTCAGTGAGCGAATGGAGGCCACGATCAAATCCGTTATACCAGAGTTTCACAGTGGCAAAGGATGGGGCTTAATCGCCAAATGTGGAAGTAAGTTGATTTAAGCACTCTTGTCTTGATAATCCACGTCGAAAATCGTAAATTAATACCATTTTATTGTTGTCCCGCAATCTCCAAGACAACATAAACAACACAAATTAAGCTATTGTCAAAACATTTGAAGTATGTTATGGTCAATAATGCCAGACAATTCCGTGAAAACGTAAAAATATAAATATATAAATAGTGACTCACGTAGATATGAATCTTGGAGCTGGAAGTTACGAGATTAATGGAAGTGCATGATAGGAAGATTGTGAGGTTCTATTTTAAATTGGATAATCAAAATAAACAGATTCTGAATTCATATGTTAAACTGTAAGTTCTGTGTTTTTGTGTCTATTTATTGCAAATCTTAATGTTTTCCCGTGCCCTGGGAGGTATCATGCGTATACCAATATATAGTCTAATGTTGCTCATTCTCAATTTGTATTGAGCTAAATATATTCTTATGACTATTAATAATATCATATGGTTCACTCTGGCACGACCGTGTCAATAATTTGGCGCACAGAACGTGGGGCCACAAACACATTGTGCATTAGCTACGTTAATCTTTGGTAACGTGTTTTAGATTTGCAGTTGACTCAGAACTTTTGATACGCAACAATAGAAAATAAAATATTAAGAAGCAGAAGCAAAGCTTCATGTGTTGATGAAAGCACAGTTAATGCGTATTTCTGTGAGACTACAGCAAGGCTTGACGATACGTTTGTTTGCACTGAGTGTCACAATACTTTTCATTTGAATTGTGCAAAGCTAAAGTCACCAAAGGAAAGTAATTATCCTGGTGAATTAACATGTCTCGCAAGCAAAGAAAAACTTGCAGTTCCTTTGTTCCTGTTACTGCTGATTTGCTCGCGTCATTGTAGCGAATGCTGGAGGCAAATTCCAGCAATTTGGAAGCTAAAATGGCAGAAAATTCTAGTAATCTAGAACGTAAAATCCACTAAAATTCTAGTAATCTAGAACTTAAAATCCAGGAAAATTCTAGTAATATAGAACTTAGAATCCAGGAAAGGATTACGGAAAATTCTAATAATTTAGAATCTAGAATGCGGGAACATTCTGATAGCTTGGACGCTAAGTTACATGAGAATTCTAGGAGGCTAGAGGATAAGCTTCAGGAAAATATGAATATCTTGGAGCACAGTTTACATCTAAAATTGGAAGAATGTAGTAGAACTCTTTAGTGCCGGCTAGAATCAAGGATGGTGGAGAAACTATCCCATAGTTGTTCACAACTCGCTGCGTCAAATTCAGAGATGGAACAGAGGATCGAACAACTGACTCTGCAAATGTGTGAGGGACAGCAGAAATTGAAAGAAAGCCTTGAAATTGAGATGATGAGCTTACGTCAAGCGTGTCAGTCAAAATCTCAGCAGCTGGAATCAAAACTCCATGAAACAGTTGTTCTGTTGAGGGAAGAAGCTGAGCAGACCAAGGAGGACTTCCGAAAGGAAATCATTGAAACGCAGAGTGGTTTCAAGGGAGAAAAGTCCAGAGAGTTGGACAACCAGGTGACCAGTATAACATATCAGCTGAGAGAGAACTTGAATTTGCGAGTTGTAGAGACGGTGGCAGAAAACCTTAAAAGCAGCACGGAGGGTCCTAGAGAGAATGCTGAAGAGTGGAAAAATGATATGGAATCCAAACAAGGGAAGCTTTCTTCAGACATGCGTAATCTTTGTGACGAAGTGGCTCAAATTTAAACCACTTTAAGCAAGTTGCCACTCTCCGGTGAATCAGGCTTACCGCGGGTGGACCAGCTGGGCGTGCCTTTTCGAAGGTTACTGTCTCCAAGTCATTCTGAGGTCTCTCAACGAAACTGTACACATGTAAAGAAAAAACGCCACAGAGAGATCGATTCCAGTTCTTCAGGCAGCGAGTCGACTTTCTCGAAAAAGAAAAAAGAAAGAAAATCTCGAACCACTGCTACGCGTGGTGGGATGACTCCCCGGATGGCTGACTTGAATTCCATGCGGAAATTCGACGGAAATATTATAGCTACTTCGGCTGAGATTTATCTGAAAGAATTAGATACCAACCTTGAATTCCTTCAGATCCCGCATAGATACAGGTTGGAGATTCCTCGTTTACTAACGGGCATGGCTTATCATTGGTTCTACTCTCATAAGAATTATTTCCACACATATTCAGATTTCCGTAGGGCGTTTGAGAGATGTTTTGCGTCTTCAGAGGCAAAAGAAAGGGAGTTGGCATCTGTTAGGGCCAAACGGTACAACAAAAACAATGACAATAGTTTGGAAGAATATGTTTCGTATGTATACTCTGCTTACAGAAACCTGAGTAGCCACAACACAGAGCAGGAAGTGGTAAACCTCATAATCGGCCAATTGCCTTATAGAGTGAAGCAATTGTGTATGGCACACGGTCAAGTAACTGTTGATTTGCTTGCAGATTTTGTTAAGAGATACGAGCAAGCGGAAGAGGAGGATGCTTGACGAACTGCCTGGAGGAAGGAGAATCCTACTCACCAGAACAACAGAGATATTCCAGGCAACTCGTCAAACAGAAACCCGAGGGTTCGTATTGTCCAGAGGCAGAATAATTACCGTGAAAATCGCTTCAGGTCCATATAGAAACGGCAATTATTATCGTCAACAAAGCCAAAATAGGCAGAGATGTAAGTATGCTGTTGTCAGATACAACCTTGTGAGAGACCACGAAATGAGAACCGTTTATCTTCACCGGAGCACAGTGAACCTTTGAGGGAAGGTCGTAGCTCTCCACGATTGCAAGCGGCGAGCAGTGGCTTACAAACAGATGCTGCAGTGTCGTACCCTAGTAACGAGCAGAAAGAGAGCTGACCATAAATTTTTGCTGGGAGAATGGAACAAATCTCGACCAGGTGCGGGATTTTACCCCACGCCTGGCATAGAAACAACCCCTTCTGATGTCGTTCGGTCTCGGATAGAACTGGGGCCTGCAGAATATATTTCCCAGTCTGTAAATAATGATCTGAAGCTGGTGTTTGTTATCTATCGTGAAGAGAGTGAGTTTCTTTACAAACTGTGTCAGGCTAGTCAGTCTAAAATCTTTGGAAGAGCGCCTGAGTTCAAGGCACGTGTAGCAAATGTTGATATAACTTGTATAGTGGACACTGCAGCTGAAATATCTGTTCTTAGTCTAGAGATTTGGCCGAAAATAAAGCAAAATTTGCCATAGGCCATGTTACAAGCTACTCCAGAGATGAGACTTATTGATTTCGCTGGAAAAAGTCGAACTCGAGTTGTGGGAAAGCGCAGAATCGTGCTGGAAATTGCTGAGAACACCATACCTTTAGAAATTTTTGTTGTGAAGGATTTGCCTTTAGACTTATTATTGGGTTATTCGTTCCTGCAGAAATATGAAGCAGAGATAAATCTCAAGGATAAAAAGTTGTATCTAATGGTGGATGGAGAGCCAATTGAGCAAAAGCTAGATGATGATGATTCCTTTGATAAGCAAATGAGCGTCAGGAGGACTGAAGGTAGCTATGATAAATGGGCTACACCGCTAGAGGATATAAGGGAGAAGATTGACTCCAGTGAATTATTGGCTAAGGAACAAAGAACCGAATTGTTCGAGATATTTATTGCACATAGTAAGGTGTTTTCAGAGAGGCCTGGCACGGAAAATAGCTTGGTTTGTGACATTCATCTGTCCAGTGACGTTCCAGTGTGTCAAGGACTTTATCTAGTTGAGTTGCAGAAATTCTTACGTTTTCTTCACGTGTATTGCCAGTGTGTCTACCTGATATTGTTCAAAAGGCTCTTCAACATTGCCTCATTGGTTGATAACAATTACAAATTGTTTTGTACGTGCAGTTCTATCCAAGTTTGTACTAAATTTCCAGCTCTTATCAGAAGAAGATGTGAAAGACTGACAGAGTAAGGTTATTCAAGTGCAGTTAAGGGAACGATATGCTGTGCAGAGGCGGAAACTGAAGCAGAAGTGCCATGCTTTGCAGTTGAAGGATGATGACCTGGTGCTGCTAAGAAGTCATCGTCCAAGTTCAGCTGTTAACCGAACCATTTTCAAGTTGTTTTATTTGTGGACAGGACCGTTTATAGCTACCCAAGTGAAATTCAACACGGCAGTGTTATTGGACACAAAAACTCGTCAGGAAATGTGCAAGGTGAATTTCGACAATCTGATGATTTTTAATTGTTCTCCAGACATGAGGAAAATTATTTTAGAAGGTTGAATCCAAATCTCCTAGACTGTGAGTGCTTCCACGAGTCGTCGTCGATTTTGTTACTCAATGGAGGGGGCGATTGACATGTCCTTCCCGGATGTATGAACAGACTGTTGAAGTACACCATCCCGCCTGATAGATATGAATCGAGATTAATGGAAGTGCATGAGAGAAAGATTGTGAGGTTACTGTGATTTCTTTTTGTGAGTTTCGTTATGATGTACAGTGTCTCTCAAAAGTTTTAGGACAACGACATTTTAAACTAGGCAACCCAATTTACACAAGGCGTTGGTGGGTTGCGTGTAGAGCTAGGCTTAATTTCAGGGTTGCCATATGCACAATAGATATTGATAAAATACCCGAAAGAAATAAAAACAAGTATTATTGAATAAAGTATTAAAACTATCACTATAATATCTCGTGTGACAATATTCCTTCGCAAATAAAAAAAATAGGTTTTCTAGTATTTCATCGCTGATGATATATAGAGAAAGGAAAATAGGTGAGAGAAAACAAGAGGTGACAAAGCACAGGAGAAAGAGAAAGCGAATTGAGAAGACGAAAAGTAGAGGAGAGAAGAAAGAGAGGATAGACGAGGTGAGGAGATGTAGTGAGGAGAATGGAAAAAGATTCTAGGAGAGATGAGCAAAGAAGAAAAAATATAAGAAAACGAGATGATAGAAGAGGATACGAGAAGAGGGGAGTGCAGAGTAGAGTAAATAAGAGAAAAATAGAAGAACGAAAAGAGGAGGAGAAAAGTGCAGTCGAGTCGGAAATCTAAGACAGGAGAGGAGATACGAGATGAGTGGGATGGAGATAAGTTGCAAGACAAGTAGGGAAGGCGATATGAGATAAAAGCAGAGCACAAGGAGAGGAGAGAAGAAGGAGAAGGAGAAGAGAAGAACAAAAGAGACTGAAGAGAAGAGGTAGTTGCAGAAAATATCGTCTCAGCGTCAAGAATTGATGCATTGGTGAAATTGTCGACATGAAACATTCAATAACATTTTGAAATGTATTGGAGAATGTATTAGATCGGTGCGAAATACCTTTTGGCTTATTTCAGTACAAGATAAAATCTTCCATGTAAGATCTTTGATTTTACCTGCGATTATGCCACTAAAAGCATGAATGTAATTTTAATATTTATAAGAATTATCCAATTTTTGTCCACTGCTCGGTTCGTTGAAATTGAGATTTTGTAATTTAATATTTCCCCTCCCACCATCGTTAATTCCAAACTGAATTATTCCGTTTCACGCGGCGTGGACAATGAACACAATAGGATAGGTCTAAAACTTACGAAAATTTTCAGCCAACGGAAGGGTTTGAACCAACGACCATCGGATTGACAGTCCTAAACGGTAAAGACTACTCTACAAGCTTTTGCTCCTGAAAGCAAGTAGAAGGAGCTGACCAATGTGAAATGTAGATGCAACTCTCCTCCTACATGTAATGTGATAACAATACTTGTTTGTAACAAAGAAAACGAAGGTAGTACGACTCGGCGAAAACATTTAATGGAGAATTGCACATGATGAGAACTTTTCATTCGATATTTGCGGATATATCCTTGCATTAAACTCGAGTGGGAAAAGGTGTAAAAATGGTACGTCCTGTATTGCACAAATATAAATAGTTATTTCAGTAATATTTTTATGTACTTGTATGTATTTGAAGCAGTACACAGTTATCGTTAGAGTATCATAATTCACGATCTTATACATGAAAATATCCCTTTCAACGTGTCAAATCATTTATTTGTTTATTTTTTTATAAATTCCATATGCAGAACAATGTAGCCACTATACACTGCTATTACAAATAATGTTACCATACTCTTGTTTAATAGAAGGGGATTTAAAAAAAGAAAAAGAACACCTAGTATGGAGGAGCGAACGTGGGACCGCAATTAATGCTTTGAAGAACTCTAACCAATACACTACGCCCTTTGTTACCCTTTGAGCAACAGTTTTTAATTATTCTGTCGCGTCAATATTGTAAACGTTATCCTGCAAGAAGAAGTCCAATACTCTGATATAGCCCTGTACTTCTAGAATTACTCTATACACATGCATTTGAAATGTTACTCTGAATTTATTTCTTCGTTGTTAGTATATCTAAGCTTGTGAATATATTTTATTTGTAATTTTATAACGGTTACATGAACATCTACGAAATAGTTCCTTATAATAACCTCCGGTTGACCAAGTTGCCAATATAAACAAATGGAATACAGGTTGTCTTTGAGCTTACATTGTTAAAAATTAGCGGATACACGTATTACTATCCCAAAACTTATTCAATAAGGTTTCTTGTTTGTCAGAAATTATGACAAATTATTGCATGTTGAGCTAGTGCACACCTAGCCGCCTCTGATGAAATCAATCGTTCTTCAGATTCTCTTTAAAATTCGACACTGGTCACTTGTAACTTGCTGGGTGCAGACACGGTGCATCGACGGACAGTGTTTTGCGATAAGAAGCTGCCTTGAATAGCGTGAGTCACTTTGAACGCGAGCAAGCTACACTACCAAGCTTGTTTGCCTTTGAAAACCAAGTCATTTTTTTTACCGTCTCCGAACGAGATTGCTATTGTAGAAGTATATATTCTCTCTAATATATATTAGACCAATGTTCTCCAGCCGTTTAAAACCAAGTAGTAGTAGTATTGATGATATTATAAGGACACTTATAGCGTACAAATGAAGAGGTTATTTGATTAAACAGCCCGATTTGGCTACACTTAAAACTATGTCAAGATGCCCATATGCCCCAATTGTTCAAGTGTGATATGCTCTCAATCCCAAGAATCTTGAATCCTAGTGTAGAAATGAAGAACTCTCAAAAGATAGATTTGCCCACACTTAAAACTATGTCAAGATGTCCATATGCCCCAATTGTTCAAGTGTGATATGTTCTCAATCCCCAAGAATTCTGAATTCTAGTGTTGAAATGAAGAACCCCCCTCAGACAGATTTGCCCATGTGTGTAAAAGCTACATCTCTCAGTTTGTTGTCCATAAGCTTGTCACAAATATGACCCTCTTGATATTTTTTTTGGCTACACCTAAAACTAAGCCAAAAATGCTCATAAGAGCTTTTGCTCTACAACTTACAGATCAAATTCAATATAGGATTATTGGGACAAAGGCAGGCGGCAAATTGAAGTTTCATGTTCTTTCTAATCTTTGATCAGTTTCATGCCCAGGGCAGTAATTACTTTGCTCAACAATGTATTAATCTGTCTGATCGGGAAAATTGATGCATTGCTGAGCAAAGTAATTATTTACCCCAGGCAATAAATTATGCATGCTTGGAGGTTTTTATATGCTGGCACGCAAGAGATATAATCTACACAGCTAAAAGGAGGCATTATTGATATTTATGTGCTCTTCCAGGGAAAATTCCCTTTGCATGCTGTCATGTAAGCCTGGGTACAATTCTAAAAGGCTCTGTTCTGTTAATATAAACACAAGTGAGACTTACAGAATATTCATTGCACAGTTCAAAATCCAATTTTGACTGTATTTAGTTGATATAGAGCTCATAGCTCCTGGGTTCTGATACTCAATAAAATGTGGACATAGTCCCATGGCTTATTGCCTTGTAAACAAGAGCTCTGGGTTTGAGTCCTGGTAAAATGTGAGGCCTCCGCTGATGGCAAAGTGTTAATATTGTTGCCTTGTAAACAAGAGCTCTGGGTTTGAGTCCTGGTAAAATGTGAGGCCTCCCCTGATTGCAAAGTGTTAATATTGTTGCCTTGTAAACAAGAGCTCTGGGTTTGAGGCCTGATAAAATGTGTAAGATTGAAATACATGTGGCAAAATAATATCTCCACACGTGAGATTTTGAGAATATTCACTGCTAGTTGATATACAACTGATAGCTCCCAGATCTGAAACCTGGTAAAGTGTGTTATACAACAGCATAATAGAGCAAAATTATTTTATATTGGGGATCACCAGAGCCTAGTTACTGCTGTTGTCTGGGTATAAAAGCACCACCTCAACCACTAACTGCTGTTATAATTGTTTTGGCATATTGTCCATAGTTCTGTTTTTTTGGACCAAGAAATTTTATATAAATAAACAATAAAAATGCCGAATCAAAACTATTGCAATCAATGCAATAAAAATATATCAAGTTCCAATTGGGCTAGGCACCGGTTTAATTGTGGCCGTAAGAAATGCAGAAAGGCCACAAAAATGTGTCCAAGATGCCATAAAATATTAAGCAAGGCATATTACAAAAGGCATAAGTGTACTTGTTATGTACAGTCATCAATATTGCCCTCACAACGATCTACATCTGGTCTGAAAAGGAAGCATGAAGCACCTGTTAATGCTAGAGCAGCAAAGCAGCCACGCTATGCACCACCTATCCACAGCAGATTTGCTGGCCAATTAAGGGATCACTGTTTTAAATCAGAGCCAAGATGTGACATTATGAATTTTTTGAACAGTATAAATCCTGATGTGCAGGCAATTCTAAATGCACAAAATGGCTCTTATAAGCTGTCCCTCAAATTGTTTACACAATATAATAAGCCAAATGGCACAAAATTTACACAGCCCCACACAACAGAAACTGTAGCTGTATATTCAAATGCAAATTCAGACAAAATAATAAGCAATTTGATAGATCAATTGAATATTAAACACTCTGAATTTGCTGGAAAAGGGTCAGTATGGAGCCTATGCGGATCTCCACACAAGTTATATGTTAATATTTCTGATCTCAGCCCATTACAAGGATCTACATATCTGCCATTACCTGCCAATATTAAAAACAAAAGAGCCGTGGTTAACATAAAAAATAATGATGAGAAATGTTTTCTGTGGTGTATTTTAGCTGCTTTGTATCCAGTTTTAGATCATCCTGAGAGAATAACTTATTATAAACAATATGAACACAAGTTTGATGAAACAATGGAGGGTTTAGAATATCCAATGTCAGTTCAGAATATTGATAAATTTGAAAAAAAAAGGCCAGGGATATCAATGGTAAACAATTATCTATTAATGTTGTTATTTGTTCTACTGGCCATGGCAATTGCTTGATAGCACCTCTCAGAATCAGTACACTTGATGATGATTCTGCTGTTCCGATTGATCTGCTCTTAATTGAAGGGGATGATACACACCATTACACTCTGATACACAGTCTTGAAGCTTTAGTAAGAAAACAACTAGACAAATTTTATAGAATATTTAAGTTGTGTAGAAGATGTTTAACTGTATTTGATGGTCAAAAATGGTGAATGGGGTTCGGGAAGTGAATACAGAAATTGCTATAAACAAGTTAATTGAGCATCTGAAATACTGTGGCAACCATAAACCTGTTCATATGCTTAAGCCTAACCCAAGTGAAAATGCCAAAAATCAAAAAGTTTGAAGCCTTGTTGGAACACCCAGCATATATAGTGTGTGATTTTGAATCAAATCTCAAACCCCTTGCATTCTGTAGCCCAGATCCTGAGGAATCTTCAATTACATCATATCAATTACATGAACCTTCTAGTTTTTATTATGTGGTTGTACAGGATGGGGTTGTTAGTAAAGAATATTTATACATGGGAGCAGATGCCATCAAAGAATTTGCACATAGAATAGAAAATGAGTGCCATGACACAGCATCTAATATCTTATTAAATTCAAAACCTATGATGCCTTTAACAGAGAAACAGATTGAAGATTTCAACAATGCCGAAAAATGCCCGGTATATGATTCTGAATTTTCAGATACAAATATCAAGGTACATCACCATTCTCATACAGATGGTAAATTCTTAAAGGCCCTGTGTAATAGCTGTAATATTAAGATCCAGAGACCAAAATTTGTCCCTATATTTTGCCATGGTGCATCCAATTATGATTTTCATCATTTGATCAGGTACGAGGGGTTTGACAAGCAGAATTAAATATTTTAGCCGAAAATAATGAGAAATATATTGCTATTAGCAAGAAAATTGAAGTTAATGGTGTTTCTATTCACTTAAGATTTCTTGATTCCTACAGAATTCTGTCTGCTAGCCTGGCTACACTGGCCACTCAATGATCTGATGATCAATTCAAAATCACATGTGCTTTGTTTCCAAATCAGGACCTGAAATTAATTAGGCGGAAGGGTGTATACCCATATGATTATGTTACAGGTTTTTCTAAATTTGATGAGTGTTCTCTGCCACCACAACAAGAGTTTTACAGCAAAATCAGAGCATCTGGAATCACTGATGATGATTATCACCATGCTCAGTTGATGTGGAACAATTTAAAATGCCAGACATTTGGTGATTATCACAAGGCATATTTAAAATTTGATGTCACTCTCTTAGCTGATATACTTCAGGCATTTAGAAAATCTTCCATGGAAAATTATAAGCTGGATCCAATTTATTTTTACAGTGCTCCAGGCATAGCATGGTCTGCAATGTTTTTAAACACTAAAATGCAGTTGGATCTCATTCAGGATCATTACATGTATCTGTTTATGGAACAATGTATAAGAGGAGGCATGGTGCAATGTTCTCAGAGATGTGCCAGAGCAAATAACAAGTATATTCCCGATTATGACCCAGCACTGCCATCAAATTATATACTTTATGTAGATGCCAACACCCTCTATGGATATGCTATGATGGATAACCTGCCATATGCAGGGCTTGAGTGGGTTGAAGATTTCAATATTGAAGATCTTAAGGATTTTGAAGACAGTAACTATGGCCTGTTCTTAGAGGTTGATCTGACAATTCCAGATAATTTACACAACACATTTTCTGATCTGCCCCCAATTCCTGAGGTTGAGTGCTCACCTGGCTCTAAACAGAAGAAATTGAAGATGACTCTAGAGCCGAAAAAGGATTATGTCATATATTACAAAAACCTCCAGTTCCTGATGAAACATGGTGTTCAAGTGACCAAAATTGGAAAAGTTTTGAGGTTCAGGCACTCAAGATGGTTGAAACCATATATTGATACAAACACAGAGCTTCGAACATCTGCAATGAGCCAATTTGATAAGACCTTGTTTAAATTGATGGTCAAATCTGTGTATGGCAAAACCATAGAAAATGTCAGAAAACATACTGATGTTAAAATAATTACTGACCCCAGCCTGAGCAAAAAATTGATTGCAAAGCCTAATTTCAATTATAGAAGAATTTATGATGAAAATATGGCACTCTTCAACATGAAAAAAACAAAGATTAAGTTTGATAAGCCTATTTATGTAGGGGCTGTGATATTGGAATTGGCAAAATTACACATGCTGGAGCTCTATTATAATGTGTTGAAGCCTTTCTATAAGGATTGTGTAAAATTGATGTACATGGACACAGATAGTTTTATTCTTGATATTCAGACAGAAGATGTTTATCAAGATATGTCACAGCCTGCATTGCTTGAATATTTTGATACCAGTGAACATACAAGGATTCAACCCCACAACAAAAAGGTGCCTGGCAAGTTAAAAGATGAGACACTAATTGATGTTATTGTGGCATTTGCTGGGTTAAGGGCCAAGATGTACAGCTTTGAAACATGAAGTGGTGTTGTTGCAAAAAAAGCCAAGGGCATTGGCAGAGTGATTGTAGACAAAGAGCTTGAATTTGAAGATTTCAAAAATTGTCTCAAATCATGTAGCACAATCAGAACATCAGAATGCAGAATTGTGTATCACTTGTTGACTACAAATGTTGTAAGAAAAGTGGCTCTGGACCCACATGATGATAAGAGATGCATTTTGTCATGTGGCATACATACTTTACCATGGGGTCATTGTGATTTGAAAAGTGGCAAACAATGCGCAATTACAGAGCATGATTTGAAATAAATAAACATGCCTATGAACTTATTTGGGTTCAAAAAACAGGCTATTATGGACCTGCTAACACCACAACCCTCTTCTGATATAATATCTAAACTAAGTGCTTTGTTAAATATTCATCTGAACAGCATACTTACAGATGTTGATGATGAAACAGGTAAAACATTGTACATATTTAACAATAATTTAAATCATTACCAATTACCTGTAGGTGGTCAATTACAATTTATTACAACCCCCGAGCGTAATGTTAAGCATATTTATAGAATTAAGCACTCAAACATGATTTCTGGCACTGTATGTACTGTTTCTGCTGGTGACTGCTTATATATTGAGGTCCCGGGATCATATGACAAGCTTATACTTTTTTTATAGACTTAAGAATTAGATATTCAATAATAAATAACCACTAAATCAAAATGCCTAATGATATATTTGGCCATACAAGGCAGGAAGATCACAGTGATGAGATTCTGATGCTTGATGTCAGAGTCAAGAAATTAAGAAGTGATTTACAAGCTTTACAAACCACACTCAATGCCAGTCTTGAACTAGAAATTACAAATTTACAATCACAATGCATGGACCATCTTCTTAAAATTGACTCTGAACACAAATTATTGCTACAGAAATATACTGATTTGGCCACATTGGATAATTTTCAAAGTTTAGAGGAGGCTGTGGCAGCTCTTCAAGCCAAATTTAAGACCCAGGCCACCAACTCAGAGCAATTGAAACAACAATTGGAAGAGCAGATTAATAATGTCCAGACACAGCTCCAAACAATTGTCAAAAGCATAAAATCACAAGAAGATTTTGATCTAGCGATTTCCACTCTAAATGAACAGATTCAATTACTCCAGATACCTAATCTGGACCCCCTGAACAATGCCATAGCCGAGGTTAAAGAAAAAATTGAGACACTTGAAAATTTTATGAACAACTTGCCATCTTCTGATGCTTTGATTGCAATAACTCGGAGTGTTGCAAACATCAAGCTGCAACTTGAAACATATGAAGATTTTGGAAAAATTCAAAGTACCATAACCCATCTTGAGGGTACAATAGCAGCAGTGCAAAGTGATCTGACAAACGTACAAGAATCTCTAGAATCCCGCTTGCCTGGTATTGTAGACACCCTTGTCAGTGTCCAGCAACAGATCACAAAACTTGAAACAACACTGAATCTGAGCTATCTCATTTTCATCACTTGATCGATGATATCCAAACAAAACTTGAAATTTTACAACAATCAACACCTACTCACGCAGATATAGCCCTGCTCCAAAATGCTATGCAAAGTGTGGCTGATGCTTCTGAATTAAACAATGTGAAATTGGCACTTGAATCTTTGCAGAATACTGTATCAAATCTGCCTACATCACAGGAACTTAAAAATATAAAGAGAGCAGTGAATAGCATATTTTAATTGAAGATATCAAGAATATCCAAACAGAGATCAAACAACTTACTCAGACAGTGGCCACTCTACCAACTAATCAACATATTAATGAACTGCATGCCCTGTTTGAGGATATCAGAAGACAAGTCCATGATCTTACTGCTCAAAATTCAAAATATCAGTTGTTGAAAATTTACAGCAAATTGTGGCTAATATCAAGCAACAGCTAGGGACCATGGAATCCAATCAAGCAAATGCTTTGTCTGTTTTTGCCGCCCAGCTACAAGAAATTGTGCAACAATACAAAAAATTTGTTGTGGACATAAAGATCAAGCCAGGCCATGATGATGTTGTTAGGACTATCAATGAGCACCTTGAATCTCTAACAAGTAGATTGCTTACAGCAGAAAAAGAAATAACTGGCATAATCGAGAATCCTAAACATACAGTAATTCTTGAATTGTACAGGATCCCCAACAAAGAATATGATTCACCATTTACACCAGGCGGCAAAATATATATGCTGTCCCCTGCACAATTTTAAAACCAATTTTTTGTTGGGGGCACACTCAGACCAAACAAGATCAAATATTGGCTACAACCACAGGCACACCACTACCCTACCTTATCAATAACAAATGCTGACAACAAACCAAAAATCACGAGTGCAGAGTTAGAGGATTTTACATATCCCAATACATTAGAAACATCTTATGCTGAAGATGATGGCTCTCTGGAATTTTATATACAAATAGGAGACAAACTGTATTTAGAAAATCCTGTAGTATCAGCTGCTGAACACCCTATAATTGCAATATTCTTGTTTACATATTATGTCTAGACAAATTATTGTTGATGAATTACACAGACAAGCCAGACATAATTATAAGAGACTGCCAGTGGTTACAAAAGGCATAAATGATTTATGGCAGTGCGACTTGGTGGAAATGGCAAGTGGACAGCTGAAAAACTTAGACAAAATCAACAAGGGATACAAGTATCTACTCACTGTCATAGATACATTTTCAAAATTTGCCTGGGCTGTGACACTCAAATCCAAGACTGGAAAATGTGTTACAGAAGCCTTCAGGACAATCATCAATCAGAGTGGAAGATCACCGCGCTATTTGCAAACATATGATGGCAAAGAATTCTATAATTCTGTGTTCCAACAATTTATTAAAAGCCAGTCAATACAACATTACTCGAGTTACAGTGATCTCAAGGCCTCAATTGTAGAAAGATTCAACAAAACCCTAAAAAATTATATGTATAAACAATTCACCCTGCAAGGTAATTATAAATGGCTTACAATCCTACCAGAACTTCTACATAAATATAACAACTCGGTCCATTCCACAATCAACATGAAACCCTCTGAGGTAACATCTTCTGATGAGCAAAAATTGATCAGAACTGTTTATTATCCTAGATACCAGCCAACAACAAGAAAAGCCAAATACAAGGTGGGTGATCAAGTAAGAATCAGCAAATATAAGCACTTATTCAAAAGAGGCTTTACAAGAAACTGGAGCACTGAATTATTTACAGTGGTTCAAGTTAAACCTGGGACCCTTAACACATATATAATAAAAGATCACCGAGGAGAAATTCTCAAAGGCAGGTTTTATGAAGAAGAACTCAGCAAAACTAAACATCCTGACACATATCTCATAGAAAAAATCATCCGCAGAAAAGACAACAAGTTACTTGTCAAATGGCTAGGACTCCCAGAACACAGCTGGATCGATGCAGACAAAGTGATACTATGAACACCTGGGATGTTATAAAAAGGCTGCCAGAACCTGAACAGCAGATTAAGAGAAATGGCAAGTTGCTGCCTGATAATATTAGATGTCTTATTGTTGGGCCATCGGCTTGTGGTAAAACTACACTAATGATTGATAATTTTTTATTGGCACCCAACTCGTTAGACTGGAAAAACAGGCACTTGTATGTTTTCTCTAAGAGCTTGGAACAATTAAAATATCAGCAGCTGATGAAGCTATATGATGGAATGGATATTGCCACTTTTGAATCAGATGTTAAGCCACTCCATGAATGTCTTGATAATTCTGTTGTTGTGTTTGATGACATTATACTGGATAATCAAAACAAGGTTAGAAATTTATTTACACAGGGCCGACACAAAACATTGATTTCTTCTACCTGGCACAGACGTTTTCTAAAATACCGAAGCAGCTGATCCGAGACAACAGCAATTTTATATGTGTGTTTCATCAAGATCATACCAACCTCAAACACATACATGATGAATATGTAGGTGGGGACTTGAGCTACAATGACTTTTCCAAGTTTTGCAGTAGGTGCTGGAACCAGGACAGTTATGGGTTTGTCACAATTGATATGACAAGGAAACCCAATAGTGGCAAATACAGAAATAAAATCAACAATATTCAAGACATTGAAATATATATAAGTAACCATGAAAAGGCCAAACATTGATGATCTTAAGTTAACAGATTATCTTGTAAAAAGTTTTAAGGGATGGAAATCAGAGAACCGATTAATCTATGAACAACACAAGCAAACGGAACAGCCTATTATTGATGCTATTAGTGAATTAGGTAAAAATATCAAAACTGTTACAGAGCAAAATCAAAATTTGATCACAGAGCTTGTACCTGTAGCTGCTAGGAACATATTAGATTATCCAATCACCCCACTTTCTAGTATTCATACACTTAGTCCTGTTGCTCCTCGAAGAATTGAAGCTACTCAGGATCCTATTGAATTGGGTCTTCTTGCTCAAAAATATTTAAGCACACCTAAAGACAACAATGATGAGGTATTTTTCTTATATGCTGACACAGAGCGTGATGGTAGCATCATACATAGAATTGGCAATTTCAGAGTAACATTTATGGGAGATGATATAATTGTATATTCAGAATCTCATCTTGGAGAAAAAGGTGGTTTTGTTAAATATCCTGGCACACCTGGATTGTGGGAACTGATGACTAGGAGAAGGCCTGGCAGCTATACAGATCAAGATTATGAGCATTACAAAGAAATATTAATAAAATCAGATGTTCTATAACAGAACAATGATCCCACACAAAAAAGAGTCAAGTCTAGCAGTTTAGCAAAATACAACAATTTAATCAAGCTCATATGGTCACAGATCCAGACAGGTAGTGTAATCAAACAATACAACACCCTGCCTAAAGAATTTGTGTGGATTGATGATGTCAGGAAACTTGTAGATAGGTTGCTGGTGATAGCTGGGGAGGAAAATGCTGGCACCCACAATTTTTACAATGAAAAGGTTGGAATTATGGACATGATAAGCACAAAATTGTCTAATTTTATAGTGAATGACACTAAGGGGATTGGATATCTTATAAAAATTATTAATACTCTACCACCTAAATTTTGGAATATCTCTGAGGGTCGGGGGTTAGTTAATTATATTATAAACAAGCTGCCATTTGAACTACACATTCCAGGCTATCAGTATTGTGGTCCAGGCACAAAATTGGACCATAGATTAAACAGAGGTGATCCTGGTGTTAATCCCCTAGATGCTGCTTGTAGAGACCATGACATAGCATACAACACACATTCTGATCTTGACAAGAGACATGTTGCAGACAAGAAATTAGAAGAGGCTGCATTTGGTAGATTTGTAGCAAAGATGCTTCTTTAAGTGAAAAAATAGCAGCATTGGGGACCACCATAGCTATGTACACCAAACAAATCTGGGGTAGGGGTTGTGAATATGTATATAATTAACCTAGGATGAAGGCCAAGGGTGTTATGTATCAGATACCTTATGCATATCTTAAATCTCTTAAAACTATTGATAGTCTTTTAACCAAAAAGCAGCGCAAGAAAAAAAATTATTGTCTTGCCAAGAGCCATGGTATGAAATTTTTACTTAGTACCCCTCAATTAAAAAAAATACAGCAATCTAGAAAGAAATTGCATGCAGGTGGCTTTATATTTACTATCCCGGCCATCTTAGCAGTACTTGGGGCTGTTGGGAGCTTGGCTGGGGGATCAGCTGCTATAGCAAAAACAGTAATAGATGCCAAGAAGAATAGGGCAGAATTAGATGAAATGAAGCGCCATAACCTGGCCATGGAGTAACAAGGCAAAGTGTTAAGAGAGCCATGAATAAGTTTAAAAAAAACAAGAGCCGCTTACAAACCAAGATATTGAAGCTTTAATCAAGTCACTGGGCATCAAAAATTTTAGAGGTGTGTACATGTCTGATTCTTTACCAGAACAACCACTCAACAAAGAGTGTGGCATAGTTAATTTGGATAAGTACAAAAATCAGGGCACTCACTGGATCTGTTATCTTAAATATTTAAACAATGAGGCATTTGTGTTTGATTCATTTGGAGGTGTTCCACCTGAAAATTTAGTAAAATATCTAAAATCAACAAATCTTTATTACAATAATGCCCGTGTTCAAAATTTCAAAGATGTTAATTGTGGACATCTGTGTTAATCTGTTCTTAGACATCTGTCTCAAATAAATAAACCATCAATTGAAGATTTTCAAAAGGCCCTGTGGTATCTGAAGCATCATGGGAGTATTCCATCTCACCAGCCAAAATTCAATATTGAAACTCAGATTACATGATGATATAGTGTATCCCAAAACAATAGCTCTCAGAGCATTTTATGGCATGTACTTGATCCCTAATATTACACACCACAACAACACAACTGCAGTAGGGGATCAAAAAATTATCATCACTCCAGGGCAGTATAATCTGTGCACTTTAAATGCTCAGTTACCCAGAGGTATAGTATTAACTCAAAATTCTGTCACTCACAGAGTAGAGAATGTATCTGCTACAGAAACAGTGGATCTGGGTACTATAGGAGAGCTGTTAGGCTTTGAGAACAACACAAAACTTGAACCAGCCATCAAACACACTGCTATTAATATACCTAAATTCTTAGCCATAGAAACTCTGAATATTCACTGTAATGTGGCCGACTGTATGATCACCAAATCAAATGGCATAAGCACTCACAAACAAACTGGCATCATTGCAACATTCAAACCTAACTCTGAATTTATGGAGCCCATCATCTACTCTCCATCACCAACATTATATTTTCCTGTGTGCCATAATAGAATAGATAATATTGAGTTGATGGTCACTAATGAAAATGAAGAATTAGTTGATTTTGCTGGAGCCACAACAACTGCAATCATAGAGATTAATATTTAAATAAAATACATACAAAAAAAAATGGAAAATATTGAGAGTTATGAGCTACAATCATTCCCTCCAAACAGGAGGACATTTGCAAATTTAAATCAACCCAACACAGAGATTGAGGTTGATCTTGATGTAGGGGATGGCTTTATACACCCCCACAGAGCAGATCTATACATCAAATTTGATGTTGTAAATCTCGATGGTACAGATTATCCGGCAAATTCAAATATAAGATTGGTAGACAATTTTGTGCCACATCTGTTCTCTGAAATTGAGATCAGAAAACATGGTGTTGTTATAAACAGAGTGGATTACCCCGGCATTACCTCCACAGCTTTGGCCACACTAAAATTATCCAAAACCGAGGCTTCTTACTACAAAATAGGTGGATTTGAGGCTGGTGATAAAATTATATCTAAAAGCCACACAGTGCTGTTCCCAATGCGCCTGTTGCCAGGATTCTTCTCAGATTACAAAGATATTATATGGAAGGGTGTTTAAGAATCACATTTAGAAGAGCTTCCAATGATAATAATGCTTTGATGAGGTACAGTACATTAAACTCTACAGGGGAAGCTCTGCCTAATACCCTACCTGATGAGGGCAAATGCATTATTCAGACTATGGAGCTAAGAATCCCAGTTGTTGAATACGAAGCCAGTTATGCTCTTAAATGCAAAGCAGATATTCTAAAAAATCCACAGATTCCTTTACAATTTTATACATATCAATGTGTACAGAAGCCTGCCACTGGTACCTATTATGAGTTTGATGCTACAAATTCATTCTCCAGTATACAATATGACATGCCAGATTTTGTGGTGGTACTATTTCAGACTGGAAGACACAATAATCAGGAAAAAAATTCAAGTAAATTTGATAACTGCAACATCAAGAACATATATCTTAAAAATGGCAGAAATGAGGTGTTTCCTAGAGAAAATTATAATTTAGACATGTCCAAGGATGATTTCCTTAAATTATGAAGCATTTACAGCATACAAAAGAGTCACTACTGGCAATACTGACATGTATTACACACCAGATGAATTCAAAGCACAGAGACCCATGTTTGTCATCAACACTTCAAAAAGGAAACAAGTTGTGGTTAATGACAGGAGAAAGATTAAAATTATCTGCGAATTCCATGATACACTCCCTGATGGCACCATATGTAGTGTTATTCTTATAGGTGAAAAATCATATATTTATGATGTAAGAAATGAGAGAGTCACAGAGCAATTCTAGAAAGTCTCTGCATATTACATTCTTTTAGTACTAGATATATGAGTTGAGGCTGGTGTTCAATTAAAATATTGAGCATATTCCAGGTAACATATTAACATAACAGCAACAAGTATTTAAGCATATATTACATTATATTATTGTGTAAGCAAAAGCTCTTATGAGCATTTTTGGCTTAGTTTTAGGTGTAGCCAAAAGAAAATATCAAGAGGGGCATATTTTTGACAAGCTTATGGACAACAAACCGAGAGATGTAGCTTTTACACACATGGGCAAATCTGTCTGAGGGGGGTTCTTCATTTCTACACTAGAATTCAGAATTCTTGGGGATTGAGAGCATATCACACTTGAACAATTGGGGCATATGGACATCTTGACATAGTTTTAAGTGTGGGCAAATCTATCTCTTGAGGGTTCTTCATTTCTACACTAGGATTCAAGATTCTTGGGATTGAGAGCATATCACACTTGAACAATTGGGGCATATGGGCATCTTGACATAGTTTTAAGTGTAGCCAAATCGGGCTGTTTAATCAAATAACCTCTTCATTTGTACGCTATAAGTGTCCTTATAATATCATCAATACTACTACTATTGTCTATTAAACGAAAAGTTCACGATTGTCAATAAACCTATCTGAGCATAAGTTGGAATAATTTAATAGAAAGATTCTCCAAAATTTCTCTCCCACTGTCTACGTCTGGCCAGTACCCAGGAGCGCATGGGGGCCATGCCCCCCTCGAACCCTGAAATATTTAAATGTTGATTTTAAAAATGTGTAAAAGTTTCAATTTTGTTTTTTCATAAATGAATCTGTTTCTTGCGCAAAAGTATTCAGGCTGCAATATTGGATGGTTTTAGTTTTATAATGCAAGGCTAACAGACGTCAGTTTCACCGATTTAGACAGGACAGTGCGTTACTTTTAATCCCTGTTCCGACTTTTTCAAACTGAAATCGTGATGCGAGAATGTTTTTTTATTATTGTTTTTCTAAACTCACAATTAGACATGTTCTTTATTGTAATAATAATTCCTAGTACGCAATATTAAATTTATAAATATATTATTTTCTAAACATAGAATTATCATGACTTTTCTGCTGATGACATCACCCCCACGTTCGACCGTGATCCACACCCCCTATACGTCTTCACGGCGTCGTGAAAAACACAGGAGGGGGCACTTTACTTTTATTTCACTTTTTTGCCACGTGCTTTGTCCAGAATATCATATATATTGCAATATACTGTACTGGCTAAATTAATAATTATTGACAATAAGCACAGGCACTGTAAAAAGTGAGAAATAAACATGTGACACGTGCATCCCCATCCACTTCCCTCGTACACTAGAAAAGACTAAACACCCACAAGTGATAATATGGGTACACCCTTGATAAATGGCTGACTCCATAAGTGTCTGCTTAATCGCAGAGAAAGACAGACGACGTCATGCAAAACTAAAAGTTGACGCCACAGGCATTCGTAAAATTACAACATGAAACACACTCCACCTTTTCTAATAGCGGTGGTGCAGGGAGGAGGGGTGGAGGATCTGCGCGTGTAACAGTTCAAGTAATCACGTTGTTTAATTTTTAACTTTGCCCATAATAATCGTCACCAATTCTTAATTTATCCAGTACGCTACTGCGACGATGCACGGTATTTCGAACGAAGCATGTGGCAACATGGCATTTTCTGCTTCCATTAAAACTCGTACAAATATACAACCTTCACGGTGAACCAAAGTTGAAAATTCAATCACTTTAGATGAGTGGTGGAGACTGGGTTCCAAAACCGGGGTACAAGATGACAAAACTGGGGGGCAAAGACAGTATATTTCCCTTTTTAGAAAAGGTTTAACATAGTGCGGGGGTAAAGGTGGCAAAATGTGGCGGAAGTCAATTGCACCCCTCAACCCCCTAATCGCCGCCACTGCTTTAGACTGAAAACAATATATTTCCGAACGACACGTTTTCCGTCCTTACATTTTTCGCTTTCTGCACTGGACTTTTGAATCACCGTGTGTATCAAGAACTGATATTAGGCATACAGGTGTCTTACGAAACAGCTGCTTCAGGAGCAAAGGGAACAAGATTTTCCTTTCATCTACTTTGCAAATTATTAAAATAATGCGCAAAAGAAAATGAAGTGGCTCTAAGACAAAGTGATCGACACTATCTTATATAAATTATCTTTTTACTCGGTCTGAGCTCACCTTACATCGACAACCGTTCCATTCGTCCCAAGTAGCTGCAAAACAGGTCGCATAGAACAAATAAACAATATAGGTTAACTTACAAATCACAGTTATAAAGAATATTAAAAGAAGAAAAAAAGGTAAAGTGCCGCCTTGTGCTTAGCACCACGCCATGAAGGCGTAGCAATAGGGGGTGTGGGGGTAACACCTCACTTTCTTGACCGGTCGTGACTAGGGATGATGTGATCAGCATCACGCCCCTGACCGCTATACCCCCAGGGTTTCCCCCAGGTACCTAAGTCATTCGATGCTGGGTGGTCGCCGGGGCCGCTTCCAACTTTAGAAACGTTTCGAGATATGAACCGACCGGGGATCGAACCCGGGACCTTTAGCTTGGTAGAATAAAGAATATTAACCAGGAGAAATTCAAATAAGTCATTTATCCCTCGCCCCCACAAACACAAAGGTGAAAGGGCTGACCCCAAAAGTTAAGGTGTTAATATCTCGGATTTCCCGTTGTGCACAAACGAAATTTCTGCGTGCACATTCGTGCACAAACGATGCACTAACGTTTGGCACCATTTTAGTGAAAATCGGAGAAGGTGGGGGGGCTGACCCCAAAAGTTAAGGTGTTAATATCTCGGATTTCCCGTTGTGCACAAACGAAATTTCTGCGTGCACATTCGTGCACAAACGATGCACTAACGTTTGGCACCATTTTAGTGAAAATCGGAGAAGGTGAGGGGGCTGACCCCAAAAGTTAAGGTGTTAATATCTCGGATTTCCCCTTGTGCACAAACGAAATTTTTGCGTGCACATTCGTGCACAAACGATGCACTAACGTTTGGCAGTATTTTGGTGCAAATCGGAGAAGGTGGGGGGGCTGACCCCAAAAGTTAAGGTGTTAATATCTCGGATTTCCCCTTGTGCACAAACGAAATTTTTGCGTGCACATTCGTGCACAAACGATGCACTAACGTTTGTCACCATTTTGGTGCAAATCGGAGAAGGTGGGGGGGCTGACCCCAAAAGTTAAGGTGTTAATATCTCGGATTTCCCCTTGTGCACAAACAAAATGTTTGCGTGCACATTCGTGCACAAACGATGCACTAACGTTTGGCACCATTTTAGTGAAAATCGGAGACGGTGGGGGGGGGCTGGCATTTAGACAGCCCCCCCAAATTGACTTGCTAATTTTGGTGTTTTCCGTTTGTGCACAAACGAAATCTTTGCGTGCACATTCGTGCACAAACGATGCACTAACGTTTGGCACCATTTTGGTGCAAATCGGAGAAGGTGGGGGGGCTGACCCCAAAAGTTAAGGTGTTAATATCTCGGATTTCCCCTTGTGCACAAACCCAATTTTTGCGTGCACATTCGTGCACAAACGATGCACTGACGTTTGGAACCATTTTGGTGCAAATCGGAGAAGGTGGGGGGGCTGACCCCAAAAGTTAAAGTGTTAATATCTCGGATTTCCCCTTGTGCACAAACAAAATGTTTGCGTGCACATTCGTGCACAAACGATGCACTAACGTTTGGCACCATTTTAGTGAAAATCGGAGACGGTGGGGGGGCTGGCATTTAGACAGCCCCCCCAAATTGACTTGCTAATTTTGGTGTTTTCCGTTTGTGCACAAACGAAATCTTTGCGTGCACATTCGTGCACAAACGATGCACTAACGTTTGGCACCATTTTGGTGCAAATCGGAGAAGGTGGGGGGCTGACCCCAAAAGTTAAGGTGTTAATATCTCGGATTTCCCCTTGTGCACAAACCCAATTTTTGCGTGCACATTCGTGCACAAACGATGCACTGACGTTTGGCACCATTTTGGTGCAAATCGGAGAAGGTGGGGGGGCTGACCCCAAAAGTTAAAGTGTTAATATCTCTGATTTCCCCTTGTGCACAAACGAAATTTTTGCGTGCACATTCGTGCACAAACGATGCACTAACGTTTGGCACCATTTTAGTGAAAATCAGAGACGGTGGGGGGGGGGGCTGGCATTTAGACACCCCCCCCAAATTGACATGCTATTTTTTTTGTTTTCCGTTTGTGCACAAACGAAATTTTTGCGTGCACATTCGTGCACAAACGATGCACTAACGTTTGGCACCATTTTGGTGCAACTCGGAGAAGGTGGGGGGGCTGTCTAAATATACGTTATATGAAGTTATAGAAGACGTTTGGATAAAAGAAGAAATGCCCAGAGGCTGGACAATAGGATTAATATGCCCGATACATAAGAAAGGGGATAAAGCTATGTGTGAAAACTACCGCGGAATAACATTACTGGATGGAACATATAAAGTATTTGGTAAATTTTTAGCAACACAATTGGAAGATTGGAAGGAGTGAATCATGGGATATTACCAAGCAGGATTTAGAAAAAATCGTTCCACAATGGACCAGATATTTTTACTACGCCAAGTGCTGGAGAAGTTGTATGAGTATAACAAAGAACTTCAGCAATTATATGTCGATTTTAAACAAGCATACGACAGCCTGGAAATAAATAAGATCAACAGTATAATGGAAGAGTTTTGTATTCCAAGGAAATTGATAAGACTGACAAAAATGACAATGAAAAAAACGGAATGTAAAGTCAGAGGTGAACAGGAAATGACAAACATGTTTAAAGTAGAGAAAGGACTGAGACAGGGCGATTTACTTTCTACAATATTATTTAATTTAGCATTGGAAAAAGTAATCCGTCAACTATTAATCAATACTGGAGGAACAATAATAAATAGACTAACATAAATAGTAGCATATGCAGATGATGTAGCTTTAATAGCAAGGAACAAGCAAGCTATGGAAGAGAGTTATCAAGTATTAGAAGAGAAAACTGAAAAAACTAGGACTGGAATTGAACACAAATAATACCAAATATATGAAGATGGGAGATCCAGAAAGAGGCAGAAGAGAACCTTATATAAGAATAAATGGAAAAGAATATGAAAGAGTTGATGCCTTTAAATATTTGGGCTCAATAATAATAGCAGATAACAAGACAGCTACAGAAATACAGGAAAGGATAACAAGTGTAAATCGACGCCTTTTTCTTTGCAACATGTGTTTAAATCTAAGAATGTTAGTAGGAACACAAAAATTAAAATATATACAAAAATATTAAGACCCATAGTAATGTATAGTTTAGAAAGTTGAGTTATGTCGGTAATCGAGGAATATTGGTACATAAGATGGAAAAGGAAAATACTGAGAAGGATATTTATAGCGGTAATAAATAAAGATGGATGGAGAAGGAGAACAAATATGGAAGTACAGGAATTGTTTAACCAGCCAGATATTGTAGTGAAGATCAAACAGGGTAGAATACAATGGTCTTTGCATGTTCAGATGATGTTAGAAGCACGGATTGTCAAGATAATATTCAATGGAAAACCGGAAGGGAGAAGGAGAAGAGTTAGGAAGAGGAACATATGGATAGAGGACGTGGAAGAGGACATAAGAAGATTAGGAGTTAAAGGATGGAGAAGAAAAGCAGAGGATCGAGATGAATGAAGAGAGGTAGTCAGGAAGGCCGAAGACCAACATGGATTGTAGCGCCGACCAGAAAGTAAGTAAGTATCATTTTAGTGCCAAACTGTTAGAGGGTAAAATACAAGAAATCATAAACTATACTCTAGTGTATCAGTCGAAAATTATGATGTAATTATATTGGCAGAAAGTTGGTTAAATATAAGTGTATATGATGCAGAGTTCATAGATAAAGGTTAGAATTTGTATTGTGAAGATCGGGTCCATACGGGACGGAGAGGTTTCTCAGTTGCTTTAGTAAACGAACATTCTGTTGAGGAATTTAAAATCAGCATACAACATATAGATATAGTATGTATGAAATTATTATTTGAGGAATTTAAAATCAGCATACAACATATAGATATAGTATGTATAAAATTAATATTTGAATATTCAAATAATATTTTTGAAATCAGTACATTTCCCACCAAAATAACCAATTACAAAATATAAGGACTTTTTTTAATTTGATGAGGTAATTGCTAACCGGGATAGCCTCAAAATAATTATTTTGGTGATTGTGATATTACATATTTCAATGAAAGATGATCAATTTGGTATATTGGAAGTTGGACCTATAAGTACCTTTCTTGCTAACGTTTTATAAATGAGCAATTTAAAATCAGTTAGTCACGTAAAAAATTAAAATGTGAAAACCCTTGATTTATTCTTGACATATATAAGGGATAGCATGACTCTTATTAAAAATTTACACCTGTTGCTTAAGGAAGGCCATCACCATCCATCACAACTTATCCATTATTAACAATAAGGTTACTTGTTTTATATGAAATCCAATTATTTTAAACAATTATGCAAAGGCAGATTTCTTTAGTATGTACATACACTTGAAAAATATAAAATACTCACAAGAATCCAAATGAAGCCTTAGACTATTTTACTATGTAAATGATGGAATTATAAAAATGTATGTACCGAAAAGATAATTGTGTAGTAACGTTTTATCCATGTTGGTTCAAATGAGATATAATAAGAAACTTCAAAAAAGAAACAAACAGAATAACAATGAAATATATGCAGATTATTATTATTAAACTAAATTTGTTGAATTTCGTAAAAAACTAAAGAAAGCAAGAAAAATATAGCGTATAAAATATATCAATCAGAAATAGAGAACAATTCAATTAGCAACACCAAATTTTTGATTTTTTTAAGAAACAAGAATAAACAAAGAGAAAAACTAGCTCATATGATTAAATCTTGAACCGCTCAGCTCCCTTTTTTCTTATTTTTTTTATTTAAAAAACTAGAAATCATCGCGCGTTAAATAGCAAATAATTTTCTATCGCCGGGACTAATTCCTGCGTAATATGAGAGTAGTTAAGAGAAGGAAATGAATATGGAAATAGTATTTTTTTTGTAAGGATAAGTGTTTGTAAGAGATAATGGGAACCAAAAAAAGGGTAAATAAAAAGAATGGTCGACGTTGATCGTCATAGTAAATATTTTGTGAAATGTGTCAAGGGGAGAGGGTAATTGTTAACACATTCTTGTTTGAATGGACTTATTTATAGAGAACACGTTGTTACTATTGTTGCTGTAAGGAATAAAAAAATGCACTTGTTAAAGAAATAAAAAGTATATTGAGAAAATACCCAAACTTACTGTTCAGGTAATGAAGGCGGACGCTGGGACCCGTTTAGGATAAGTTCACCTTTCCCTGTATAATTTTTTGGGTAGCAGGTATTTTTCAGGAAGAGCCAAAAAAGCAGTTTTATGTTTTCAGTCATATACACGTTAGTTCGTCGGGAGTGGGACTAGACGAGCCCGCTACAAAACTCCGAACCAGCTGGCGGTGTATGCGAGAAGGAATTGGAGCGACGCACTATTTCATACCTTAAAGCAACTGGGATTTAGTAGTTTAACCTTTGCCCAATTTGATTTGGCTGATCCTTGGTTTTCTTCCTAACAGCACGCGAACCACCCGTGATAGAACAACTAAATACATATATATATATATATATATATATATATATATATATATATATATATATATATATATATTTATATTTACGCATATGTATTTTTGGGGGTTGTGTTATTTTATTTCTATTACAGGGAGACATCCAAGGGAACGTACGTACTTCCAAAATAATAAAAAAATGGGTTGTGACGTATTGCCAAGAACAAGAACGAATTGGAACAAGACGTCACAAACTATATGGTTTCAGGCACGGCCACGTTTCCCGAAGTGCTTTCGCTCCTTTGTTGGACTTCCTCCTTTGACCAACTGCGTTTAGTTCTGTTAAACAAGTATGCTGTGACATTTTTTGGGGAATTGAATTTATTCGTGTTTTACTGTTAACTTAATGTATTGCGTTGCCGAATTGCTAAATTTTCTATAACCCCTATTTATGATTATTAATGGAATTTCTTTCAGGTTTTAAATTATTTACATTTCAGTTCAGATACCCATTGTTTACTTCATGTTTGATTTTCTGTGAATTTTCATTATGTCACAGTTTCAGGGTAATGACCCTTCCACTACACCCAAGGGGGTGGATTATGTCAAGGTGCCTAAGGTCTTGTTTGTTAGCCCCGAAGGCGGGGGCGAACCTACAACGGACGGCAAAACAGACCAATCTGTTTCTCAACCTTCTTCTTCATCAGATAAAGTAACCTTACGTAACCTTGATGCAGAAATTGATAAATTGCCTGCATGTGATGGGGAAAATGTTGATTTTTTGTTTGACTTTGTTTTAAGTTTGTAATTCCTTTTTAGTTTCAGTATATATCCTGACCAACTTATTCTTCGTAATGGTATTAGGAAAACACGGGTCTTTTGAAGACTCTTTGGCTTGAGGCACTTGCCGCCTCCGCCTCTTGGTTTGCTCTAAAATGTCACATAGGGTCAACCCTAGTTCCATGAAACACTGTAGCTTTACTTATTAATGCTCAAGTTTGCAGAGTACAACGCGCTACAGAATCATTATCTGCTTATGTTTCTTCGGTTATTGATTGTGTTCATGCTTTGAATTTGGTTTGGGAAGAAACTCTTTTGATTGGTGAATTTTTTTCAAAATTTCACCCCAATACCCGGGGTTTTCCTTTGTTTCAAACCAAGCCAAAGAATTTAGCTAAATTGTTAGTGGCGACGACTTCTAATAATCAATCTCCTTCAGGCACCAATTTTAGAGGTGGTAATTATAATGCAAATGGCATGTCTAGGCTTAATGTTCAGTGCCGTCGCTGTTCGAAATGGGGACATGTTCAGGCTACTTGTAGAGTTCGTATGCCTAATGAACCCCCCCCAAATGTTCGACGATAGAGCAGTTTTGTTAACTTGTATGTCTTGCTCTGTAGAATCTTTTCATCTTTATCTGTTATATATTGTTTTCCAGAGTGTACATTCTTTTCTCTATCTGTTCTATATATTTTCTTCTATCTTCCCTTTATCATTAGTAATTTTGGTTATTTTTATTTTTGCATGTACATTTCCTGGAGAATTTTGATTGTTGATGATGTGGCTTACCAACCCGGTTGTCAGTGACCAGCGCCACTAGATTCTGTATGCTGCGCCTTCTTTTTCCACCTGCTTCTCGTCGCTGCTATGGTTTCTTCTTCAGTACATCTGTACGCCCCTGGTTCCTGTTATACAGCATGGATATTGCATGCTTGGATCTGGACTGGATGTTTGGATCTCTGACTGCAACTGTACTTGGTGTTCTTGGATTGCACCAAACACACGAATCTTTTTGGAACTCAGGTACGTCTTGAGGAGCGCCTGTGTTTTTTTACGTGTGAATATTGGCTCGTACTCTCCTTGGAGTCACAAATGTGAATATTTAGTACTTCGATCGTGGTGGTGATCCACCTTATCTTGTGTTTTTGGGTAGTGCTACTTATACAAATTTTTTGCCTTGTTTCTTGTATGAAGAATCTTCGTCGTTGCGATCTTGAGTATGGTGTTTTGGAAAGTGATTTATTGTCTTGTTCCCTTCCAAATGGTTTGATAGAAGCTTGACTAGATTTCCAGCACCCTTCATGTTCTTCTTTTGAGCGTCGCTCTGTTGCTTTTTTCGCAAGATGACGCTGGACTTCATAGTAATTTACCTTTTCTCCGGGATACGCGAAGATGATGATAAGGAAGATCGACTCATCATTTCTTCCTCCTTCGATGGAGTCATTATGGTGTTGAATTTTTGGGACTTGAATGCCGACCCTGTGGGAGTGTTTGGTGGTCACCGCTTAGTAGTTCTGGGATTTCATTCATGCAGAAACTTTACGATGCACTGGTCACTTTTTTCTTTTTCAGGCGGATCGTGTTCCTCTTTGATGATATATATATGTGTGTGTGTATATAGGTATTTTTGCCACAATTTGTTGTTCTCTATTAGAATTTTTTTTGTTATTACTCCAGGATGATTATTTTAATCAATGAGAGTATATATTATGCATTTAATGTTTGATATTATCATCATGTTTTCGTCGGTGTGTTAGTTTTCAGCCTCATTATGTGTTCAGAAGGCCTT